>NC_091983.1:124817036-125177476 GCF_044704955.1 Pristiophorus japonicus
CTCCGTCCTCTCCGTCCTCTCCTCCCTCTCCACCCTCTCCACCCTCTCCTCCCTTCCGTCCTCTCCTCCCTCTCCTCCCTCTCCGTCCCTCTCCTCCCTCTCCTCCCTCTCCACCCTCTCCTCCCTCTCCTCCCTCTCCTCCCTCTCCTCCCTCTCCACTCCTCTCCTCCCTCTCCTCCCTCTCCTCCCTCTCCGTCCTCTCCTCCCTCTCCGTCCTCTCCTCCCTCTCCGTCCTCTCCTCTCCCGCTCCTCCCTCTTCGTCCTCTCCTTCTCTCCGTTCTCTCCTCTCCTCTCCCTCCCTCTCCGTCTCTCCGTCCTCTCCATTCTCCCCTCCCTCTCCGTCCTCCCGTTCTCTCCTCCCTCTCCGTTCTCTCCATCCTCTCTCCCTCTCCTCCCTCTCCTCCCTCTCCGTCCTCTCCGTCCTCTCCTCCCTCTCCGTCCTCTCCGTCCTCTCCTCCCTCTCCACCCTCTCCTCCCTCTCCGTCCTCTCCTCCCTCTCCGTCCTCTCCTCCCTCTCCTCCCTCTCCTCCCTCTCCTCCCTCTCCTCCCTCTCCCTCTCCTCCCTCTCCGTCCTCTCCTCCCTCTCCACCCTCTCCTCCCTCTCCTCCCTCTCCGTCCTCTCTTCCCTCTCCGTCCTCTCCTTCCTCTCTTTCCTCTCCGTTCTCTCCTCCCTCTCCTTGCTTTCTGAAATCACAGCCTCGCTTTTAGAGAAACTGTTTTAGCAGCAACAATGCTTGTGCCATGCTACATTGGAGCCTCCTGTTGGGACCAACACCACCGGAAGGGCGTTCCACGGTGATTTAGGCGCTGAGCTAATGATGATTACCAGCAGTGCCACCAGCTTTGGGGGCCAGTAGCACCCGGCCACAGTGGCACCGGCAGCTTTTCTAGGTCAGAATGACTTTTTGCAAATTAATATTAATATGTGTTCTTTAATAAATCGTTTAGATGCTATTTTAATAGTCAGATGACACAGCTATTTAGATTTAGATTTTCTGCAACCATATGCAGCCAAATACTGTGATTTCAGGCTAACATGCATGAAACTGAGGTGCTGTACTCAGCCTATGAATTTGATCATGAATGCCCTAATATGCAAGGTATGCATAAGCCTGTCTGGAATTTGACTGTTGAATACAATGTTTTAATAAAATCAAAGGTATGGGGCCGAAATTCAGAGTCTCACAAAGACCCGTTACTGTCCGTTTGCGGCAGCCATGCGACGGAATCCCGAGGCTGCCACTTTGTGGCCAACTGGCCACCCCGACCCAAATTCAGGTCGGGGATTTTTTTGCCCAGACCCAATTCCGCCCCGTAGCTGATGACCGTCGCAAACACATCAACAAAATGCGCACCGCTGCTCTCCATCACCTGAAAAATACACCCACCAAAATTTAGGGAAAAAAGTCATTGTCCCACCGTGCGGTGCCCCCAACAGCTTTTTCTGTCGGTGCACTTTCTCCTCACTGTGTGCGGCCTGGCAATGCAGCGGCCCTTCAAGAGGAGGGTACACTGCCACGGCCGCCATATCTTTATTTTTGCCGGCCGACTTCACGATTGGCCGGCAAAATAGTGTCCACAGGTTCGGCTGGGCCACCAATGGGCAACCTGGCACCCCCTCTTGTAATGCCAGGCCGCTGGTCCGGCGGAAACCCTCCCTGGTGGCCCAGTGGCTGAAGATATAAAATGACGGAGTCTCTCCCCTTTAAGGTAGGGGGGAGAGCGTGGTGATGCACATACTCTGTGACATCACCCCCGCTCCACCGCTGAGTGACAGTGGCGGAGTCCCGATCCTGCCCCAACCTCCGCCCCTCCACCTGCCTTACTGCTGAACTTCTGCCCCCAGTATGACCGACTTCCGGTCCAATGTCAAAAAAAAACCTAAGTGCAAAAAATCAACAGAGAGGCCGTCTCAACGATCCCTGCGGAATAAACTTTTTATAAAAGGTAGGTGCGCCAGCTTTCTGGCGGCCCTGAATTTCGGCCCCATGGTCTCTCCGAGTTCAGAAAGAGTCCAACACAAATGAACATCTCCACTGTTTGAGGTACAATGAGATGGGTTACTCCATGCACATGATTGGATAACCAATCATTGATTTAAGGATCTATGTATAGTTCTTCGAGACTTAGTTGTGCACCTATGAATTACAGACACTTTGAAGATCCTGTGCCCAGGTTGTAACTGAAGGACAGTCCCTTATATTGGTAACATTTGCTCACCAATAAAAAGATACTTTCTGTGGCCTTCTTTTATGACTGTATGAATATAGGAGATTGATGCCAGCCTGCAGGATCCAACTATATGACACTGAGGAGGGTGCCTATGTTATGTATTTCCTCCCTAAGGAATTCTTACATGTTCGTTGTGTTAAGATCGTCGTGCTCTATAGAGTACTACAGAGTAATGGAAATAAAAGATGGGTTCAGGACATTTTGTCAATAAAATGAGAGAAAGTTTCCTTTTACACACACTCTATGGTAATCCTTGCAGCACAGCTAAGGATACATTGCCCTTTAATTTAGGGACTGCCAATTCAATAATGCAATTGATCTATTTATATTCTTGCAGCACTTTACTAACAGATACATTGGTATCAGACTTGGCTCAGAGATTCTATAAAGGTTGTGCAATCTGCCTGCTCTACCCGCCCCCACCCAGATTACCACCCAGGTGATGAAGCTGAAAATCTATCACCTCATCAGAAATTGGATTGTATCGACTCAAAACAAAAGGGCGCTCCTAATTTAAACTCTGAACTGTTTTCAGTAAACAAGAGAAAAAAGAAGTTAGTGTGAGCATCAAGCAGGGAAGTCAAAGACAAGAGAGCTACAGGTGAAATACTGTCAAGACATTTTAAAATGTTGGTTCGATGTCTAACAAAATTAAATATTTCAGAGGCTGATATCCCTGTAGCTCCTCCACTGAAATTGAATATTTTCAAGCTGGAGGAATGACCAAAGCTTTGGAATTGTGTCAAGTGCGGCAGATAGAGTGGAACATTAGATAAGTAAACACAATGATTTCCTGCACAGATGATAAAGCAGATGATATTCTCACAGGGTTTAACCAGACAGACTGTGACATTGAAAACATGACACGACGATGGGAAAATTTAACAGAAATTTAACAACAAAAGGCATTCGATCCTCCCCACCCAATTTCTCTCTATGCTTTGTACCCAAGCCATCCCATATGCCCAAATGCAGAAACAGGAAAATTTGCCAATAATCTACTGCTAGGAGGAATCAGGAAAACAGAATGAGAGCCGTCACAGTGCAGCAGTAGACTGTGAAATGAAGCTCTAGTAATAGTGATGCAGGTACTCAAAAGAATAAAAGTGTCAATCTAAGATCTAGAAAGATTAGATACTGCTAGAGATTCTAAATGAAAGCTAATGTTACTATCCAAATGATTGGATGATTATGTTGCTTTTATAAGGCTGCAACTAAAGCAAAGAATAATGAACTTCCATATATTGACAATTATGCATTCAGTCTGTTAACACAATGAGGGCTAAAAATTCACCATAGCCCGGTTTGAGGCAGTGACACTGCCTAGTCGCTAACTTTAGCGCTGGGCGACGTTTACTGCCTCCAATCAGGATATTCACTTTTAGTGCCTCAAGTGGAGAGTGGAGTGCTAAGTAAAGCGTTCCACACCCCTCTTAGCATGTTAAAACTAAATATCCTGCTTGTGAGGTCAGCTATGGCTCAGTGGGTAGCACACTTGCCTCTGAGTCAGAAAGTTTGTAGGTTCAAGTCCCACTCCAGGTAGTAAGTTTCTTAAACTCCCTCAACCCAAATTCATGCCCCCCCCAGCCCAAGTTCATGCCTCCTCCAGCTGAGATTCCTGACATCCTCAGCCCAAGGTCCTGACCCCATCCAAGCCCAAGTTTCTGACCTTACCTACCTGCCCAACCCCCGCTCCACCATAAATAGGGCATTGTGTGTGGGTCACGGATTGTTAACAGGTTTATTGGGTATAAAGTGTGCAGTGACTTCTGGATAACATCCACTCCAATTATGTCCCTTGTCAGACATGCACTGAGCTTTCTGATAAATTGGGTGTGGCATTAAAAGTGGGTTGGAGGAACATGATCTGTCTTCCCTGAGTTCTGACTTTCTCTTCCGATCCCCTGTCTCTCTCTCTCTCTTCCCCCCCCCCCCCGACAGTCTCTCTCTCTCGTGCCTCCTCCCCACTCTCTCTCTCTCTCTATCCCACCATCCACGTCTCCCACTACTTCCCATTTTTTCTCTCCCACAGAAGGCCGTGAAAATATACCACGCAGCTCGTGATTTGGCTCCCACTTCCAATTTCCTTGTACGTCGCACTGCACATGCACGACCGAATCGAGGGCCCATGCTCAAAAAGGGGGCGGAGTCCAATGCCTACATGCGCAAAAGGACACACAAAAAACTAGTACAAATAGTCACTCTGAATATTTATCCTTCAATCAACATGACGACAACAACAGATTATCTGGTCAATATCACGTTGCTGTTTGTGGGAGTTTGCTGTGCACAAAATTGGCTGCTGCGTTTCCCACATTACAACAGTGACTACATTCCAAAAGTACTTCATTGGCTGTAAAGTGCTTTGAGACGTCCAGTGGTCGTGAAAGACGCTGTATAAAAATGCAAGTCTTTCTTTCTTCACAGTGGTGGGCTCCTTCTTGGCAGCAGGAATCCTGTCAGTAACCCGTTGTACATGTCTGAACTCAAACTCTGAAAAATGGGTTAGGGTCTGGGTGCATTCTGAGGGGTTAGCTGAAGTCCTGGCCCATACTGCACCACCTCAATATGCTTTACCTTCAGTGGTTGATATTTGCTGCTGCTTTAAAAATAAATTGCATTCTAAGCATCTGGATAATATTTTCTAAGTGATATCATGGTGGCTTTAAATAGTGTTTACAAAGTGTGCTGTAACAGGCTCATTTGCTGCTAAATGATGTTTGTCCAATGCTTCTGGCAATTAGCAGGGAAATCTGGAACTGTGCTTTCATGGTATTTTTTATGCATTATTTTAGATCACTCATAGACAATATGGAGCAGGTGGGCCAAATCTGACCTAACAGACATAATACACCAATCTGTCCTAAGCAATTCAATTATTCCGAAAATCCCAGGCAGATGTGCACATGCTGATTCTCGGCAAAAGAGATTTAATCTTGCTACAACCTGTGACAGAGAGGAAGGTTGCTCCATTAATATCAGATGTGTGCTTATACCTGCAAATACTTCGATAGGTCCTCTCAACAGTGTGTAGTCCCAAAATGCACCTGTTTTAAAACTGGCACAGATGCTCAGAAAATAAACAGGATAGAAACTTAAAGAAAAACTAATGACCTTAACACAATACAGTTGTGCTTTTATATGTGCCTTTAGAATTGCAAAATGAGGGCTTATATCCACAATCACTATAGAGCGAATTTCCAATGTAGATCATGATATCAAGAGGTAGTAAAAAAACACAAGCAAAGTACTTTGTTAGAGTTACTACTGCAGGGAACAGGATACGGGGAGTGAAGCTGTACCATGTAACTTGAGATTTGAAGAATGGTTGTTACAGAAAATTAGTAACAGGGAGGAATTTAAAGTTCGAGAAGACCTGTTACTGCATAAGTCTCATGCTTGAGGTTAGAGGAAAATATTTGCAGTTTTGACTATTGAAAGTGACTTCATTTTTCTAATGTTCAAGGCAATTTGTATACTTCTATATACATTATTTCGATATTAATTTGTACAAGGGTACAGTTTTATTTATTTTTTAATTGAACTTATAACAATATTCGATTAAGTTAGTGATTCCCTATTACCCTGGTAGTCATCACTGTCATTTTGTCACCGGTGTCAAGTTGTAGATATCTGGAGTTGTGCAGTACAATGTCTCAAATCCGGCAACCTCGAAACCAAGACCATGCCGATTTTCAGATTTTTCTGGATTTCGGACAAGAAAATCAATAAAATCAGTGGCCTATCTTAGGCTTATTTGAATGGATAAGAGAAACAAGGAATAGAGAAAACGGCTTAGCACAACCCAAGCTTATGTATCTTTACATTTGAAAGCCAAATTCAATGGATGAGATAGATGAAATAAAGTATGAAAAGGAATGTATTTATAAAGTATGAAATCGAATAAATAAGGAGTTTTATTTGGTAAACAGAGTATGAAAAAGAATAATGTATAAAGAATAATATTCTTCCTGTGATCCACTTACTAAGTAAGCTGCACAGAAATGGGTACAGGTTACATGTGGCTGGAGGTTGTGCTTGAGAGAGAGCTTGGGGTTGAGGGTTCAGCTAGGGTTGAAGATGGACCAGCAATAGGATTTTCAAGTGTGGAAATTGTTGGTGTAGTTGTAAGCTGTAGATCTTGGGCACTCTGCTGCGATACCCTCTTAAACATATCGACTCATTTTAATTGTTTCAATAATTTGGGCTTTTCTTTGATTAATTTTTCCTGAATTTTATACACCTGCATTATTTCCTGTTCACTTATGAAGTTTCATTGCTCTAGGGCATTAATTAATTGATGATAAATATTGTTAGTTTGTCAATGGACACTTTTTCCACTTGATGACCAACATCATCATCATCATTGTTGTGTATCTGTAAAGCATGCACTCCCATATTCCGCCACCAGGGAGCGCATCCCCTGAAGTCCCAAGGAATCCCAGCATCCCTTGGGAGCACTGTATATAAGCCGGCCCCTAAGACCTGTTCCTCACTCTGGAGTGTCTTAATAAAGACTGAGGTCACTGTTACTTTAACCTCCCTGTGTGCAGTCTCATCTGTGTTATAAACACAATAACTGCCGACGAGTATACGAATCCAACGCAAAGATGCAGCAAACTGTGGGCATCCTGGAGAAGTTCTCGGAGGGTGAGGACTGGTAAGCCTATGTTGAACGGCTAGACAAGTACTTTGTAGCCAATGAGCTGGACGGAGAAGGAAGCGCTGCTAAAAGGAGAGTGGTCCTCCTCACAATCTGCAGAGCACCAATCTACAGCCTCATGAAGAATCTTCTGGCTCTGGTGAAACCCACAGATAAGTCGTATGAGGAGCTGTGTACACTGGTTCAGGAGCATCTTAGCCCAAGGGAGAGCATGCTGATGGTGAGGTATTGGTTCTACATGTGCCAGCGATCTGAAGGTCAGGAAGTGGTGAGCTACGTCACGAAGCTAAGACGACTTGCAGGACAATGTGAGTTTGATGACTACCTGGAGCAGATGCTCAGAGACTTTTTGTACTGGGCATTGGCCACAAGACCATCCTACGAAAACTTTTCATTGTAGAGACACCAACCCTCAGTAAGGCTATTGCGATAGCACTGGTGTTTATGTCCACCAGTGATAACACCAAACAAATCTCTCAGCACACAAGTGCTAGCAATGTTCATAAAATAACTGCAACTGTGTTAATGAGCAGAAATGTACAGGGCAGAAACCATGAGTCTGCAACTGTCAGCAGGACTCAGAGTCCGAAACAAAGGATGAATGCAAGGCAATTCACACCTTGTTGGTGTTGTGGAGGCTTCCATTCAGCCTATTCATGCCGCTGCAAAGGATATGTTTGCAAGAGCTGTGGAACAATGGGGCACCTCCAATGAGCTTGCAGATGAGCTGCACACATTTTCAATGCAATGTCCACCTATAATGCTAAATGTAAAATTAAATGGCTTACCTGTAGCCATGGAGCTGGACACTGGCGCTAGCCAATCCATCATGAGTAAAAAGATGTTTGAGAGACTGTGGTGCAACAAGGCACTCAGACCAGCCCTGAACCCCATCCACTCGAAACTGAGAACGTACACCAAAGAGCTCATCACTGTCCTGGGCAGCGCCATGGTCAAGGTCACCTATGAGGGCATGGTGCACGAACTGCCACTCTGGATTGTCCCGGGCGATGGCTTGGAAGGAGCTGGCTGGGCAAAATCCGCTGGAACTGGGATGACATCAGAGCGCTATCACATGTCGATGAGGCCTCATGTACCCAGGTTCTCAACAAATTTCCTTCTCTTTTTGAGCCAGGCACTGGAAACTTTTCCGGGGTGAAGGTGCGGATTCACTTCGTCCCAGAGGCACGACCCATTCACCACAAGGCGTGAGCGGTACGTCACATGATGAGGGAGAGAGTGGAAATTAAGCTGGACAGGCTGCAACGCGAGGGCATCATCTCCCCAGTGGAATTCAACGAGTGGGCCAGCCCGATTGTTCCAGTACTCAAAAGTGATGGCATGGTCAGGATTTGCGGTGATTATAAAGTAACTACTAATCATTTCTCGCCACAGGACCAATACCCGCTACCTAACGCAGATGACCAATTTGCAATGCTGGCAGGAGGCAAGACGTTCACCAAGTTCGACTTGACTTCAGCCAACGTGATGCAGGAGTTGGAGGAGTCTTCGAAGGGCCTCACCTGCATCAACACGCACAAGGGACTGTTCATCTACAACAGATGCCCGTTTGGAATTCGGTCGGCTGCAGTGATCTTCCAGAGAAACATGGAGAGCCTACTCAAGTCGGTAGTTTTTCAGGACGACATATTGGTCACGGGTCGGGACACTGTCGAGCACCTACAAAACCTGGAGGAGGTCCTCCAGCGATTGGATCGCGTAGGGCTGCGGCTAAAGAGGTCGAAATGCGTCTTCATGGCAACAGAAGTGGAGTTTTTGGGGAGAAAGATAGCGGCGGACGGCATTCGGCCCACAGACGCCAAGACAGAGGCTATCAGGAACGCGCTGAGGGCACAGAACATCACGGAGCTGCGGTCGTTCCTGTGACTCCCCAACTATTTTGGTAACTTCCTACCTCTTAGAGCCCCTACATGTGTTATTGCGTAAAGGTGAGAACTGGGTATGGGGAAAAAAAACAAGTAATTGCTTTTGAGAAAGCCAGAAACATTTTATGCTCTAACAAGCTGCTTGTATGGTATAACCCACGTAAAAGACTTGTGTTAGCATGTGATGCGTCGTCATACGGACTCAGCTGTGTATTACAACAAGCTAACATTGCGGGGAAGTTGCAAGCTGTCGCCTATGCCTCCAGGAGCTTGTCTAAGGCCGAGAGCGCCTACAGCATGATTGAGAAAGAGGCATTAGCGTGTGTGTTCGGGGTAAAGAAAATGCATCAGTACCTGTTTGGCCTCAAATTGGAGCTGGAAACCGATCACAAGCCCCTCATATCCCTGTTCACTGAAAACAAGGGGATAAATACTAATGCCTCAGCCCGCATACAAAGGTGGGCACTCGCGCTATCAGCGTATAACTATACCATCCGCCACAGGCCAGGCACCGAGAACTGTACGAATGCTCTCAGTCTGCTACCATTGCCCACCACAGGGGTGGAAATGGCGCAGCCTGCAAACTTGTTAATGGTGGCGTAGCCCGCAGACTTGCTGATGGTCATAGAAGCATTTGAAAATGATAAATCACCTGCCATGGCTCGCCAGATTAGGACTTGCACCAGCCAAGATCCTCTGCTGTCCCTAGTAAAAAAACTGTGTATTGCATGGGAGCTGGGCCAACATCCCCATTGAAATGCAAGAGCTAATTAAGCAATTCCAGCGGCGAAAGAACGAGCTGTCCATTCAGGCAGACTGCCTGTTGTGGGGTAACCTTGTTGTGCTACCCAAAAAGGGCAGGGAGACATTCATCTCGGATCTCCACAGCACACATCCGGGTATAGTAATGATGAAAGCGATAGCCAGATCCCACGTGTGGTGGCCCGGTATCGAATCTGATTTAGAGTCCTGTGTACAGCAATGCAGCGTGTGTGCTCAGTTGAGCAACGCGCCCAGAGAGGCACAACTAAATTTGTGGTCCTGGCCCTCCAGACCATGGTCGAGGATCCATGTCGACTATGCGGGGCCATTTCTCGGTAAAATGTTCCTGGTGGTGGTGGATGCTTTTTCAAAATGGATTGAATGTGAAATAATGTCGGGAAGCACCACCACTGCCACCATTGAAAGCCTGAGGGCCATGTTTGCCACCCACGGCCTGCCTTACATACTGTCAGTGACAACGGGCCATGTTTCACCAGTGCCGAATTTGAAGAATTCATGACCCGCAATGGGATCAAACATGTCACCTCGGCCCCGTTTAAACCAGCCTCCAATGAGCAGGCAGTGCGGGCAGTACAAACAATCAAACAGAGCCTTAAACGAGTCACAGAAGGCTCACTCCAAACCCACCTGTCCCGAGTACTGCTCAGCTACCGCACGAGACCCCACTCGCTCACAGGGGTGCCCCCGGCTGAGCTACTCATGAAAAGGACACTTAAAACCAGACTCTCACTGGTTCACCCCAACCTGCATGATCAGGTAGAGAGCAAGCGGTAGCAACAAAATGTAAGTGATGGTCACGTCACTGTGTCAGGGGAAATTGATCTGAATGACCATGTGTATGTGCTAAATTATGGACATGGTCCCAAGTGGATCGCGGGCACGGTGATAGCTAAAGAAGGGAGTAGGGTGTTTGTAGTCAAACTAGACAATGGACAAATTTGCAGAAAGCGCCTGGACCAAACGAGGCTGCAGTTCGCAGACTGCCCTGAACAACCCACAGTAGACACCACCTTTTTTGAGCCCACAACACACACCCAAAGGATCAACGACACCACCCCGGACCAGGAAATCGATCCCATCACGCCCAACAGCCCAGCAAGGCCAGGCTCACCTAGCAGCCCTGCAGGGCCAACAACACGCCAGCCCAGCGAGGGCACAGCCAACACACCAGAACAGACATTTGTAACGAGGCAGTCCACCAGGGAAAGAAAGGCTCCCGACCGCCTCACCTTGTAAATAGTTTTCACTTTGACTTTGCGGGGGAGTAATGTTGTGTATCTGTAAAGCATGCACTCCCATATTCCGCCACCAGGGAGCGCATTCCCTGAAGTCCCAAGCGATCCCAGCATCCCTTGGGAGCACTGTATATAAACCGGCCCCGAAGGCCTGTTCCTCACTCTGGAGTGTCTTATTAAAGACTGAGGTCACTGTTACTTTAACCTCCCTGTGTACAGTCTCATCTGTGTTAGGAACACAATAATCATCCTCACTGTTTTTTACCTTTTCCTCTGGACACAAAACCATGTCCACAATTTCATCATCTGCTACTGTATGTACAATGGGAGCATCATTGTCTATGTCCATAATTTCTGTGACATCGTCTTCATTCAATATTAGTGTAGCTTCACAAGTCATCCCTTTTTCATATTCTAAATGTTCAGAAATCATTTTCTTCTCTTTGGACACATGAAAACCTTCGAAGTCATCATCAGCATCATCGCATCTTCACTAAACATCATTGCTGGCCACAGATTATGCCAAGCATTAGTCAAGGTCTTTTTAGTTACCTCATCCCACACATCCACAGCTGCCCATATGGCATCCTTCACAGAAAAATCTTTGAGAACGCTGTTATTCCCATGTCTCTCTGTTCACCGCACTAAGCAAACACCTCATGAATTCGTCTTTGTAGAGATACTTCCTTGTCCATTGGCTGTACCAGTGATGTTACATTGGGAGGTAAATAGATTCCATAGACATTATCCTTTACTGGAAGTTCAGTATCAGGATGTGCTGAGCAATTCTCTAACAGCAACAATATTTTGCACTTTTCATCAAGGCCAGCGGCCTACAATGAGCACGAGCCTCAGGAACAAAATGCTTTTCAAACCAGTCCCAAAAAATTACCCTGGTTACCCATGCTATCTTATTAGCATAATAATGCACTGGGAATATTCTCACAACCTTGAAACATCTTGGATGCTGGCTTTTCCCCACGACCATAAGCTTACATTTATGTGTCCCAGCCACACAAGCAATCAAAAGTCAATCTATCTTTGGTGTCTTTTACACCTGTTGGTTGTAATTCTTTGACTGTTGCTCATGCCTTTCTCGGTATATAGCGCCAAAACAGTGCTGTCTCGTCACCATTATAGATTTGCTCGGTTGAAAGGTTTTCATCAGCAATTATTTAGCGAAGTCGTCAATCTTCAGTTCTGCGTGGAATATCTTGGCTAGTTCCAACATTGGGCCAGATAAAGGAACTTTTCACTTCTCCTCTGTCGTCACCACTCCATCACTCGATCACTTAATCATCACTTTAGGCTTATGCATAGTTTTTCTCTTATTCATTTCTTTCTAAAACGTCACTTTCTGCATAAAACTTCATGATCTTTCTGTATTTTTATACCATAAATGGTTGAGGTACCGACACCATACTCCTCACTCAGTCTGCGCACTAATGCACCTCTGTCTAATTTCTGCAGTAACTCCACTTTCTTGGCAATTGACAATGAATTATATTTCCTCTTTGGGGTATCTGTTGGTCTTTTTCACATGGTTGCAATGCAAACAACACAAATTCACAATAAATCACAATGAACACCTGAGCATCCAAAGAGTGTGCGTACGCTATAGTGGCGTGGGTCAGGTCGGGTTGGGCCGGGTCAAGGGTCATTTGGCAAGGCTCGGACCAATCACATGCCATTAAAAACATAGTGGCCCGCAGGTTTTTGGACAATAATTCAGGATTTTATTGTACTGAATACCAAATGGGATTTTCTCAAAAATGTCCAGTTTGTGGACAACTCCGATATTCGGGCAGCCAGATTTATACAGGTGCAGCGCCGAAAATCCGAAACCCTCAGGACCGAAGCCGTTTCAGATTCTGGGCTTTTCTGGACTTTCGATTTGCTTTCTGATGTCATGAATCTGGAAACACCCGAGCCCAGGTTCGGGTATATCTGGATTTCGGAACGTCAGAAAGGGGGGGGGGGATTCCCGTCAAGGAGTTGTTTGTGCCGTCCAGCGGGGTCCCGCTGAGGAGGATGTCGTTGAGCCGGCCCCGCCAAAGAGTTGTTAGCGTCAGGCGGGGTCCCACCGAGGAGGTGTTTGGGTGGGCCTCACAAAGGAGGTCGTTGGGCCGGCCAGCCCCGCCAAGGAGGTCGTCGGGTGGGCTGGCCCCGCCGAGGTGGTGTTCGGGTGGGCCCCACCAAGTAGGTCACGGGCAGGCTGGCGAGGAGGCCCCGAGGTAAGTGTCGCGGCGGCGAGGCAAGGCCCGAGGTCGGGCAGCGGCGGGGCCCCGAGGTCTGCAGGATCTGATTCCGGAACATTTTACGGACTCCCAACGACTGATCGTCCTGGAGTCCGGATTCCGGAACATTACGGATTCCAAAACTCCGGATTCTCGACACTGCACCTCTACCTGTATAACTAGAATCTCCTCAGCCTATTTGGAAGTAGATTTTCAGTATTAGCATTTCCAGCAGAAACAATACTAAATGAGGAATGACTAATCAGAGAGTCAAGCTACACAGTTCATGCTGAATTTATTGTTCCCTCTAAGCTCCATTTCATGTTCAATATTCTGCAATGTCAGCCTATACTTTTAACTGATTAAACGCTGAAAACATATTGGTACCTTACTAACAGTTGTTCATATATTCTGTTTGCCAAAGATTTTTCTTTTCCCAGGCAACATTTTCTTTTATCTAAGCAAACATTTTCTTGCCATCAATTTGTTCTCTGCTTCCCTATATGAACTCTGGTCCTCATTTGCACATGTGCCAGACAGTGCTATGCTGTGCATTTGAAAGATGATTATGTGGAAACAACTAGATGTGTCACTTGCTCATTCACGTGCGCAGTCCATGGTATCAGAGGTCAAGTTAGAAGTAGCGGTTTTGCAACTGAATCATTATTTACACTGTTTTGCAAAACATTGCCTCACAGAGTGGGTACTGCTGAAGGTGAGCAACATTTAATAGTCATTAGAATTTAATAATCAGCATTGCAATATTAACCCTAGAAGGAGTTCAGTAATTACTTGACCAAAGTAAAACTGCAACTTTTGTAAGGCGAGAGCCTTGCCCCCTGTAAAGTTGTTGCGAGAGCTTTTTTGCTTTCTTTAAAACATGAAGTACAATGATTACATTTATGCTTAAAAAATCATATCATAAGAACAATCCATATGATGTTACTGTGACATTAATGACACTGAGTTCATTTTGCCCCATTCTTCTCTTTCTTTACTGAAGGAGCAGCCTTTTGTTCGGCTGCAGTTCCATGGATGCTTGTAGTCCTCCAGTAACTCCCCAAACGATCCTTCTTTATGAGTGAGTCTTGATGGCACTCAATTGTGGAGGAAATCACAAACAAACGCAATTGGTTCTCACCCAATATCCTCACGTGCACATTGTCCAGTGTAGGTGACTATATCAATCAAGAGTGAAAATCCGAGCTGGTTTTGCTCCAACCAAAACCGGGTGATTAATTTATTTCCTATAGGCTTGTTCGCTCCTGAAAATAGTGCCACCCGTCAATCTCTCTTTGCAAATATTTCCTAACTTTTACCCCCTTCCATCCATATTTAATCAGAAGGATCCAGCCTTTGAACAACACTGTAAGATGGCCTCATCATTATTCACTGGTCAGCCTGTCTACTTTCCCCTCTCTCCCAGATAATTGGCAAACTCATCCCTTTAGGAAGGTTCAATTCAAATGAAACCACTACAATTTTAACCCAGGTCACTTAGCTGGATGCCTGGCATTATAATATTTAGCAAGCCCTGTTCACTATAATTCATGCTAAAACAATGTTATGTTCCACAGTGTTTATTATTTGAATATACAACAAAAGATTTAATTTCCAAGTACATAACGTATGACACGCTGAAAGCAATGCTATGTTATGAACTAACCTCAGTATATCATTGCTAAATTGACTTGTTCTGAATAAAAACAAAAGCCAAGCTTGTAGTTGCTTGTGTCAGGGATGAAAAATTACAATGCAATTGAAATGAATCACAATTGATTGTAACATCTACACAAAAATGATTGCTTTCACATTAGAATTTAATTTTAATATTTGATTATTGTATATTGAAAAATTAATAAGAATTCAATTCTTGAGTTGAAGAGAAGAAAGAGCAATAAATTTCAATATTCAAAGAGGTGGAACTGGCGTGTGATTCTAGTGGAGGGGTCTCAGTTTGGGGCAGGACTTGGATGCGGCCTTGTAATTTCCCAAACAATAAACTGTGTTTTAGTGGTGCTGGGCTCATCTACACACCTGTTTATATCTCAAATCATCACTGAAGTCAGGTCAAGGGGCTTTCCTGGGAATTCTGCCCAGCTTACTGCGAATAGGTCCAGCAAGACAGTCCCATTCTGCGCCTTTCAAAAGCACTCTGAATACAGAAGACAAAGGTATTCCAGCTCTCAGTTCTGCCAAACTGCAGTTACCCCATGCCCAACTGCAGGACTACTGCACTGATCCCAGGCACCAGAACACACTCGCCAGTACTATAAATTACAATACGTAGAAGTCAATGGAAGTCAATGGAAATAAAAATTGGGAGAAATATATAACAGGCGACTGAATTGATATCGTCCATTTTATACTATTACCCAAAGTCAAAACTATCCCCATGAAATCGGAGATGTGTAAGAGCATAGGAATAGAAGTAGGCCATTCAAGCCCTCAAGCCTGCGCCACCATTAAATTACATCAGTATCTTAACTCTATTGGTTCTTGGTTCCATATCCTTTAGTATCCTTGCCTGACAAAAAACTATCAGTCTCAGTATTTGCAATTTTCAGTTGATCTGATCGCAACAGTTTTTGAAGAAGAGGAACATATAAATAAATAATCTGTTTAGAAAGGTACAGTGAGTTTTTTGTTCACACCGCTATAGGGTTGTTATGGTTCACAGACTGTGCTAATGCATACCAGGTCAGCCGAACATCAACTTAGCAAAATGTGTAGTGTAACTCGCCACTAAGGTCACACCACATCGGCTTCATCTTTGCTGCAATGTAACTGCAGCTGGAGCAAAGCAAAGCTTAAATGTTACCACCTGAGAACCTTTTAAAGCTGTTTGATTTTTTTTTAAATGTTAGCACAGTGCTGATTTTCCTGTCAACCGTCTGATAATAAATCCACTGTCTTGTCAGCCAGCTGATAACATCCACTGTTCTGCCAACTCAGCCAACCTTAAAATTCATCTGGCATTTGGATTCTGGTGAGCAGAACTCTGTACGCAAACGTGAATACATAGCAAACCTCTTCCAGATCATAAAATGACACTGTATAACTTAGTGCTGATGGCCTCTCTCAGTAAGGAAGGGTCTCAGGCTGAGGCCTTTAGTATAATGGGGTGTACGATACAATTTATATTTGATTATACAGACTTGGTTTTATCCTCAGCCTATGCTGAGTTAGGTGATCTCATTTAGAGCAGCGATAGGAACACCACACTCCAATTGTCCCCAATGAGCCAGGGTTAGGGGAGGGGAAGCAGCTAAGATTGATCAGTATCCAGTGACCATTACTAAAAGGGTGTACAGCATTAGGGTCAGTTGTAGTACCTCCACCATTGGATAGCCTGCCACCATTCACAACCATCAATCATGGCTCACACGTGGAACAGTACGTCAGCAAGGAATCAAGATGTTTCGGAGAGAGAAGAAAATTAGCAAGAATAAAAAAAGAAAGTGAGTGGATTATGAATTTAGAAACATAATTAATATCTAAACTGCCCTTACATTTAGAAACATTTCAAATTCTCCTTAGATAGAATGTGGAAATTCAAAGAGAGCAAAATAATTTTTTCCACAAACCAAATAAAAATCATGTCAGTGAAAGAGCTTGGTTATTTCAATATCATCGAATGATAACTGAATCACTTACCTGCTTTAAATAACTTTGGGTAAAGAAAGACAATCTGCTTCTAACAGCATAGAATGATTCCGAGGAGATGCAAGCACTCAAATATAATGCGAGGAAAAACAGGGTATTGCATAAGAAATCCAAATGTTTACTGTTCCAAAATGTTGTAATCACAAAGTTTATTTTGTTTCTGCTCCAGAAATACCAAGGTTACATTCTTGCTAATCCATAATGATAGAGCATATTAACTAGACATCTGTTTCAATAGGTATGTAATAATAAACATATTTAAGAACTATAAAATGAAACATCTGGATGATTTTAGTTTTGTTTGTTAGGTGGAGAATATCAGCAGTGAGAACGAAAGGTTTTTTCCAAGTGGCCATATGAAGTACTCCCAGTTACAGAGAGAGGGCCCAAGTTTCCGCAGAAGTTGCTGTGTTTTTTTTGGAGCAACTAGATTTTTTTGGAGTAACTTAAAAATCGCAATTTTCCCCATTTAATTTGCTCCAGTGTAAGTGAGTTAGGTTTCTTTTTAGTTTTGTTTTTTTTTCAAAAGGGGGCGTTACCAGCCACTTACACTTGTTTTGGCCATTTAAGCAAGGTTAGCCAGCTAAAAGTTACGCCAAACTAACTCAGGCCAGCGTATGAGGCCACTTGTGTCCACCTTACAAAACCTTGCAGTGAATTAAGAAATCAGCACAGGTAGCCAGAGATGTGTGGGGGGTAAGGGAAGTGAGAGGATTTTGCAAAGCACTAAACACCTTCACAACTACATTAAGAAGCATAAAAACCATCATCAATAATAAATGAAAAATAAATAAAAAATAAAAAGGCCTACCTCGCCGACTGCAGCACGCACCAGCAAGCCCTTCGGCCAGGGCTAGGGGTGGGGGGGCTCACAACAAGCAGCAGGAAAGACCTCCGAGGCAGTGCAGGTTTCGGGAGGGTTCCGGCCCGGTGCAGATCAGGGACTCACCGTGACTGCTGCAGCACATCGAGGCTCTCCGACTCTCTGTTCTCGTTCTTGAGTTGTTTGTCAACCAACTAAAGGCTGCCCGGATGTGAGCCGAGTTGGTGGCTCTCCCGCCGATCCACGTCCCGAAGCTGTCGGTGACCAAGGAGAGGAAGGCGGAGGATGCGGCGATCGGGGCTCTGAGCAGGAAGACCAGCCAGTTACTGAAGAACCTCCAGCAGATCAGTGCTCGGGTCAGAGTGGTGGACATCTCGCACCAAGCCTACCTCGTTCTGCACCCACAGAGGGAAGAGGCAGTCCAGCGGCTCAACTCCTGGAACAGACAGCCAGGCTCCGGCAGTTCAGCGACAGCATCGAGCACATCAAGGATGAAGTGGACCGAGTGTCTGTACAACGAGTTGGGGCCCGGGTCCAGCTGCTGCTCCCCTGGGTTCCTCCAGCTCCTGCTCCTGCTCCCCGGGTTCCTCCAGCTCCTGCTCCTGCTCCCCGGGTTCCTCCAGCTCCTGCTCCTGCTCCCCGGGTTCCTCCAGCTCCTTCTACCCCGGGCTCCTCCAGCTCCTGTTCCTGCTCCCCCGGGCTCCTCCAGCTCCTTCTCCCCCGGGTTCCTCCAGCTCCTGCTCCTGCTCCCCGGGTTCCTCCAGCTCCTGCTCCTGCTCCCCGGGTTCCTCCAGCTCCTTCTCCCCCGGGCTCCTCCAGCTCCTGTTCCTGCTCCCCCGGGCTCCTCCAGCTCCTTCTCCCCCGGGTTCCTCCAGCTCCTGCTCCTGCTCCCCCGGGTTCCTCCAGCTCCTGCTCCTGCTCCCCGGGTTCCTCCAGCTCCTGCTCCTGCTCCCCGGGTTCCTCCAGCTCCTTCTCCCCCAGGCTCCTCCAGCTCCTGCTCCTGCTCCCCCGGGCTCCTCCAGCTCCTGCTTCCCCGGGCTCCTCCAGCTCCTGCTCCTGCTCCCCCGGGCTCCTCCAGCTCCTGCTCCCCGGGCTCCTCCAGCTCCTGCTTCCCCGGGCTCCTCCAGCTCCTGCTCCTGCTCCCCCGGGCTCCTCCAACTCCTGCTCCTGCTCCCCCGGGCTCCTCCAGCTCCTGCTTCCCCGGGCTCCTCCAGCTCCTGCTCCTGCTCCCCCGGGCTCCTCCAGCTCCTGCTCCCCCAGGCTCCTCCAGCTCCTGCTCCCCTGGGCTCCTCCAGCTCCTGCTCCTGCTCCCCCAGGCTCCTCCACTCCTGCTCCTGCTCCCCCGGGCTCCCCGGCAAGTTTCCCTCAGCACACACTGTGCACACACTGAACTGGAGTCTAAGTGAGTGCGGGAAGGCAGCGGTTAGGCTGTGCAGCAGGCCACATGGCCCGGGATAGGGACGGCGAACATCAGGTTGTCCCTTAGGCCAGGGATAGGGGCGGCGAGCATCGGGATGCGCTGGGAGGGCAAGGAGCTACTGCGCATGTGCGCAGACTCCACTGCGCATGCGCACAATTGCCGGCACTGTTTCCGGTGCAGCGTTGTAACTCCACCCCCCACTGTGATTTCCACGCCACGCCACGCCAAGCCCTAGGATAGTCCATGGAGTGGGGAGTATAAGGAGCTACATTTTTCGGCGCCGTTTTAGGAGCAGAAAGTCGGTGCACCTCGGGTAAGTGCGTCGGAAAAAGGGTTGGGGAAATTTGGGCCCAGAGTCACTAAAAACTTATTTTATATTTCATTTCAGAAAAGTATTCCCAATGACACCAATCTGCCATTTTAATTTTAAATGTCAGCTAACCTTGAGACCTTTCTGGCAACACAGACAAATAAGGAAGTGAAGAGTCATTTAAACTAGCAAGGAAGGAGGCAAGGGGAAAAAAGCAAGTAGAGAACATAGAAATAGATGAGGTTAATATACAAATAAACATAATTTAGCAAAAAGAATAGCATGCTGATGAAATAAAGGCAATAGAGGAGGATTACAATTATGATTACTGCATCTCTGAGATCTCCCGGCATGCTCTCCTCCTTCCAGATGAGAGAGATGATGTCATGCATTCATGCCAACAGTGCCTCTCCGCCATACTTTTGTGCCTCAGCGGGGATTCCATCCGCTCCTGTTGACTTGTTGTTCTTAAGTTGGCGGATGGCCTTCTCTACCTCGTGCAGGGCTGGGGTTTTGCTGAGATGGTGGCGGGTAGCATGCTGCAGGATGGAGTTGAGGACACTTGAGTCAAAGACAGAGTCTCGGTTAAGGAGATCTTCGAAGTGCTCCTTCCAGCAGGTTCTGACTGCCTCAGTGTCCCTGATGAGTGTCTCGCCGTTCTTGGCCAGCAGTGGGGCATCAAAGCACTGACCACACTCAACTAGCTCTGCTGGGCAGGCCACATTGTTCGCATGCCTGGCACAAGATTCCTAAAGCAAGTGCTCTACTCGGAACTCCTACATGGCAAACGTGCCCCAGGTGGGCAGAGGAAACGTTTCAAGGACACCCTCAAAGACTCCTTGATAAAATGCAACATCCCCACCGACACCTGGGAGTCCCTGACTAAAGACTTCCCTAAGTGGAGGAAGTGCATCCGTGAGGGCGCTGAGCACCTCGAGTCCCATCACTGAGAGCATGCAGAAAACAAGCACAGGCAGCGAAATGAGCATGCGGCAAACCTGTCCCACCCTCCCTTTCCTTCAACGACTGTCTGTCCCACCTGTGACAGAGACTGTAATTCCCATATTGGACTGTTCAGTCACCTAAGAACTCATTTTTAGACTGGAAGCAAGTCTTCCTCGATTTCGAGGGACTGCCTATGATGATGATGATGGAGTGGAGCATTTTCCACTGAGAGCATTGGAAAAATCACAGCTGCAGCAATACAAGATGCAACGCGGTGCAAGGACCAAGAATTTCTTACAGGAAGAAGTGGAGGCATGAGTTACTGTGATTGAGAACATATGACAGGAGCTGCACACCAGCAGAGGTCACATAAAGGTTCCACCCAAAGAAATGAAAAAATGCTGGAACCAAGTTGCAGAAGATTACTGTGCAATTGTGATCACCACGAGATCTGGAGACCAATGTAAAAAGAAGTTTGGTCAAGTAGTTAGTGTAAATAACATTTTCATTTATTCAATGTGTTATGTATGTAACTATGTAATACTTGCCACCAGAGGGCGCGACTGTTGGAGTCCTAATGGTCACATGCACACACATGCAGGACCAGTATAAAAGGTTGGCTGCCATGTTGTTTAGGCACTCTGAAGTTGTAATAAAAAAGACTAAGGTGACACTAAGTTTAGCTCACAGTACTCAGCCTCGTGGATTTCTTCTAGACATAACAATTGGCGACGAGTAACAGAATACGAACCTTCAAGCAACCATGACTGCCGTTGGAATATTAAAGAGATTCGTAGAGGGTGATGATTTGGGAAGCCTTCGTCGAGTGTCTCGACTAGTACTTCGTGGCCAATGAGCTGGAAGGAGACACTAAAACGGTCAAGCGCAGGGCGGTTCTCCTCACCGTCTGTGGGCCTAAAATATATGGCCTCATCAAGAATCTGCTCGCACCGACAAAGCCAATGGAGAAGGAATATACAGAATTGTGCACACTGGTTTGGGACCACCTCAAGCCGAAGGAGAGTATCCTCGTGACCAGGTATCATTTTTACACGCATCGTTGCTCTGGGGGCTAGGACGTGGCGGGTTATGTCGCCAATCTGAGATGTCTCACGGGACCTTGCGATTTTGGAGCTGCCTTGGGGGAAATGCTGTGGGATTTTTTTCATGCTTGGCATCAGCCACGAGGTCATTCTTCGAAAGCCACTGGCTGCCGAAACCCTAGACCTGAGCAGCACCATCGCGATCACCCAGGCATGCATGGCCACAGACGATAACACCAAACAGATATCTTCTCAACATCGAAGCTCACCAGCAAGTACTGTGCATAAAAGGACGTCACTCGTAGGCTGAACTGCATATGGCAGGGCCTATAAGTCTGCGGCTGCAAGACCTGTGATGACTCAGAGTCCGCCATCAGGGATGAATGTGTATCCATTAGCACCGTGTTGGCCCTGGGGGGGTAATCATCGGGCCCATCAATGTCGATTCAAGCAGTACGTGTGCAAAGGCTGTGCAACAATGGGGATCTCCAGCGAATGTGCAAACGTGCTGCGACACACCACGTGGCAGAGGATGATTGATACGGCACAGATCACGCAGCACAGGCAACTCAACCCGAGGAACAAGTGTATGGGGTACATACCTTTACCACCAGCAGCCCTCCTATATTGCTGAAAGTCAAATTAAATGGAGTTCCAGTATCCATGGAGTTGGACACGAGTGCGAGTCGGTCAATAATGAGCCAAAAAGCTTTCAAGAAACTGTGGGGCAATAAGGCACAAAGGCTCAAACTGAGCCCGATTAATGCAAAGCTGCATAACTATACCAAAGAGCTCATACCAGTCATTAGAAGTGTGGCATTGAAGGTATCGTATGATGGAGCTATGTATGACCTATCATTGTGGATTGTTCCAGGCAATGGCCCAATGCTGTTCGGCAGAAGCTGGCTAGAAAAGATTAGATGGAATTGGAATGACATCAAAGCACTATCTTCAGTGGATGACGCCTCATGTGCTTAAGTGCTGAGCAAGTTTCCCTCGCTATTCGAACCAGGCATCGGCAACTTCACAGGTGCCAAGGTACAGATCCATCTAGGCCCCGATGCATGGCCCATCCATCACAAGGCTCGGGCGGTTTGTACATGATGAGGGAGAAAGTCGAGATCGAACTTGACCGACTCCAACGCGAAGGAATCATATCGCCAGTCAAGTTCAAAGAGTGGACCAGTCCAATTGTACCGGTGTTGAAAAGCGATGGCACGGTCAGAATCTGCGGAGACTACAAGGTAACAATTAACCGAGTCTCACGACAGGACCAGTACCTGCTGCCCAAGCCAGATGACCTGTTCGCTTCGTTAGCAGAGGGGGGAAGTTGTTCACCGAGTTGGACCTAATCTCCACTTACATGACACAGGAGCTGGCTGAATCTTCAAAAAGACCGACGTGCATCAACACACATAAAGGACTGTTTATATATCACAGGTGTCCTTTCGGGATTCACTCGGTTGCAGCCATTTTCCAGAGAAACATGGAGAGTTTGCTGAAATCTGTTCCGCGCACCGTTGTGTTTCAAGACGACATTCTGATCACCGGTCGTGAGACCATCGAACACCTACACAACCTGGAAGAGGTTCAAAGTCACCTAGACAGAGTGGGACTCAGGCTGAAATGCTCCGTGTGTTTTCCTGGCACCAGAAGTCGAATTTTTGGAGAGAAAGATTGCAGCAGACTGCATCAGTACCATGGACTCAAAGTCAGAGGCCATCAAGAATGCACCCAGATCACAGAATGTGACGGAGCTGCGTTCGTTCCTGAGACTCCTCAACTATTTTGGTAACTTTCTACCCGGGTTGAGCACATTGTTAGAGCCTTTGTACATGTTGCTACGTAAGGGTGATGACTGGGTTTGGGGCAAATCTCAAGACACAGCCTTTGAGAAGGCCAGGAACCTGCTATGTTCAAATAAGTTACCTGTACACTATGACCCATATAAACGTACGGGGTTGGCTGTGTGTTACAGCAAGCCAATGTATCGGGCAACCTCCAACCGGTTGTATATGCATCTAGAAATCAATCTAAGGCCGAGAGAGCCTATAGTATGGTTGAGAAAGAGACGTTAGCATGTGTATATGGGGTTAAGAAAATGAACCAATACCTATTTGGACTTCGGTTTGAGCTTGAAACTGACCACAAGCCGCTCATTTCGCTGTTTTCAGAGAGCAAAGGTATAAACACCAATGCTTCGTCCCGCATTCAAAGATGGACACTAACATTATACGCTTATGACTATGTTATCCACCACAGACCAGGCACTGAAAACTGTGCCGATGCCCTCAGCCGGCTACCATTACCCACCACCGGGGTTGAAATGGTGCAGCCCGCAGACTTGCTACTGGTCAAGGATGCTTTTGAGAGCAAGGGGTCACCCGTCACAGCTCGCCAGATCAGGACCTGGACCAGTCAGGATCCTGTGCTACCATTAGTAAAGTGTTGCGTTATAAATGGGAACTGATTGGCCGTTCCCGGGGAAATGCAAGATGAAATTAAGCTGTTTCACCGACGCAAAGATGAAATGTCCATCCAGTCGGATTGTCTCTTATGGGATAATCGCGTGGTTTCGCCAAAAAAAGGCACTGAAACATTTATACGCGACCTACACACAGTACCCACCCAGGCATTGTCATGATGAAGGCAATTGCCAGGTCGCATGTTTGGTGGCCTGGCATTGACTAGGACTTGGAATCATGCGTGCATCAGTCAAACACTTGCTCGCAACTGAGCAATGCACCAAGTGAGGCTCCACTGAGTCTGTGGTCATGACCATCCAAACTGTGGTCCAGGATCCATGTAGATTTTGCTGGCCCCTTTCTAGGAAAGATGTTTTTAGTAGTTGTGGACGCTTACTCCAAATGGATTGAATGCGTAATCATGTCATCCAGCACGTCCACAGCCACCATTGAAAGCCTCCGGGCCATGATCGCCACCAATGGCTTGCCCGACGTCCTTGTCAGCAACAATCGCCCACCTCGGAATTCAACACGTTTATGACCCGCAATGGCATCAAGCATGTCAGGTCTGCTCCGTTTAAGCCCGCGTCTAATGGTCAAGTGGAGCGGGCAGTCCAAACAATCAAGCAGAGCATGAAACGTGTGACGCTTGTCTTGCATTCTGCTCAGTTACTGGACGCGACCCCATTCGCTCACCGGGGTTCCCCTGGCAGAATTGTTAATGAAGAGAGGCCTCAAAACCAGGTTCTCCCTAGTCCACCTGGATCTCAATGATTACGTGGAAACTCGGCGACACCAGCAGAACATGTACCACGATCGCACGGCTGTTTCATGTGATATTGATGTTAACGACCCTGTGTTTGTCCTGAATTACGGTCATTGTCCCAAGTGGGTTGCTGGCACTGTTTGGGCCAAGGAAGGGAATAGGGTGTTTATAATCAAACTGTCAAATGGCCAAACATGCAGAAAGCATTTAGATCAGACCAAATTGCGATTTACTGACAACCAGGAACGACTTGAAGAGGACATCACCATCGACGATCCACCAACACACATCCAACCAGCAATCGACCTTGCTGTCAATAACGAGGATGAATGCACCATTCCTGACAGTCCAGTCAGATCAGCTGTGGTGCAGTGCAGCAAAGTCCAACCAACTTACACATGCCAAGGTTTGAACATAGATGATCAATCAGGGAGCGAAGAGCTCCGGATCGCCTCAACTTGTAAATAACTTGTACCGAAGACTTTGCGGGGAGAGTGCTGTTATGTATGTAACTATGTAATACTTGCCACCAGAGGGCGTGACTGTTGGAGTCCTAATGGTCACCTGCACACATGTGCAGGGCCAGTATAAAAGGTTGGCTGCCATGTTATTTATGCACTCTGGAGTTGTAATAAAGAAGTCTAAGGTCACACTAAGTTTAGCTCACAGTACTCAGCCTCATGGAGTTCTTCTATACATAATACAATGGAATTGCATTGTAAAAGTGACCAGCTGTATATGTCCCACCCAACAGAAAGACACCATTTCTAAAAAATTGCATTTTCATCTTTGCAGAGGAAGGTGGAACATAATAAAAGGGAAATAACTCGAACAGGAGGAGGCCCGGCAAATCTGCACCTGACACCCTTGGACGAGAGGGTCGCTGCTTTGATGGGTCCTGCCTGGAGAAAAATATCAGTACTGCACAAGCTGGGCCCACACTCGAGGGAGAGGGTAAGTCCTGCAAATTCATCGTGGTCCTTCAAATCAACCTGCTGCCTGGCCTGTGATGTGTGATCCTACTCAATCCACCCACCCTGCCCCCTCCTCTGCTGCTAACAATTTGACTGTTCTGTTATATTTTGCAGAACTTGAGGCCAACCCTGATGATGCAGAAGAAGATTCAGATGAGGATGAACCAGAAGAGGAGAACATCTTCCAATGCAACCCTGCAGACCAAGAACATAGGGGGGAGAGGGAGGGGGAGGGGATGATGCTGGATGAAGCTCCCACTGTTGTACTGACTTTGGAGGAGGTGACACGTGATGTTCCTGATGCGATGAAGTCGAATCAATTGGCTCCTATGTATCATCATGATGCAGTCGGCTCACACAAGGTATGGCATTGTCAGTATTTAAATTTTAAATTTAACTTACTTAAATTTAACCTTTGAAAGAAGCTCAAAACGGCAGGAAAACAGGCAGGACAGGTTTGCAGTTATTTCCCTCCAGGTCTGTATGGATGGACCACACCCATAGGTCTTGTGACTTCTCCTCTCTCTCCCCCACTTCACTAATTGGAGTCTTGTGACTTCTCTCTTTCCAACCACTCCTCCACCCCGCCCCCTGACACTCACTGCAATCTTCAGTGCAGAAGGCACCTTGCTCCCTGGACTCCAAGCCTTCCGATCGACACTTCGTTCTCTCTCTCTCTCTCTCTCTTTCCCCCGCCCCCCGGTGGTGGCGTATGAGTGAGAAATCCAACAAATTTACGCTTCCACGTTGATATGTAAAAAAAGTTGAACTTTATTATTGATTTTTAGAGTGTTCTTGACTCCCTCCAAAATCTTCGATGTAAAAACAATGCCGTCTTTCAGCGCTGATTTCTCAATGTGCACTGGTTTTCTTAACTCACCATGAGGTTTTTCGCAAGTGGCCAGATTTGCCGCCCAAAGGGGAAAAAAATGTTGGCCAAACTGCGAACAATTGAAAAAAACGGCGCAGACATGACACCTACTATGGCGGGGAAAAAAACTGGTCTAGAAGAATCGTAAATATTGTGTTCCTAACACAGATGAGACTGCACACAGAGCGGTTAAAGTAAGTGACTTCAGTCTTTAATAAAACACTCCAGAGTGAGGAACAGGCCTTAGGGGCCAGCTTACAGTGCTCCCAAGGGATGCTGAGATCCCTTGGGACTTCAGGGGATGCGCTCCCTGGTGGTGGAATAAGGGAGTGCATGCTTTACAGATACACAACATCACTCCCCCCCAAAGTCAAAGTGAAAACTATTTACCAGGTGAGGCGGTCGGGAGCCTTTCTTTCCCTGGTGGACCGTCTCGGTACAAATGTCTGTTCTGGTGTGTTGGCTGTGCCCTCGCTGGGCTGGCGTCTTGTTGGCCCTGCAGTGCTGCTGGGTGAGCCTGGCTTTGCTGAGCTGTTGGGTGTGATGGGTTTGATTTCCTGGTCCGGCGTGGTGTCGTTGATCCTTTGGGTGTGTGTTGTGGGCTCGAAAAAGATGGTGTCTGCTGTGGGTTGTTCAGGGCAGTCTGTGAACCACAGCCTCGTTTGGTCCAGGTGCTTTCTTCAAATTTGTCCATTGTCTAGTTTGACTACAAACACCCTACGCCCTTCTTTATCTATCACCGTGCCCGCGATCCACTTGGGACCATGTCCATAGTTTAGCACATACACAGGGTCATTCAGATCAATTTTCCGTGACACAGTGGCGCGACCATCATTTTGTTGCTGCCGCCTGCTCTCTACCTGATCAAGCAGGTTGGGGTGAACCAGTGAGAGTCTGGTTTTAAGTGTCCTTTTCATGAGTAGCTCAGCCGTGGACACCCCTGTGAGCGAGTGGGATCTCATGCGGTAGCTGAGCAGTACTCGGGACAGGCGGGTTTGGAGTGAGCCTTCTGTGACTCGTTTAAGGCTCTGTTTGATTGTTTGTACTGCCCGCTCTGCCTGCCCATTGGAGGCTGGTTTAAACAGGACCGAGGTGACATGTTTGATCCCATTGAGGGTCATGAATTCTTTAAATTCGGCACTGGTGAAACATGGCCCGTTGTCACTGACCAGTATGTCAGGCAGGCCGTGGGTGACAAACATGGCCCTCTTGCTTTCAATGGTGGCGGTGGCAGTGCTTCACGACATTATTTCACATTCAGTCCATTTTGAAAAAGCATCCACCACCACCAGGAACATTTTACCGAGAAACGGCCCCGCATAGTCAACATGGATTCTCGACCATTGTCTGGAGGGCTAGGATCACAAACTTAGTAGTGCTCAACTGAGCACACACGCTGCATTGCCGTACACAGGACTCTAAGTCAGAGTCGATACCGGGTCACCACACGTGGGATCTGGCTATCGCTTTCATCATTACTATACCCGGGTATGTGCTGTGGAGATTTGAGATGAATGTCTCCCTGCCCTTTTTGGGTAGCACTACGTGGTTACCCCACAGTCTGCCTGAATGGATAGCTCGTCCTTTCGCCGCTGGAACAGCTTGATTAGCTCTTGCATTTCAACGGGGATGCTGGCCCAGCTCCCATGCAGTACACAGTTTTGTACTAGGGACAGCAGAGGATCTTGGCGGGCCATGACGGGTGATTTATCATTTTCAAATGCTTCCGTGACCATCAACAAGTCTGTAGGCTGTGCCACCATCAACACGTTTGCAGGCTGCGCCATTTCCATCCCCGTGGTGGGCAATGGTAGCCGACTGAGAGCATCTGCACAGTTCTCAGTGCCAAGCCTGTGGTGGATGATATAGTTATGCGCTAATAACGCGAGTGCCCACCTTTGTATGCGGGCTGAGGCATTAGTATTTATCCCCTTGCTTTCAGCGAACAGAGATATGAGAGGCTTGCAATCGGTTTCCAGCTCAAATTTGAGGCCAAACAGGTACTGATGCATTTTCTTTACCCCGAACACACACGCTAATGCCTCTTTCTCAATCATGCTGTAGGCCCTCTCGGCCTTAGACAAGCTCCTGGAGGCATAGGCGACAGGTTGCAACTTCCCCGCAATGTTACCTTGTTGTAATACACAGCCGACTCCGTATGAGTACGACGACGCGTCACATGCTGGCACAAGTCTTTTACACGGGTTATATAATACAAGCAGCTTGTTGGAGCATAACATTTTTCTGGTTTGCTCAAAAGCAATTACTTGTTTTTTTTTTCCCCATACCCAGTTTTCACCTTTACGCAATAACACATGTAGGGGCTTTAAGAGGGTGCTTAACCCCGGTAGGAAGTTACCAAAATAGTTGAGGAGTCCCAGGAACGACCACAGCTCTGTGACGTTCTGTGGCCTGAGCGCGTTCCTGATAGCCTCTGTCTTGGCGTCTGTGGGCCGAATGCCGTCCGCCATGATCTTTCTCCCCAAAAACTCTGCTTCTGTTGCCATGAAGATGCATTTCGAACTCTTCAGCCGCAGCCCTACTGGAGGACCTCCTCCAGGTTTTGTAGGTGCTCAACGGTGTCCCGACCCATGGCCAATATGTCGTCCTGAAAAAACCACCGTGCATGGTATCGACTTCAGTAGGCTTTCGATGTTTCCCTGGAAGATCGCTGCAGCCAATCGAATTCCAAATGGGTATCTGTTGTAGATGAACAGTCCCTTGTGCGTGTTGATGCAGGTGAGGGCCTTCGAAGACTCCTCCAGCTCCTGCGTCAGGTAGGCCGAAGTCACATCGAGCTTGGTGAATATCTTGCCTCCTGCCAGCATCGCAAATGGGTCGTGTACCTGAGGTAGCGGGTATTGGTCCTGTAGCGAGAAATGATTAATACTTACTTTATAATCGCCGCAAATCCTGACCGTGCCATCACATCGGGCTGGCCCACTCGCTGAATTCCACTGGGGAGATGATGCCCTTGCGTTGCAGCCTGTCCAGCTCGATTTCCACTCTCTCCCTCATCATGTGAGGTACCGCTCGCGCCTTGAGGTGAATGGGTCATGCCTCTGGGACCAAGTGGATCCACACCTTCACCCCGGAAAATTTTTCAATGTCTGGCTCAAAAAGGGAAGGAAATTTGTTCAGAACCTAGGTACATGAGACCTCATCGACATGTGATATCGCTCGGATGTCATCCCAGTTCCAGCGGATTTTGCCCAGCCAGCTCCTTCCAAGCAGTGTGGGGCCATCGCCCGGGACAATCCAGAGTGGCAGTTCGTGCACTGTGCCCTCATAGGTGACCTTGACCATGGCGCTGCCCAGGACAGTGATAAGCTCTTTGGTGTACGTTCTCAGGTTCGTGTGGATGGGGCGCAGGGCTGGTCTGAGTGCCTTGTTGCACCACAGTCTCTCAAACATCTTTTTACTCATGATGGATTGGCTAGCGCCAGTGTCCAGTTCCATGGCTATGGGTAAGCCATTCAATTTTACATTTAGCATTATAGGTGGGCATTTCGTCGAAAATGTGTGCACCCTGTGTACTTCAGCATCTGCCTGCTCTCTCTGAGGCTCGAAATTGCTTTGATCCACCATGGATCGATCTTCCTCTGCCACGTGGTGGTTAGCAGGTTTTGCAGAGCTTGCAGCTCATCTGCAAGTTCGTTGGAGGTGCCCCATTGTTCCACAGCTCTTGCAAATATACCCTTTGAAGCAGCATGAATAGGCTGAATGGAAGCCTCCACAACGCCAACAAGGTGTGAATTGCCTTGCATTCATCCTTTGTTGCAGACTCTGAGTCATCTGGGTCACCTGAGGCCTGCTGGCAGTTGTGGACTCGTGGTTTCTGCCCTGTACATTTCTGCTCGCAAACACAGTTCCAGTTAATTTATGAACATTGCTAGCACTTGTGTGCTGAGAGATTTGTTTGGTGTTATCACTGGTGGACATAAACGCCTGTGCTATCGAAACGACCTTACTGAGGGTCGGTGTCTCTACAGTCAAACGTTTTTGTAGGGTGGTCTCGTGGCCAATGCCCAGTACAAACAAGTCTCTGAGCATTTGCTCCAGGTATCCATCAAACTCACATTGTCCTGCAAGTCGCTTTAGCTCGGCGATGTAGCTCGCCACTTCCTGACCTTCAGATCACTGGCACGTGTAGAACCGATACATAGAAAACATAAACATAGAAAATAGGTGCAGGAGTAGGCCATTCGGCCCTTCTAGCCTGCACCGCCATTCAATGAGTTCATGGCTGAACATTCAACTTCAGTACCCCATTCCTGCTTTCTCGCCATGCCCCTTGATCCCCCTAGTAGTAAGGACCTCATCTAACTCCTTTTTGAATATATTTAGTGAATTGGCCTCAACAACTTTCTGTGGTAGAGAATTCCACAGGTTCACCACTCTCTGGGTGAAGAAGTTCCTCCGCATCTCGGTCCTAAATGGCTTACCCCTTATCCTTAGACTGTGACCTCTGGTTCTGGACTTCCCCAACATTGGGAACATTCTTCCTGCATCTAACCTGTCTAACCCCGTCAGAATTTTAAATGTTTCTATGAGGTCCCCTCTCATTCTTCTGAACTCCAGTGAATACAAGCCCAGTTGATCCAGTCTTTCTTGATAGGTCAGTCCCGCCATCCCGGGAATCAGTCTGGTGAACCTTCGCTGCACTCCCTCAATAGCAAGAATGTCCTTCCTCAGGTTAGGAGACCAAAACTGTCACCAAGGCCCTGTACAACTGTAGCAACACCTCCCTGCCCCTGTACTCAAATCCCCTTGCTATGAAGGCCAACATGCCATTTGCTTTCTTAACCGCCTGCTGCACCTGCATGCCAACCTTCAATGACTGATGTACCATGACACCCAGGTCTCTTTGCACCTCCCCTTTTCCTAACCTCGCCATCAGCACGCTCTCCCTTGGGTTAAGATGCTCCAGAACCCATGTACACAGCTCCTCATACGACTTATCTGTGGGTTTCACCGGGGCCAGAAGATTCTTCGTGAGGCTGTAGGTCAGTGCCCCGCAGACCGTGAGGAGGACCGCTCTCCTTTTTGCAGCGCTTCCTTCTCCGTCCAGCTCGTTAGCTACAAAGTATTGGTCTAGTCATTCGACATAGGCTTCCCAGTCCTCACCCTCCGAGAACTTCTCCAGAATGCCCACAGTTTGCTGCATCTTTGCGTTGAATTCGTATACTCGTCGCCGGAGACTGCACATAGGGAGGTTAAAGTAACAGTGACCTCAGTCTTTATTAAGGCACTTCAGAGTGAGTAACAGGCCTTAGGTGCCGACTTATATACAGTGCTCCTAAGTGATGCTGTGATCCCTTGGGACTTCAGGGGATGCACTCCCTGATGGCGGAACATGGGAGTGCATGATTTACAGATACACAACAGTAACTAAGTCAGTTACGCCGGCGTTGATCGCAGGGGAAACTTTGAAAAAAATAAAACGGCAAAAAAAACGGGGCACACCAAAAAAATGAATGGTGAAAATTGAACCCATAGTCACCATTACTGATTATAGCTTTTCATTCCAGATTTATTTAACTAACTGAGTTTAAATTCTCCAGCTGCCATGGTGGGATCTGAATTCACATTTCTGGATTAGTAATCTAGACCTCTGGATTCTTAGTCCAGTAACATAACTACTATGCTACCGTTCCCAATGTGAGGTGTGCCTCATGTTTAGTAGAAATTCTTGGTAGGTGAGTGGTGGGGTGGGGAGGGTTGTGCTTTGAGCAGTGTGTTGCAGTTGATGGGAGATGGCTTTTCAAGATGCATTCAATGACCTTGACGACTCACCTGAGATCATGAAACTTCTTTGGGCACTGGTGCCAGGTCCTGGATACTGCTGTCAGTGACCGTTTCAGTGATCTGGGCCCATATCCTTCTTTCTGTAAGGCTTCCTAATCCTCTGTGGGTAGAGGAACACTTTTCCAGTGTTCACCACCGGCAGAAAGCTCGAGTGCTGCATCCAAGACCCTGGATACCCTTTTCCTGGCCTGTTGAGCCATTTGTGTTAGTGCTGAAGCATTTTCACCAATGTTCATCAGCAGAAGGCAGCACGCCTTTAAGAGGTGCAGACTGCCTTTTTAGGCACAGGCTAGCTTTAAAGCCTGATGCTCGAACCTCAGGAATTTCGGCCCCCTGCTGAGTGCACAGCCTGTTAGCAGCAAGTACAGTGCTAGGCTGTACGCTGCAATTCTTATAATTAGCGGGCAGCACAAAGTTGACGTACTGCCTGCGCTCCTTGAATGGGCGCGGGCAGCCGCGTATCGCAGTGCTCACGCCCGTTTTTCAGTGGTGTCGAATTTCACCCCCACTGAGTTCCCAGCAAAAATAACAAAGACCTGGGGCAACATTCAGCAAAAATATTTTAGTGACCATGACACGAACTTGCCAGGTCCCATGATCTCTGAGACACCATGTTAAATGGGCAAGCTGCACAAAGTAGGTAGTCGCTCACCAACAGTTAGCAATTTAGGCTAGGGACCACATTTGTATAAATGATCCACTTATATGAACCCAAGTTTGCTGGTACTGCTACCTCATTTTTGCAAGAAAGCAATGGGTTGGGAAATTGGGCTCCCATTGACTTGACAATACTTGGCTGTGAGACTGAATTCCTGATCTGCACCCACTGTCTATGAGGCTCCGTGCTTCCAGGGACCTATTTATATAGGAACATGGAGTATTCGTATGGAAGATCTATATTACTTAGATATGTAGGATGCAGTCTTGATGTGCTGGAAAATAAATGCTTGTTCCTCTATCACCAGCACAGTTTCCATGCTTTAATATATCTGATTCTCTGCTTTGGTTGGCACACAACTTCTAACACATATGTACAGAGGTTGAGACTGAAACATATGAGAGCTGTACGGTATCAGATGTTAGTGAATGATTTGCTTTTACCCTTTATGTACTATACTTTAAGTATAAAAACACTGCACTTTACGGTATATTGATAAATATTTTATTTGTCCTTTTAAAATAAAGTATCAATCATCATCAAAGTGATGGAAGATGTGTTGACAGTGCTATCAAGCAGCACTTACTCACCAATAACCTGCTCACCGATGCTCAGTTTTGGGTTCCGCCACAATCACTCTGCCCCAGACCTCATTACAGCCTTGGTCCAAACATGGACAAAAGAGCTGAATTCTAGAGGTGAGGTGAGAGTGACTGCCCTTGACATCAAAGCAGCATTTGACCAAGTGTGGCATCAAGGAGCCCTAGTAAACTTGAAGTCAATGGGAATCAGGGGGATAACTCTCCATTGGCTGGAGTCATACCTAGCATGAAGAAACATGATTGAGATTGTAAGAGTTCAATCATCTCAGCCCAGGACATTGCTGCAGGAGTTCCACAGTTCAGTGTCCTAGGCCCAACCATCTTCAGATGCTTCAGCGATGACTTTCCCTCCATCATAAGGTCAGAAATGGGGATGTTCGCTGATGATTGCACAGTGTTCAGTTCCATTTACAACTCCTCAGATAATGAAGCAGTCCATGCCAGCATGCAACAAGACCCGGACAACATTCAGGCTTAGGCTGATAACTGGCAAGTAATGTTCGCGCCACACAAGTGCCAGGCAATGACCATCTCCAATAAGCAAGAGTCTAAGCATTGCCCCTTGACATTCAAGGGCATTACCATCACCAAATCTCCCACCATCAACATTCTGGGGGTCATCATTGATCAGAAATGTAACTGGACCAGCCACATAAATACTGTGGCAACAAGAGCAGGTCAGAGGCTGGGTATTCTGCGGCGAGTGTCTCTCCTCCTGACTCCTCAAAGCCTTTCCACCATCTACAAGGCACAATTGGGTCAAAATTGCTCCTCTGGGGGGCGTTAACTGGCACAATGGCAATTTTGCCTGGGGGAGCTGGACACTACTTCCTTGTGGGAAATTGCCCCAGAGGTTTGGGGCGGGGGGGCGCTGTCCCAACAGCACGCACCCCGGGCTGGCGCACAACCAGTGATGACATCATCACCATGCGCGCCGCTCCCTCACCTCCACATGCCGACCCCTTTCTGCCTTGTGGGGGACATTTCCCGCGGGCCACGAGGGTGACACGGGTGGACGTCAACGGCAGCTTCGCAGTTCGCAGTTCGCAGTTCGCGAAGCTGGCGGGCATCCACCGTCGGTGCATTATTCAGCGCCCCGAGCCCCCATCTTTATTTGTCAGACCAACTCTTGGATTAGCCCGACAATGGCAGCCCTAGCGTCGACCAGGCCGCCATCGTGCAGCCCGGCACTTTGTTTTTGATGTCAGGGTGCTGGCCCGGTCAAACACATCCCTGGTGGACCAGTGGCGGCCACCAAAGGGTCAAGTAGAGTGCTCAGTGACCCTCCACTTTAATGGAAGGGGAGGGGTGTTGTAGTGTGTGAGCACTACGCAGAGCATCCGCATAGCATTTGCGTAATCCACGTAGCGCTGGACTCAGCGCCATGTTACCGCCCCAGGAGCACCCCTCAAAGGAAGTGGAATGTCGGAGACAGTGCTCTGCTTCCTATGAGGAGCATACAGCTAAATTCCACGTTGGTGGCAAGTCTTCCAGTCCGGCTGATAAAAGTCCCAGCCTGGAAGGTTACCACCCCCAATCGGAGAGAGGGGCAATTTTGCTTCCAGTGGGTGGATACGTTGCAGATGAAATTTAACGCAGAAAAGTGTGAAGTGATAAATTTTGGTAGGAAGAATGAGGAGAAGCAATATAAACTAAAGATTACAATTCTAAAGGGGATGCAGGAACAGAGACACCTGGGGGTATGTGTACATAAATCGTTGAAGGTGGCAGGGCTAGTTGAAAGCGGTTAAAAAAGCTTACACGATCCTGAACTTCATAAATGGAGACTTAGGCCCCAAGTTTCCACATGATTTCCTCCTGATTTTTAGGTGCAACTGGTGTAGAACGGAGTGTCTTAGATATCGGAATTCTCGTCATTTAGTTTGCTCCAGTTCTAGTCAGTTAGAACAGTTTCACTTTGGAACAGAATTTTTTTTCAAAAGGGGGCGTGTCCGGCCACTTACGCCTGTTTTCAAAGTTTCGTCAGTGAAAACTTACTCCAAACTAACTTAGAATGGAGTAAGTGAAGATTTTTGTACGCTCGAAAAAACCTTGTCGACACTTTAGAAAATCAGGCGTAGGTTACAAATCAGGCGTAGGGAATCGGGGGGGGAGTTTAAAGGGAAGTTTACAAACATTAAACACTTCAGTTTTACAAATAAAGAGCTATCATCAATAATAAATGATAAATACATCAATAAATCAACCAATAAATCAATCAAAAAAAATGAATAAGAAATTTTTTTTTAAAAAATCAATAAATAAAACATTTTCTACTTACCGACTGCAGCACCAGGAGCCCTCCAACAGCGTGCTGGGATGCCCCCCCTCAGTGTGTCTCTGTCAGTGTATCTATCTCTCTGTCTGTCTGTGTCTCTCATTCTCTGTCTGTCAGTGTCTGTGTTTCTGACAGCGAGGGGAGGGGGAGGAGGGGGGTAGGAGAGAGGGGGGGAGCAGAGGGAGGGAAGGGGGAGAAGGGGAGAAGGGGGAGGGGGGGAGAAGGGGATAAAGGGGAGAAGGGGAGAAAGGAGATGGGGGGGAGGAGATGGGGAGGGAAGGAGATGGGGGAAAGGAGATGGGGGGAAAGGAAATGGGAGAAAGGAGATGGGGGGAAAGGAGATGGAGGGGGAAAGGAGATGGGGGGAAAGGAGATGGGGGGGAAAGGAGATGGGGGGGAAAGGAGATGGGGGGAAAGGAGATGGGGGGAAAGGAAATGGGGGGAGAAGGGGGAGGGGGGAGAAGGGGATAAAGGGGAGAAGGGGAGAAAGGAGATGGGGGGAGAAAGGAGATGGGGGGAGAAAGGAGATGGGGGGGAAAGGAGATGGGGGGAGAAGGGGGACGGGGGAGAAGGGGATAAAGGGGAGATGGGGGAGAAAGGAGATGGGGGAGAAAGGAGATGGGGGGAAAGGAGATGGGGGAAGGAGATGGGGGGAAAGGAGATGGGGGAAAGGAGATGGGGGGGGAAAGGAGATGGGGGGGGAAAGGAGAAGAGGGAGGGAGGCTGAACGGGCCAGGCCCGAGACTTCGGGCAGGGCTTTTACAGGTAGGTGGCGTTGGGTCGGGTCGGGGGGAGCGCGGGTCGGGGGGAGGGAGGGAGAGGGAGGTCAGGTCGGGGGGAGGGAGGTCAGGTCGGGGGGAGGGAGGTCAGGTCGGATCCAGTCCGGGCGGGGGGGGGAAGCGGGAGTCGGGTCGGGTCCGGGGGCGGGGGAAGCGGGAGTCGGGTTGGGTCCGGGGGCATGGGGGGAGGCGGGAGTCGGGTCGGGTCCGGAGGCGGGGGGGGGGGGGGGGGGAGCGGGAGTCGGGTCCGGTCCGGAGGCGGGGGGCGGGAAGCGGGAGTCGAGTCGGGTCGGGAGAAAGCAGGAGCTGGCCGTGGGAGGAGCCTTATTCACGCAGCGCCAGTGAGGCCATTCGGCCAGGGCTAGGGGCTGCGTGCTTTGGGCCCCTCCCACACAGTTTCGGGTGCCTGGAGCTACTGGATGTTTGCAAGGCTTTGGATCTTAAAGGAAGACCTCTGTGAACACCACATAATCATAGTCCTGGGGGTTCTAGTTGCAGTCCCTCTTGGGCTACGGCATGACATGGAGATGGAGCAGTGGCAGAGCGCGCCCACTGTAGCGCGCATGTGCAGAGGTCCCGGCACTGTTTTCAGTGCAGGGACCTGGCTCCGCCCCCTACAGCTCGTGCTGCGCTGCGCCGAGGGCCAGAGGACCTGCAGGGAGGTGGAGAATCTGGAGGGTTTTTTTAGGCGCACTTTGTGGCGCGAAAAACGGGCGTCCAGGTCGGGACTGCGCCGTTCTAGGTGCAGCTCGAAACTTGGGCCCATAGAGTTTAAGGATAATGGGCAAGTCATTTAGGACCGAGATGAGGAGAAACTTTTTCACTCAGAGAATTGTGAACCTGTGGAATTCTCTACCACAGAAAGTTGTTGAGGCCAGTTCGTTAGATATATTCAAAAGGGAGTTAGATGTAGCCCTTACAGCTAAAGGGATCAAAGGGTATGGAGAGAAAGCAGGAATAGGGTACTGAAGTTGCACAATCAGCCGTGATCATATTGAATGTTGGTGCTGGCTCGAAGGGCCGAATGGCCTATTCCTGCACCTATTTTCTATGTTTCTATGTTTCGAAAAGCAAGGAAATTATGATGAACCTTTATAAAACACTAGTTCCACCTCAACTGGAGTATTGTATCTAATTCTGGGCACCGTATTTTTGGAAGGATGTGAAGGCCTTAGAGAGGGTGTAGAAAAGATAAATAGAATGGTTCCAGGGATAAGGGACTTCAGTTATGTGGATAGCCTGGAGAAGCAGGGTTGTTCTCCTTAGAGCAGAGAAGGTTGAGAGGAGATCTGATAGAGGTATTCTGGACAGATTGGATAGAGAAAAACTGTTCCCATTGGCGGAAGGTCAAGAACCAGAGGACACAAATTTAAGGTGATTGTCAGAAGAACCAAAGGCGACATGAGGGAAAAATCTTTTTACACAGCGAGTGTTTAGGATCCGGAATGCTTTGCCTGAAAGGGTGGTGGAGGCAGATTCAATCATGGCTTTCAAAAGGGAATTGGACAAGTATCTGAAGGGAAAAAAATTGCAGGGTTACAGGGAAAGGGCAGGAGAGTGGGACTAGCTGAAATGCTCTTGCAGAGAACCGGCACAGGCTCGATAGGTTGAATAGCCTCCTTCTGTGCTGTAACCATTCTATGATTCTATGAAGTCAGGTGTATGAAGGAATACTCTCCACTTTCCTGGGCGATTGATTCGATCCCGAATATCCCGGCCTGAAAGGGGCTGTCTGGGTTGCCTCCTTCTCTCTGCTTCCTCCTCTTCCTCCTCTTCCTCCTCCTCCTCCTCCTCCCTCTGCGAGCAGCTTGCCCCATTTGCTGCCACTGCTCCATCTCCATGTCATGCTGTAGCCCAAGAGGGACTGCAACTAGAACCCCCAGGACTATGAGTATGTGGTGTTCACAGAGGTCTTCCTTTAAGATCCAAAGCCTTGCAAACATTCAGTAGCACTCCCTGCACTTCCTTTCAATTTTTCAAATGTATTACACCAAGCCACTATTCCAATAAAATGTAAAGAAACCAGTACAAAAGCAAAAATCCACCCTGACCTGAAAGTTGCATGTGTTCCTTTAAGAAGTGCCGGTGGGGGCCCCGTCGTACACCTGCACACATGTTCTTCTGTGTGACTTTGGAGAGGATGTTGAAAGGAGCGGCGACATCCAAAATATCAGATTGTACATTAATTCAGTGTTGCACGCTGATTGACGCCACAATCTGACTCATTTCCATATCTGAGTGAGTGCAGGCAACAGCGGCGCTGACCTGGCCAAAATGGCGGCAGCCGCATTTCGCGGAAGCAAGGTGGCCGCCATATTTTCATCCAAACCGGCCATAATGGCTGGCACAGACGGGTTGAATTTCACAGCCAGTAATTTTTGCATTTTCAATTGTTTACTTTTGCTGCAAGTGCTTTAATACATGTTTTCCTGGTGACTGCAGTCATTTAAATGATACAATACAAAGTGTTGAGCATGGTCATTCCTTACCGGATTCTGAACATACTGGATGCTTCAGATGAGGAAAAGGAATACACGACGGACCACTAAATGGAAACATAGAAACATAGAAAATAGGTGCAGGAGTAGGCCATTCAGCCCTTTGAGCCTGCACCACCATTCAATAAGATCATGGCTGATCATTCGCCTCAGTACCCCTTTCCTGCTTTGTTTCCATACCCCTTGATCCCTTTAGCCATAAGGGCCATATCCAACTCCCTCTTGAACATATCTAACAAACTGGCCTCAACAACTCTCTGTGCTAGAGAATTCCACAGGTTAACAACTCTCTGAGTGAAGAAGTTTCTCCTCATCTCGGTCCTAAATGGCTTACACTTTATCCTTAGACTGTGTCCCCAGGTTCTGGACTTCCCCAACATCGGGAACATTCTTCCTGCATCTAACCTGTACAGTCCCGTCAGAATTTTATATGTTTCTATGAGATCCCCTCTCATCCTTCTAAACTGCAGTGAATACAGGCCCAGTCAATCCAGTCTCTCCTCATATGTTAGTCCTGCCATCCCGGGAATCAGTCTGGTGAACCTTCGCTGCACTCCCTCAATAGCAAGAATGTCCTTCCTCAGATTAGGAGACCAAAACTGAACACAATATTCCAGGTGAGGCCTCACCATGGCCCTGTACAAATGCAGTAAGACCTCCCTGCTCCGATACACAAATCCCCTAGCTATGAAGGCCAACATACCATTTGCCTTCTTCACCACCTGCTGTACCTGCATGCCAACCTTCAATGACTGATGTACCATGACACCCAGGTCTCGTTGCACCTCCCCTTTTCCTAATCTGCCGCCATTCAGATAATATTCTGCCTTCGTGTTTTTGCCACCAAAGTGGATAACCTCACATTTATCCACATTATACTGCATCTGCCATGCATTTGACCACCCACCTAACCTGTCCAAGTCACCCTGCAGCCTCTTAGCATCCTCCTCACAACTCACATTGCCACCCAGCTTAGAGTCATCTGCAAACTTGGAGATATTACACTCAATTCCTTCATCTAAATCATTGATGTATATTGTAAATAGCTAGGGTCCCAGCACTGAGCCCTGCGGCACCCCATTAGTCACTAGCTGCCATTCTGCAAAGGACCCGTTTATCCCGACTCTCTGCTTCCTAACTGCCAACAGTTCTCTATACACTTCAGTACATTACCCCCAATCGCATGTGCTTTAATATTGCACACTAATCTCATGTGTGGTACCTTGTCAAAAGCCTTTTGAAAGCCCAAATACACCACATCCACAGGTTCTCCCTTGTCCACTCTACTAGTTACATCCTCAAAAAATTCTAGAAGATTTGTCAAGCATGATTTCCCTTTCATAAATCCATGCTGACTTGGACCGATCCTGTCACTGCTTTCCAAATGCGCTGCTATTTCATTTTTAATAATCGATTCCAACATTTTCCCCACTACTGATGTCAGGCTAACCGGTCTATAATTACCCATTTTCTCTCTCCCTCCTTTTTTAAAAAGTGGTGTTACGTTAGCTACCCTCCAGTCCATAGGAACTGATCCAGAGTCGATAGACTGTTGGAAAATGATCACCAATGCATCCACTATTTCCAGGGCCACTTCCTTAATACTCTTGGATGTAGATTATCAGGCCCTGGGGATTTATCGGCCTTCAATTCCATCAATTTCCCTAACACAATTTCCCATCTAATAAAGATTTCCTTCAGTTCCTACTTCTCACTAGACCCTCGGTCCCTTAGTATTTCCGGAAAGTGTTTTGTGTCTTCCTTCGTGAAGGCAGAACCTGTTATGTATGTGGATTTGTATTTACTCTGTACAGCCACCAGAGGGCTCATTCCCTGGAGTCCTAAGGGATCCCATAATCCCTTGGGAGCACAGGTATTTAAGAAGGCTTTACAGGTTGGAGAGGCAACCTGGAGACCTGTAATAAAAGACTACGGTCACACTTTACTTTGAGCTCACAGTGTTCAGTCTGGCTCTTTATCCATACACAACAACTGGTGACGAGATATAGATAGCGAACCAAAATATGCAGAGAACAGTGGGCATCCTGGAGAAATTTTCGGAGGGAGATGATTCGGAAACTTTTTTGGAGTAACTCGACCAATACGTGGTGGGCAACGAGCTAGATGTGGAAGATGCCAAACGAAGGGCGATCCTCTTCACTGTCTGTGGGGCACCAATGTATGGCCTCATGAAGAATCTGCTCACTCCACCGAAAGCTGCGGAGAAATCGTCCGACGATTTGTGCACACTGGTCCGAGAGCATTTGAACCCGAAGGAAAACGTTCTGATGGCGAGGTACCCGTTCTACACCTACAAAAGGTCTGAAGGCCAAGAAGTGGCGAGTTATGTCGCTGAGCTGAGAAGCCTTGCAGGACATTGTGAATTTGAAGGACATTTGGAGCACATGCTCAGAGATTTTTTCGTACTTGGCATTGGCCACGAAACCATACGTCACAACCTTTTGACTGTAGAGACCCCAACCTTGAGTAAGGCCATAGCGATAGCCCAGGCGTTCATTGCCACCAGTGACAATACTAAGCAAATCTCTCAGCACACAAGTGCTGCTACAAGTACTGTTGTTACAAAGTGATGTTGTTTTCGAATCATAACATACAGGACAGGTCACACATACCTGCAGCTACACATCCGCAGATATCTCAGAGGCCACCATCAAGGGTGATGAATGCAACGCCATTAACACTTTGTTGGCGCTGCAGGGGTGATCATCGTTTCCATTCATGCCGATTCAAAGGGTACGTTTGCAAGGGCTGTGGAACAATGGGACACCTGCAACGAGTGTGCAGGCGATCTGCTAAGCCTGTTAATCCTGCAAACCACCACGTTGTAGAGGAGGACAGATCCACGGAGGATCACTACGAACCAGAGCCTTAGATAGAGGAGGCAGAGGTACATGGGGTGCACACATTCACCACGAGTTATCCCCCGATAATGCTGAATATTGAACTAAATGGACTCCCGATGTCAATGGAGCTGGACATGGGCGCGAGCCAGTCCATCATGGGCAAAAAGACTTTCGAAAGGTTGTGGTGCAACAAGGTCTCAAAGCCAGGCTTAACTCCAGTTCGCACGAGACTAAGAACTTACACTAAAGAACTGATTCCTGTAATCGGCAATGCTACAGTAAAGATCTCCTACGATGGAACGGTGCACAAGCTACCACTCTGGGTGGTACCGGGCAATGGTCCCAAGCTGCTCGGCAGGAGCTGGCTGGGAAAGATACGCTGGAACTGGGACGACCTCCGAGCGCTATCGCCCGCTGACGACACTTCGTGTGCCCAGGTCTTAAACAAATTTCCTTCGCTGTTCGAACCAGGCATCGGGAAATTCCAAGGAGCAAAAGTGCAGATCCATCTAACTTCGGGGGCGTGACTCATCCATTACAAGGCGAGAGCAGTACCGTACATGATGAGAGAAAGGGTAGAGATCGAGCTAGACTGGCTGCAAGGAAAGAGCATCATTTCACCGATTGAGTTCAGCGAGTGGGCCAGTCCTATTGTCCCAATCCTCAAGGGAGATGGCACCGTCAGATTCTGTGGCGATTACAAAGTAACTATCAATTGTTTCTCCCTGCAGGACCAATACCCACCACCAAAAGCCGACGACCTCTTTGCAACGCTGGTGGGAGGAAAGAAGCTCATGAAGCTGGATCTGACTTCAGCCTACATGACGCAGGAACTGGAACAATCATTGAAGGTCCTCACCTGCATCAACACGCACAAAGGTCTTTATGTTTATAACAGATTCCCATTTGGAATCCGATCAGCGGCGGCGATATTCCAGAGAAACATGGAAAGTTTACTGAAGTTGATCCCGCACACCGTGGTCTTCCAGGATGACATCTTGGACACAGGTCGGAACACATTCGAGCACCTGCAAAACCTGGAAGAAGTTCTTAGTCGACTCAACTGCGTGGGGCTCAGGTTTAAATGCTCGAAATGTGTTTTCCTGGCACCTGAAGTGGAGTTCCTGGGAAGGAGGATTGTGGCGGACGGCATCAGGTCCACCAACGTGAAGATGGAGGCAATCAAGAACGCACCAAGGCCACAGAACGTGACGGGGCTGCGGTCGTTTCTGGGATTCCTGAACTACTTTGGTAACTTCTTACCAGGTCTCAGCACCCTGCTAGAACCACTACATGTCTTACTACGAAGAGGGGGTGAATGGTTTTGGGGCAAAAGCCAAGAAAATACCTTTGTAAAAGCGAGAAAATTGTTATGCTCAAACAAATTGCTTGTGTTGTATGATCCATGTAAGCGTTTGGTATTAGCATGTGATGCGTCGTCAAATAGCGTCGGGTTTGTATTGCACAAGCTAATGATTTTGGGAAACTGCAACCGGTTGCTTATGCATCCAGGGATCTGTCTAAGGTCGAGAGAGCCTACAGCATGATTGAAAAAAAAGTGCTAGCGTGTGTCTATAGGGTAAAAAAAATACATCAATACCTGTTTGGGCTAAAATTCGAATTGGAAACTGACCATTAGCCACTTATATCCCTGTTTTCTGAGAGTAAAGGGATAAATACCAACGCGTTGGCCCTCATCCAGAGATGGGCGCTCACATTGTCTGCATAGAACTACGTCATCCGCCACAGGCCAGGCACAGAAAACTATGCCGATGCTCTCTGTAGGCTGCCATTGCCCACCACGGGTGTGGAAATGGCGCAGCACGCAGATCTAGCCATGGTTATGGAAGCATTTGAGTGTGAGCAATCACCCGTCACTGCCCGGCAGATCAAAACCTGGACAAGCCAGGACCTCTTATTATCTCTAGTCAAAAGCTGTGTGCTTCACGGGAGCTGGTCCAGTGACCCAGTGGAAATGCAGGAAGAGATAAAGCCGTTCCAGCGGCGCAAAGATGAAATGTCTATACAGGCAGACTGCCTTCTGTGGGGCAATCGAGTAGTGGTCCCCAAGAAGGGCAGGGACACCTTCATCAATGACCTTCACAGTACCCACCAAGGCATCGTAATGATGAAAGCGATAGCCAGATCCCACGTGTGGTGGCCCGGTATCGATGCGAACTTAGTGTCCTGCGTTCATTGATGTAATACATGCTCGCAATTAAGCAATGTACCCAGGGAGGCGCTGCTAAGTTTATGGTCTTGGTCCTCCAAACCCTGGTCTTGGGTACACGTCGACTATGCAGGCCCGTTCTTGGGTAAAATGTTCCTTGTGGTTGTAGACGCGTACTCCAAGTGGATTGAATGTAAGATAATGTCAGCTCGCATGTCCGTTGCCACCATTGAAAGTCTGCGGGCTATGTTTGTCACACACGGCTTACCCGATGTCCTGGTGAACGACAACGGGCCATGTTTCACCAGTGCTGAGTTCAAAGAATTCATGACCCATAACGGGATCAAACATGTCACATCTGCCCTGTTTAAACCAGCGTCCAATGGTCAGGCAGAGAGAGCAGAGCAAACCATCAAGCAAGGCTTGAAGAGGGTAACTGAAGGCTCGCTGCAGACTCGCCTATCCCGAGTCCTGCTTAGCTACCGCACAAGACCACACTCACTCACTGGGATCGCACCTGCTGAACTGCTGATGAAAAGAGCATTTAAGACAAGGCTCTCATTAGTTCACCCTGATCTTCATGAACAGGCAGAGAGCAGGCGGCTTCAACAAAGTGCATTCCATGATAGCGCAAATGTGTCACACGAGATTGAAGTCATTGATCCTGTATTTGTATTAAATTATAACACGGTCCCAAGTGGCTTCCCGGCACTGTCATGGCCAAAGAGGGGAGTAGGGTGTTTCGGATCAAACTATCAAATGGACTCATTCACCAGAAACACTTGGACCAAATCAAACTCAGATTCACAGACTACCTGAGCAACCCACCTTGGACCCTACCTTTTTTGACCCCCCAATGCACATACCAGTGGCAACCGACACCACGGTTGACCACGAAGCAGAACCCATCATCCAAAGCAGACCTGCAGGGCCCAACACAATAGGCAGCCCAGCCACGCCAGCTGCACAGCAGCCCAGGGAAGACCCAACAAATGATTCAACAACACCAGCTTTCACACCGAGACAATCAACCAGGGCAAGAAGGGCCCCAGATCGACTCACATTGTAAATAGTTACACTATCGACTTTGAGGGGGGAATGTTGTTATATATGTGGACTTGTATTTACTCTGTATAGCCACCAGAGGGCTCATTCCCCAGAATCCCAAGGGATCCCATAAGTCCTTGCGAGCACAGGTATTTAAGAAGGCTTCACAGGTTGGAGAGGCACTCTGGAGGCATGCAATACAAGACTAAGGTCACACACTTTACTTTGAACTCAGTGTTCAGTCTGACTCTTTCTCCATACACAACAGAACCAAAATATTTGTTCAACTGGTCTTCCATTTCTTTGTTCCCCATTATAAATTCACCTGATTCTGACTGCAAGGGACCTACGTTTGTCTTCACTTTCTCTTCACATATCTATAGAAGCTTTTGCGGTCAGTTTTTATGTTCCCAGCAAGCTTCCTCTCATACTCTATTTTCCCTTTCCGAATTAAACCCTTTGTCCTCCTCTGCTGAATTCTAAATTTCTCCCAGTCCTCAGGTTTGCTGCTTTTTCTGGTCAATTTATATGCCTCTTCCTTGGAGTTAACACTATCCTTAGTTTCACTTGTTAGCTACGGTTGAGCCATCTTCCTCGTTTTATTTTTACTCCAGACAGGGATGTACAATTGTTGAAGTTCATCCATGTGATCTTTAAATGTTTGCCATTGCCTATCCACCGTCAACCCTTTAAGTATCATTCGCCAGTCTATTCGAGCCAATTCAAGTCTCATACCATCGAAGTTACCTTTCCTTAAGTTCAGGACCCTAGTCTCTGAATTAACTGTGTCACTCTCCATCTTAATAAAGAATTCTACCATATTGTGGTCACTCTTCACCAAGGGGCCTTGCACAACATGATTGCTAATTAGTCCTTTCTCATTACACATCACCCAGTCTAGGATGGCCAGCCCTCTAGTTGGTTCCTCGACATATTGGTCTAGAAAACCATCCCTAATACACTCCAGGAAATCCTCCTCCACCCTATTGCTACCAGTTTGGTTAGTCCAAGCTTTATGTAGATTAAAGCTGTCCATGATAACTGCTGTACCTTTATTGCACACATCCCTAATTTCTTGTTTGATGCTGTTCCCAACCTCACTACTACTGTTTGGTGGTCGGTACACAACTCCCATTAGCGTTTTCTGTCCTTTGGTATTCCGCAGCTCTACCCATACAGATTCCACATCATCCAAGCTAATGTCCTTCCTTACTATTGTGTTAATTTCCTCTTTAACCAGCAACGCTACCCCAACACCTTTTCCTTTCTGCCTATCCTTCCTGAATGTTGAATACCCCTGGATGTTGAGTTCCCAGCCTTGGTCACCCTGGAGCCATGTTTCCGTGATGCCAATTATATCATATTCATTAATTGCTGCCTGCACAGTTAATTCGTCCACCTTATTACGAATACTCATCGCATTGAGGCACAGAGCCTTCAGGCTTGTCTTTTTAACAAACTTTGCCCCTTTAGAATTTTGCTGTATTGTGGCCCTTTTTGATTTTTGCCTTGGGTTTCTCTGCCCTCCACTTTTACTTTTCTTCTTTCTGGCTTTTGCTTCTGCCCCCATTCTACTTCCCTCTGTCTCCCTGCATAGGTTCCATCCCTCTTCCATATTAGTTTAACCCCTCCCTAACAGCATAAGCAAACACTCCCCCTAGGACATTGGTTCCGGTCCTGCCCAGGTGCAGACCGTCCAGTTTGTACTGGTCCCACCTCCCCCAGAACCAGTTGCAATGTCCCAGGAATTTGAATCCCTCCCTCCTGCACCACTCCACAAGCTACCTATTCATCTTAGCTATCCTGCAATTCCTACTCTGACTAGCACGTGGCACTGGTAGCAATCCTGAGATTACTACCTTTGAGGTACTATTGACACCTATGGTGATTTGTCCACTCCACTGACTACCTTGGGACCCACGTTTGAAGAACCCTCCACATGTATCTGACCAAATTGGGGGTGAAATTGATCTTTGGCAGTAATGTAAAATGAGATACAATGAATTGGCAGCCTGTTTTACACCTCGTCCCGATTTTCTTTTCCATTGACTGCAATGTCAACAGGTGAAGATTAATTTCACCCCTATTAGATCACGGATGACTAGCAGTCAACATTTTGAACACTCTTTCCATAGAGTCAAGATTACCAGTTTTATTGTTCAACTGTTCCTCTTAATAAGCCATCCCAGGCAGTCTGCAATGCACACCTGTATTAAGAAAGTACAAATATTGTGCTTGCAAGATGCAGCACCTTTATTGATTTCCCAGTGAAAGGAAACATCATCTGGACTGGATGCACAACTTTCACTGGATATCAGGATAGTCATGAGTGTAAAATGTCACATGTGGGCATTAGGATTCATTCTAGCTCTCACATTAGAGGCCTGTACCAGCAGTAATGGCCAGTAGCTGAAGGCTTTTCAGGCTACTTTCTAGACCCAAGGAAGCAATGGGCACATGTGGAAAGAAAAAACATTTACCTGTTTAGGTCTCTGAAGAGACTAGGAACAAAGGCTGGCAACATCTTCTCCAGTAATCCCAGGGAACATAAAGGAGGCTGAGACCCGACATCACGAGTTGCTGCCACTTTTTCCTCTGCTTTGCACATGGGATCTGTGTTCCCTCGACATTGAAAAATATCAGGGCCTATTTGTTTAATAAAAGAAAAATGGTAGACTACAAAGAATCCACCTTATATTGATGCAGAAGATAAAAGAGAAAGATGGGAATTTTGCACAGTGATTCAGATGGAGCAGCAGTGAGTTGGGAGGCCTATAAAAGGCCTGCGAGTTCGAGAGGCAGCAGGAGTTGGAGCAGCGATGATTCAGGAGGCCAGCTGGTGCAGGTGAGAGGCAGAAGGTAAACAAAAAAGTAGAAAGATATCGAAGGGCAACGTCACAGCCAAGCGGGTAAGTGATTGACTGGTGGATTGGTGAGTATTAATCTTTTATTCTTATTTTTATTTCCTTATCAGTCGGTAACCTTTGACATTGTTGCCAAATTAAGTTAATCTAAGGGTTAAGTCATGGCAGGAGAGCCCAGACACGTGTCATGCTCCTCCTGTGCTATGTGGGAAATCAGGAATGCTTCCGGAGTCCTTGACAACTACATGTGCAGAAAATGTATCCTGCTGCAGCTTCTGACAGACCACATTGCAGCACTGGAGCTGCGCATGGATTCACTCTGGAGCATCTGCGATGCTGAGGATGTCATGAATAACACGTTTAATGAGTTGGTCACACCGCAGGCAAGGGTTACTCAGGTAGATAGGGAATGGGTGACCATCAGTAAGAGCAGTGGGGAAGGTAGTGCAGGGGTCCCCTGCGGTCATCCCCCTCCAAGAGGGATACACAGTTCTGGGTACTGTTGGGGGGGATGACTCATCAGGGGAAGGCATCAGCAGCCAAGTTCATGGCACCATGGATGGCTCTGCTGCACAGGAGGGCAGGAAGAAGAGTGGAAGAGCTATAGTGGTAGGCGATTCTACTGTAAGGGGAATAGATAGGCACTTCTGCGGCCACAATCGAGACTCCAGGATGGTATTTTGTCTCCCTGGTGCAAGGTCAAGGATGTCTCGGAGTGGCTGCAGGATATTTTGGAGCGAAAGGGTGAACAGCCAGTTGTCATGGTGCATATAGGTACCAACGATATAAATAAAAAATGGGATGAGGTCCTACAAGCTGAATTTAGGGAGCTAGGAGTTATATTAAAAAGTAGGACCTCAAAGGTAGTAATCTCAGGATTGCTACCAGTGCCACGTGCTAGTCAGAGTAGAAATTTCAAGATAGCTAAGATGAATAGATGGCTTGAGGAGTGGTGCAGGAGGGAGGGATTCAAATTCCTGGGACATTGGAACCGATTCTGGGGGATGTGGGGCCAGTGCAAACCGGACGGTCTGCACCTGGGCAGGACCGGAACTAATGTCCTCGGGGAAGTGTTTGCTAGTGCTGTTGGGGAGGAGTTAAACTAACATGGCAGGGGGATGGGAACCTATGCAGGGAGACAGAGGGAACTAAAATGGAGGCAGAAGCAAAAGATAGAAAGAAGAAAAGTAAAAGTGGAGGGCAGAGAAACCCGAGGCAAAAATCAAAAAGGGCCACATTGCAGCAAAATTCTAAAGGGACAAAGTCTGTTAAAAAGACAAGCCTGAAGGCTATGTGCCTCAATGCGAGGAGTATTCATAATAAGGTGGACGAATTAACTGCGCAGGCAGCTATTAACGAATATGATATAATTGGGATTTCGGAGACATGGCTCCAGGGTGACCAAGGCTGGGAACTCAACATCCACGGGTATTCAACATTCAGAAAGGATAGACAGAAAGGAAAAAGAGGTGGGGTAGGGTTGCTGATTAGAGAAGAAATTAATGCAATAGTAAGGAAAGACATTAGCTTGGATGATGTGGAATCTGTATGGGTAGATCTGCGGAATACCAAAGGGCAGAAAACGCTAGTGGGAGTTGTGTACAGACCACCAAACAGTAGTAGTGAGGTTGGGGACAGCATCAAACAAGAAATTAGGGATGTGTGCAATAAAGGTACAGAATTTATCATGGCCGACTTTAATCTACATATAGATTGGGCTAACCAAACTGGTGGCAGTACGGTGGAGGAGGATTTCCTGGAGTGTATTAGGGATGGTTTTCTAGACCAATATGTCGAGGAACCAACTAGAGGGCTGGCTATCCTAGACTGAGTGATGTGTAACCAGAAAGGACTAATTAGCAATCTTGTTGTGCGAGGCCCTTTGGGGAAGAGTGACCATAATATGGTAGAATTCTTCATTAAGATGGAGAGCGACACAGTTAATTCTGAGTCTAGAGTCCTGAACTTAAAAAAGGTAACTTCGATGGTTTGAGGCGTGAATTGGCGAGGATAGACTGGCGAATGATACTTAAAGGGTTGACGGTGGATAGGCAATGGCAAACATTTAAAGATCACATGGATGAACTTCTTCAATTGTACATCCCTGTCTGGAGTAAAAATAAAACAGGGAAGGTGGCTCAACTGTGGCTAACAAGGGAAAGTAGAGTTAAATCCAAGGAAGAGGCATATAAATTGATCAGAAAAAGCAGCAAACCTGAGGACTGGGAGAAATTTAGAATTCAGCAGAGGAGGATAAAGGGTTTAATTAGGAGGGGGGAAATAGAGGAGCTTGCTGGCAACATAAAAACTGACTGCCAAAGTTTCTATACATATGTGAAGAGAAAGTGAAGACAAACATAGGTCCCTTGCAGTCAGAATCAGGTGAATTTATAATGGGGAACAAGGAAATGGCAGACCAATTGAACAAAGACTTTGGTTCTGTCATCACGAAGGAAGACACAAATAACATTCCGGAAATACTAGGGGACTGAGGGTCTAGCGAGAAGGAGGAACTGAAGGAAATCCTTATGAGGCGGGAAATTGTGTTGGGGAAATTGATGGGATTGAAGGCCGATAAATCCCCAGGGCCTGATAGTATGCATCCCAGAGTACTTAAGGAAGTGGCCCTAGAAATAGTGGAGGCATTGGTGATCATTTTCCAACAGTCTATCAACTCTGGATCAGTTCCTATGGACAGGAGGGTAGCTAATGTAACACCACTTTTTAAGAAAGGAGGGAGAGAGAAAATGGATAATTATAGACCGGTTAGCCTGACATCAGTAGTGGGGAAAATGTTGGAATCAATTAATAAAGATGAAATAGCAGCGCATTTGGAAAGCAGTGACAGGATCGGTCCAAGTCAGCATGGATTTATGAAAGGGAAATCATGCTTGACAAATCTTCTAGAATTTTTTGAGGATGTAACTAGTAGAGTGGACAAGGGAGAACTAGTGGATGTGATGTATTTGGACTTTCAAAAGGCTTTTGACAAGGCCCCACACAAGAGATTGGTGTGCAAAATTAAAGCACATGGTATTGGGGGTAATGTATTGACATGGATAGAGAAGTAGTTGGCAGATAGAAAGCAGAGAGTCGAGATAAACAGATCCTTTTCAGAATGGCAGGCTGTGACTAGTGGGGTGCTGCAGGGCTCAGTGCTGGGACCCCAGCTATTTACAATATACATCAATGATTTAGATGAAGGAATTGAGAGTAATATCTCCAAGTTTGCAGATGACACTAAACTGGATGGCAGTGTGAGCTGTGAGGAGGACGTTAAAAGGCTGCAGGGTGACTTGGACAGGTTAGGTGAGTGGGCAAATGCATGGCAGATGCAGTATAATGTGGATAAATGTGAGGTTATCCACTTTGGTGGCAAAAACAGGAAGGCAGAATATTATCTGAATGGCGGCAGATTAGGAAAAGGGGGGGTGCAACGAAACCTGGGTGTCATGGTACATCAATCATTGAAGGTTGGCATGCAGGTGCAGCAGGCAGTTAAATGGCAAATGGCATGTTGGCCTTCATTGCTAGGGGATTTGAGTATAGGAGCAGGGAGGTCTTGCTGCAGCTGTACAGGGCCTTGGTGAGACCTCACCTGGAATATTGTGTTCAGTTTTGGTCTCCTAATCTGAGGAAGGACGTTCTTGCTATTGAGGGAGTGCAGCGAAGGTTCACCAGGCTGATGCCCGGGACAGCAGGACTGACACATGAGGAGAGATTGGATCAACTGGGCCTGTATTCACTGGAGTTTAGAAGAATGAGAGGGGATCTCATAGACGCATATAAAATTCTGACGGGACTGGACAGGTTAGATGCTGGAAGAATGTTCCCGATGTTGTGGGAGTCCAGACCCAGGGGTCGCAGTCTAAGGATAAGGAGTAAGCCATTTAGGACCGAGATGAGGAGAAACTTCTTCACTCAGAGAGTTGTTAACCTGTGGAATTCTCTTCCGCAGAGAGTTGTTGATGCCAGTTCGTTAGTTTTATTCAAGAGGAAGTTGGATATGGCCCTTATGGCTAAAGGGATCAAGGGGTATGGAGAGAAAGCAGGAAAGGGGTACTGAGGTGAATGATCAGCCATGATCTTATTGAATGGTGGTGTAAGCTCGAAGAGCCGAATGGCCTACTCCTGAACCTATTTTCTATGTTTCTATGTTTCTATATGCTGGGAGTTGAGATATGTTTCTAATGCTATGTGGGTGTTCGGGCACTGAAAATTGAAGGAAAGTAGAATTCTTTTATCTTATGATTTGCTGGAACTGTGCATTATGTAATTTTCTGGGTGTTTTATTTTCTTGGTAATGGCTAGTGATGCAGAATTATATAGCTCTTGCGTTAAATTTAGAGGTAATGGAAAAGAGTGTGAAGGTAAGTGTCATTTGAGTGTTTTAAAACTTTTTTTTTTTGGATTTCCAACAGTGTGTATTCAATTACCAGGTCTGCGGTCATTACGTTCTGTGTCCTACAATCAGCATAATAATGGGTGAGACATAAAATCAAGGCCGTGACTGCCCACTCAGGTAGATATAAAAGATCCCATGGCAATTTTTGAAGAATAGTACAGGATTTCTATGGTGTCCTGGCTAACCCTCACCTGACACCACCAAAATAGTTTATCTGGTCATTTTTCTCACTGCTGTTTCTGGGACCTTGCTGTCCACAAATTAGCTGCTGCTAATTTAGTCTACATTAAAATAGCGACAACTCTCCAAAAGGACTTCATTGCCAATGGAGCGCTTTGGGACATGCTGAGGTTCTGAAATGCACTAAATAAATGGATGTTCTTTCTTTCTTTAACCTGTGTCACTGGGCTAGACCTCATTACATAAGGACATAAGAAGTAGGAGCTGGAGTAGGCCATTCGGCCCTTCGAGCCTGCTCTGCCATTCAATAAGATCATGGCTAATCTACCTCAACTCCACCTTCCTGCCCTATCCCAATATCCCTTGATTCCCTTAGTATCCAAAATCAATCTCTGTCTTAAATATACTCAAAAATGAGCACATCCACAGCCCCCTGGGGTAGAGAATTCCAAAGAGTCACAACTTTCTGAGTGAAGAAATTTCTTCTTATTTCAGTCCTAAATGGCCGACCCCTTATTTTGAAACAGTGTCCCCTAGTTCTAGACTCCCCAGCCAGGGTAAACATTCTCCCTGCATCTACCCTGTCAAACCCTTTAAGAATGTTATATGTTTCAATGGGATTACTTCTCATTCTTCTAAATACAAGGGAATATAGGCCTAGTCTACTCAATCTCTCCTCATAGGACAATCCCCTTGACCCAGGAATCAATCTAGTGAACCTTTGTTGTACTCCCTCTGTGCTTCCTTAGGTAAAGAGACCAAAACTGTTCACAGTACTCCAGGTGTGATCTCACCAAGGCCCTATATAATTGCCCTATCCCTTGATTCCCTTAGTAACCAAAATAATTGCCCTATACAATTCTTACACTCCAATCCCTTTGTAACAAAAGCTAACATGCCATTTGCTTTACTAATTGCTTACTGTACCTGCATGTTAACTTTCTGTGATTCGTGTACCAGGACACCCAGATCCCTCTGAACACTAACATTACCCAATCTCTTACCTTTTCAAAAAAAGTCTATTTTTTTCCTCTCAAAGTGGATAACTTCACATTTCTCCACATTATATTATATCTGCCATATTCTTGCCCAATCATATAACCAGTCTATATCCCATTGCAGTCTGTTTGCATCCTCCTTGCAACTTACTTTTCCACTCTGCTGGTCTCTCGTTTACTCATAATTCCCGGTTCCTTGGCTCCCTCATGTCTCTGCTTTTACTTTTAATTATTTGACTACACTTGCTTCTTCTTTGGCCTTCTGAAGTAGGCTACACCTTTCTTCTACTCCTGGGCTGGAATTGTTTCTGGTTTTATTGGATGCCACTTCATTTCTCCACTGTATTCCTGGACCATTTTCTTCTCTGTCACTGGCCTCCTTGATCAACTTCTGTTTTTTCTTAATAAGCCTCTTCTCCTCCATAGGCCTGTGAATCAACCTCAGTTAACTCCTGACCCCTGTCTCTGCTCCTTACCCACTCTGGATTAGTCCTGTGATGTATGTAGCACTCAAATCACTGACTCCACACAGTCTGGTGTTGTAGTATCTGCTGTGACCTTGGTCCTTTATTGTGTAACTCCAGAGTGCCCTTCAGGTATGGTGGGCAGCCTTTTATACTCTGTCTTGCAGGTACTTTCGGGTCTCCCACCACAGTGCCTCTTGTGGCGCACCATTGTAACTATACATTTAATGTACATGGACAATAGATAACATCTCACTCCCGCCCCCAGTTCCAAGAGCAAATTGCCGGTAACCTCGGCCTTGTTCATCCTGGTTGATTTGTGAGTGTGAGTCCATGACCATCCGCTTCCCTCTTCCCCCCCATGTAGAGATTATGCTTGCGGGCCACTGCAAGCATGTGGTATTTGCAGTCCTTACATGGGTGATACAAGTACACAAACATAATCTCCAGTAGAAAGCAGGTACACATAGACAGCACATTTGTATGCGTTGAAGAGTTATATCAAAAGGTTGCAGGTACACTGAACAGTTATTAAATCCCAGCTCCACTGGGTGAGGTATGGTGGCGGCATACAGCCCCTTTTTGCCTGCGGTAATGGGCTGCTCTGAGACAGGGTATGGCAACTAGTGCGTTGCCTCTGCTCTCAGAAAATAGTTGCCTTTGTGGCTTGTCTGCAGCCGCTGAACAATTGCATAAATCACATAAAATCTGAAATCGCATTAATCCATTAGTCATGTTAGTCATAGATCCATTAACCCTTTTAACTGTGCATTGTGATATTAACTCTTTTCACCAATCATCTCAATCATTTTAATTACAGTAATCACTTTACTATCAAAATATTAACTCTTAGCATAAATCACGTCATCATACAAATCACAGTAATCATTTTGACTCACTCTTGCCCTTACAAAAGTCTCTTTGTGGGGACCGCCAACGGTGTAAGGCCCCTTTAAGACTCCCGGGTACATTTCCCTTTTAAGACACCATTTTGTTTTCCACACGAGATTTCTACTGGGTGCTGCCATTTTAGATGCTCTGCTCGTGCCTCTCTGCAGAACTCTGCTGCCACGAGGCTCGCCGCCATCTCTGAACACACCCGGGAGCCGCACCAGCCCCCGCACTGCCACATCCTCCGGAGCACTCCACGCAGCTGACCTTTTTGCCCGGGAGTCGCCACAAACACACATCCTCCGGAGCCGACCACCTCACTGCAAGCCCCGCGAACGGCCGTCACTGCCTGCGGGCCGACGGTGCCTGCTGGAGCAGCCCATCGAAGCCCTTCTCTCTTCTCCAGCTCGGTCGGCGCTGCTGCTGGTTCCAGCGCCTCTTTCTCACTCTCAGACTTTGCAGGAGAGAGTCGACGGCCGCCGCTGCTCTGCCCAACCCCACACACGCTTCCTTCGCTGCCATCCGATCCGAGGGTGGAGGCCTGCTCTGTCTGTGAACACGGGGGACAGCGGTCTGTGGAGGAATAACGTCTTCCCAGCTCCCATGGACCTTCCCCATCCATCTCCTGCCAAGTAGCATCGGTCCATCGTCTGCAATGATCCACAAAGGTAAACCGTGCATCTCGCCACCGTGAGATACCTGCACATCCGCTCTGCCAAGAACAGGTATCAGTTCCTTGGTGTCGGTGCGCAGCTTCACCGTGACCGGGACCAGCTTATGTCGTGCAGCTGGGTTGATCCAGAGTTTATCAAAAGTTTCCTGACTCATCAGCAATTGACCCGACCCCGTGTCCACTTCCATACTCACTGGGACTCCGTTAATCTTGACTTCCATAATCACTGTGGCCGAATCGTCAGTACACGTATACAGTCCAAACACATCATCTTCTTCTATCTGGGGCTGGGATGCCCATCGAGCCAAACTGCAATGCTCCTCGCTGGACAGCAGATCATCTACCATCTCCTCAGCCACAGAGTGAGTCGTGTTTCTTTTGCACATACGCTGAAGGTGGCCTTTTGTGTGGCAGGTATTGCACGTATACTCCGCAAACCTGCACCGGTGAGCTCCATGGCTTCCTCCGCAGCGCCAGCATGGTGCTACTCAATTAGCCCCCCTCGGTAGACTCTGAGTTCCAGGACCCTGTGGTCCGTGCTCTCTGCCCTGGGCAGAGCCACGTTCTGCAGTTTTGTCCGTGACGGGCGCTATCCTGTGAATAATATCTGCCGGGTTCGAGACCGTGTGGATCATCTGCTTGGTGCTACAAGTCGAGGTCATAAATGCCCAGCTGATGTTGATGGCCTGCTGCAGGCTGACTGTAGGTTCAGTAGATAGCAGCTTGTGACGGAGACCCTCATGGCCAATCCCCATAACAAAGACGTCTCGCAACGCCTCGTTAAGGTGTGTGCCAAAATCGCACGGTGCCGCAAGTCTCCTGATGTCCGCAGCATATTTTGTGACATCCTGGCCCTCAGGTCTGCAGTGGTGGTAGAATTTGTGCCTGGCCGTGAGGATGCTCTCCTTCGGTTTCAGTTGGTTACGAATGAGTTCAATCAGCTCCTCATATGACTTGTCCTTGGCGCTCGCGGATGCCAGCAAATCCCTGACATGACGGTAAACCTCATCGCCACAACTGGACAGCAATATTGCCGTACGCTTCTCTATCAGTGCGTTCGTGTCCCCTGTCAGGTCGTTTGCTATAAAATAGCACTCAAGCCTTTCCGTAAAGGCATCCCAGTCATTACCCTCTGTGAAATCCTTTAGTGTGCCCAAAGTAGCCATGGTTGCGTGAAGAGCTCATTTGTGTCCTTGTCGCCAATTTGTGATGTATGTAGCACTCAAATCACTGACTCCACACAGTCTGGTGTTGTAGTAACTGCTGTGACCTTGGTCCTTTATTGTGTAACTCCAAAGTGCTCCTCAGGTGTGGTGGGCAGCCTTTTGTCTTGCAGGTACTTTCGGGTCTCTCACCACAGTGCCCCTTGTGGCACACCATTGTAACTATACATTTAATGTACATGGACAATGCATAACAAGTCCCACTCCTCCTCCACTGGCTGCATCTGGTTGTCATCATTTCCTGAGCTGGGTCTTTGCTCCTCCATTGGCCTGACATCTGTTTTCATTTCAATGTTATTTTTCTTAGTGGGATGTTTCGCCACTAAGTTTTTGTATAAGATGATTCTGCACAGAGTAGCTTCTTGGTCTTTTTTATGTTGGGATGATTGCATTTTTATCATCTTTTTAAGTATTGATCAGAAATCATCTTTTTTTTGCAATCTGTATCACTGTTTTTCTTTCGGAATTCTATGTGTATGTTATATATGGCCACCAGATCACAGTCATGCTCCATTGTGCTGAATGTTCTTTTCGCATGCTTCTGGGATTTTCATTGGTTCATGTTGCAAATGTGTTTTAATTGTTGATGACAGATTGCGAGTGTAAGGGTCAAGTAGTTTGCGTTGATAAAGTTGATCAATAACACCTTGTGACAGTTCATCTGCAGCATAGATTTTGTGCCTTTTCCAATTTGATTCAGCTGTTTTGTTTTCTGTATAAATATTTTTGGCTAAATTTAATTGTTGTTGTTTATTGAGTGGTTGATTTTCTTTAGGAGTCCTCCCACACTCAAAATTTCCTCTGTGGGATCAAAGAGGAACAACAGAGATGAATGTCCCAAGGTGATTCACAGAGGTGTGAGGAAAGCAGACGCCGAGACAATAAAAGAGGGATTAGGAAAATGTTTGGTTAAAGAGGTTGTTATGTATGTAATAACTTGATAGACTGAATACTGTAAACTAATACAGGTACAAACCTGGCTCTGTATTATTAGGGCCCAAAGCGATTACATTACATGATGGCTTGCCTTTTATACCTGGGCCGCACACACGTGCGTACAGCCCCATGACCTCTGACAGTGGCGCCACCTGGCGGCTAGTAACCCCACAATACATACATGACAGAGGTAAGGTTTTAACAAGAGTCTTAAAGGAGGAGAGGGAGGTGGATAAGTGGAGGGGTTTAGGGAGGGAATTCCAGAGAGTAGGACCTAGGCAGCTGAAGTCACGGCCGCCAATAGTGGCACAAAGCGAGAGGTTGTGCACTTGAAGCTGGAAACATAGAAAAATAGGTGCAGGAGTAGGCCATTCGGCCCTTCTAGCCTGCACCGCCATTCAATGAGTTCATGGCTGAACATTCAACTTCAGTACCCCATTCCTGCTTTCTCGCCATACCCCTTGATCCCCCTAGTAGTAAGGACCTCATCTAATTCCTTTTTGAATATATTTAGTGAATTGGCCTCAACAACTTTCTGTGGTAGAGAATTCCACAGGTTCACCACTCTCTGGGTGAAGAAATTCCTCCGCATCTCGGTCCTAAATGGCTTACCCCTTATCCTTAGACTGTGACCTCTGGTTCTGGACTTCCCCAACATTGGGAACATTCTTCCTGCATCTAACCTGTCTAACCCCGTCAGAATTTTAAATGTTTCTATGAGGTCCCCTCTCATTCTTCTGAACTCCAGTGAATACAAGCCCAGTTGATCCAGTCTTTCTTGATAGGTCAGTCCCGCCATCCCGGGAATCAGTCTGGTGAACCTTCGCTGCACTCCCTCAATAGCAAGAATGTCCTTCCTCAGGTTAGGAGACCAAAACTGTACACAATACTCCAGGTGTGGCCTCACCAATGCCCTGTACAACTGTAGCAACATCTCCCTGCCCCTGTACTCAAATCCCCTTGCTATGAAGGCCAACATGCCATTTGCTTTCTTAACCGCCTGCTGCACCTGCATGCCAACCTTCAATGACTGATGTACCATGACACCCAGGTCTCTTTGCACCTCCCCTTTTCCTAATCTGTCACCATTCAGATAATAGTCTGTCTCTCTGTTTTTACCACCAAAGTGGATAACCTCACATTTATCCACATTATACTTCATCTGCCATGCATTTGCCCACTCACCTAACCTATCCAAGTCGCTCTGCAGCCTCACAGCATCCTCCTCGCAGCTCACACTGCCACCCAACTTAGTGTCATCCGCAAATTTGGAGATACTACATTTAATCCCCTCATCTAAGTCATTAATGTACAGTGTAAACATCTGGGGCCCCAGCACAGAACCTTGCGGTACCCCACTAGTCACTGCCTGCCATTCTGAAAAGTACCCATTTACTCCTACTCTTTGCTTCCTGCCTGACAACCAGTTCTCAATCCATGTCAGTACACTACCCCCAATCCCATGTGCTCTAACTTTGCACATCAATCTCTTGTGTGGGACCTTGTCGAACGCCTTCTGAATATACCACATCAACTGGTTCTCCCTTGTCCACTCTACTGGAAACATCCTCAAAAAATTCCAGAAGATTTGTCAAGCATGATTTCCCTTTCACAAATCCATGCTGACTTGGACCTATCATGTCACCTCTTTCCAAATGCACTGCTATGACATCCTTAATAATTGATTCCATCATTTTACCCACTACTGAGGTCAGGCTGACCGGTCTATAATTCCCTGTTTTCTCTCTCCCTCCTTTTTTAAAAAGTGGGGTTACATTGGCTACCCTCCACTCCATAGGAACTGATCCAGAGTCAATGGAATGTTGGAAAATGACTGTCAACGCATCCACTATTTCCAAGGCCACCTCCTTAAGTACTCTGGGATGCAGTCCATCAGGCCCTGGGGATTTATCGGCCTTCAATCCCATCAATTTCCCCAACACAATTTCCCGGCTAATAAGGATTTCCCTCAGTTCCTCCTCCTTACTAGACCCCCCGACCCCTTTTATAACCGGAAGGTTGTTCGTGTCCTCCTTCGTGAATACCGAATGTTCCCTGCAAGCTTCTTCTCATACTCCATTTTCCCTGCCCTAATCAAACCCTTTGTCCTCCTCTGCTGAGTTCTAAATTTCTCCCAGTCCCCAGGTTCGCTGCTATTTCTGGCCAATTTGTATGCCACTTCCTTGGTTTTAATACTATCCCTGATTTCCCTTGATAGCCACGGTTGAGCCACCTTCCCTTTTTTATTTTTATGCCAGACAGGAATGTACAATTGTTGTAGTTCATCCATGCGGTCTCTAAATGTCTGCTATTGCCCATCCACAGTCAACCCCTTAAGTATCATTTGCCAATCCATCCCAGCCAATTCACACCTCATACCTTCAAAGTTAGCCTTCTTTAAGTTCTGGACCATGGTCTCTGAATTAACTGTTTCATTCTCCATCCCAATGCAGAATTCCACCATATTATGATCACTCTTCCCCAAGGGGCCTCACACAACGAGATTGCTAATTAATCCTCTCTCATTACATAACACCCAGTCTAAGATGGCCTCCCCCCTAGTTGGTTCCTCGACATATTGGTCTAAAAAACCATCCCTTATGCACTCCAGGAAATCCTCCTCCACCGTATTGCTTCCAGTTTGGTTAGCCCAATCTATGTGCATATTAAAGTCACCCATTATAACTGCTGCACCTTTATTGCACGCACCCCTAATTTCATGTTTGATGCCCTCCCCAACATCACTACTACTGTTTGGAGGTCTGTACACAACTCCCACTAATGTTTTTTGCCCTTTGGTGTTCTGCAGCTCTACCCATATAGATTCCACATCATCCAAGCTAATGTCCTTCCTAACTATTGCCTTAATCTCCTCCTTAACCAGCAATGCTACCCCACCTCCTTTTCCTTTTATTCTATCCTTCCTGAATGTTGAATACCCCTGGATGTTGAGTTCCCAGCCCTGATCATCCTGGAGCCACGTCTCTGTAATCCCAATCACATCATATTTGTTAACATCTATTTGCACAGTTAATTCATCCACCTTATTGCGGATACTCCTTGCATTAAGACACAAAGATTTTAGGCTTGTTTTTTTAACACCCTCTGTCCTTTTAGAATTTTGCTGTACAATGGCCCTTTTTGTTCTTTGCCTTGGGTTTCTCTGCCCTCCACTTTTCCTCATCTCCTTTCTGTCTTTTGTTTTTGCCTCCTTTTTGTTTCCCTCTATCTCCCTACATTGGTTCCCATCCCCCTGCCATATTAATTTAACTCCTCCCCAACAGCACTAGCAAACACTCCCTCGAGGACATTGGTTCCGATTCTGCCCAGGTGCAGACCGTCCGGATTGTACTGGTCCCACCTCCCCCAGAACCGGTTCCAATGCCCCAGGAATTTGAATCCCTCCCTGCTGCACCATTGCTCAAGCCACGTATTCATCTGAGCTATCCTGCGATTCCTACTCTGACTAGCACGTGGCACTGGTAGCAATCCCGAGATTACTACTTTTGAGGTCCTACTTTTTAATTTAGCTCCTAGCTCCTTAAATTCATTTCGTAGGACCTCATCCCTTTTTTTACCTATGTCATTGGTACCAACGTGCACCACGACAACTGGCTGTTCTCCCTCCCTTTTTAGAATGTCCTGCACCCGCTCCGAGACATCCTTGACCCTTGCACCAGGGAGGCAACATACTATCCTGGAGTCTCGTTTGCGGCCGCAGAAACGCCTATCTATTCCCCTTACAATTGAATCCCCTATCACTATCGCTCGCCCACTCTTTTTCCTGCCCTCCTGTGCAACAGAGCCAGCTGGAGTTAGAGGAATAGAGAATTCAGGAAGGGGGGCTGCAGGGGAAGGAAGAGGTTAAAGAGGTAGGGTGGGCAAGGCTAAAAAAAAAAGAGAATGAGAAACATCCATTCTGCCCATACAGTCCATTCCTTCCATGTGCTACTTAAATTAATTCTGCCTTGAACTCAACACAGACTATTTAACCTTCTGAGGAAAGGTTCAGCAAAGTTTCTCCCTAGCCCCATAGGTAAATCAAAGAAAGCTGTATTCCCCAAAAGTAAAATTCCACAAGCTCTATCTACCCTTACACCTTACAAGCTTTATTCACCCTTGACTTGTTGATTTCCTTGCCATTATATTTGTAGTTCAGCAACAACAATTTGCTTTTCTACAGTACTCCTTGTGCAAGGAGACATTTCAGGAATGCTCCTCCCGACCCCACACTAAAGGAATGTGGGCCACCCCACCTCCCACCACACCGGCCACCGAACCTCTGACCCAGCCTCCGTTAACCACCAACCCCGGCTCAAGGCCTAATAGTCCCACCATCGGCCACCGATCACTCTCCCGCCAGGCTAGTGAACCTCCCCAACCCCCCCAGCAAGCAGTCACCCTGGCCAGCTGTCCACCCCCATCCCCCCACCATGGCAAATTTTGGAGATTATCTGTGACTAAATACAGCAACCCTTTATTAGCCCTTCAGCATCCTCTTTGCCCATCTGGGCACCATCTGAAAGTCAGCAGCCCTCCACCAGCCATGCTGCAGCCACTGGGTAGCATGTGTGACATCAGTAGGATAGGCAAAGGCACACACAAGACAGTCACTAAGAGAATGCTTAAGGCTGATGAGTTGATTTCTTGATGTCATATTGGATGGATAGATGTATAAAATTGGATTGGAAAAGTTTGCTTTGTGATGGCTTTTATTTTAGCATTGTGGCTAATAGGTCACTGTGATGGTCAGCAACAGAGGGAAGGTGAAATTGTCGTTGTGGTCACTTGGTACCACAGACAGGTCATTCCATCCTGAATATCCCGGCCACAAAGGAGTTGCATCCTTCCTTCTGCTTCCTCCTCTTCTACTTCCTCCTCTTCGGCTTCTTCTTCTGTGTCAAGCGGATGCTGGTAAATCTGAAATAAAAGCATAGAAATACTCAGCAAGCCAGGCAGCATCTCGACCTGTGATGTGAACACTGTTTCTCTCTCCACAGATGTTGCATGACCTGCTGAGTATTTGTAGCATTTTGCGGTTTTCTCAGAGGCCTTCCTTTACCATCCAAGGCCTTGCAAACGTCCAACAGCATTCTCTGATTACTTAAAAAAAACTTTTAACAGGTGTTGTAGCAAGCCACTACTTCAATAAAATCAAAAAAATCCAGTCAAAAAGCTTAAATGCAAACTTACCTTAAAGATGTGTGTGTCCCTTTAAGAGGTGCTGACAGTGCCTGTCAGTCTGCTGAATGCTGAGTTTTCAATGTGAGCTTAGGACCCAGCGCTGAACTCAACGCTCAGGTCCAAGTTTGTTGAGGTGACATTAAGTCAGCATTGCACCCCGACTGATGTCACCTCTCTCTAATTTAAATTTGCTGGGCCATCGTTCCTACTGGCATCACTGCCAGGACTTGGAAAATGACGGACACTGTGGGAGCCGCCACCAGCTGGCAAAAGAGCGGTGGCCGCCATCTTTTCACTACACTTTGACGGTAACAGGTGGTGTAAAGCACCCAAATTTTTTAGCCTTGGGCTTCTTGTTCCAGCCATCTTCCATAAAACCACATTAACAATGAACTCAGTCATGTAGTAGATAAATAGGCACATTTTAGATGTGGCCAGGTCAACCTTCAATGCCTCAACGGCTAATAAATACATTTGTAAGCAGATTTTCAGCCAATTAAATCCCCCAAAAGTTCATGTTTTTAGTTTATATTGTTGACAAATAATAGGATGGGCTAGATTAGGTAAAAACAAGGCAGAGAGAAAAAGGCAATGGGATTGACGGTGAGCTTCGATTGCACTCCTTATGCCAATATATTCTTATGTTCTTTCTTTTGTTCAATATGGTGGGTGGCGCACTCCAGGCTGGAAATGTGCAGGTGCTTTCTGCCTGCCATATTGGAGGCTTAGGATGCCATTTAGTGCCTGAAAAACGGACGCTCCACCACTGAATTTCTAGGACGATGTCTCTAAGGCATAGCATATAAATGATAAATAGTTCAGGAACTATGATGTTCCACACAGCATTCTATCACAGCAATGTGTACTTATTTTTATAACCTTCAATCATACTCATACCTAGATAAAATCTGATGGCTAAAATTTGTTTGCTCCCGAATACGGGCGCGGGGATCGCGATGCACAATCAACACGCGCTCGTTCAAAATACTGCAGCCAACAGGCTAACTTCGTGCTGCCTGCTGATTAACATGATTGTGACATTCAGACCAGCACTGAACACACTGCTGAAAGGCTGAACGCTCAGCAGGGGATCCATGTTCGTGCGAGACCAGCACCAATTAAAGCTAGCCTTCACTTCTTAAAGGCAATCTTCACATCTTAAAAGGGAGGTGCATTCTGCCTGCAGCCGGTCATTCAACTAGCAGAGTCAGAGCAGCAAAAAAAATGGTGTCACAACAGTGGAGAGAGTGTGCTCCAAGGTTCTCCAATGCAGCACAGGAGGCCTTGGTACAGGAGGTGAACATGAGACAAAGCTCCTTTTTCCACAGGAGCCAGGAGGCCTCCAGGCAAATGCAATGGGAGCAGATAGCCATTGTGGCGAATGCCAGTAGTATTGCCCCGAGGACCTGGACATTCATAGCTTCACCTCACCCTCACACACTTACCACTCCTGCAAGCTTCACACCCGCATCTCACACCTTGCATACACTGTCAGCTATTCAACCATGACAGGCATATCACCCAAACACATTGCACCACATTCATTGTCTCTTGCAGGACAAAGTGGCTCACAACCGGCATCAGCAGGAGCCAATCGGCGGAGGACAGGTGTGCCTGCATGACCTGACCCCGATGGAGGAGACGGCGCTGGCCATTATTAGGGGGGCTATTGCTGAGTTCGTGGCCAATGATGGGACTGAAGGAATACAAGATGCCAGTCTCCTCATATGTGGTCCTCCTTCTCATATGTCACTTCCCCCTCATTCCACAACCTCTTCTGATTTACAAGCTACACAAGGTGTAAGCATGCTCATCTTGCTTTTCTCCCTCCCCTTGCCACAATGTCAAGGAGTATGGAGAGTCTGGCATCAACCTTGCACAGGGCTTTGTGCAGAGCTGGGAGCCCATGATTTCCAGCATGGAAATGATGGGTAACTCGATTAGCGCACTTGTGGACCAAACCATGGTGCAGAGTCTGATGGCCAGTGTGTCAGCTTCCATTGCAGCACAAGATGAAGCCACCCAACATCTGAGTACTGCAGAGGAAGCTAAGCCTGCTCTCATACAAGCTCAGCTTGCTGTCACGCAAGTTAAGAATGCTGCTATTGTGGCTGCGTTTACCAGTGTGGAAAAGCAGCTGTCCTCCAACAGATTACTAGGAATATTGAGACAATGCCATGGCGGAGTGGTAATGGCTCCATGGAGCACAAACCTGATGTCCTCTCTCAGGATGACAGCATTCGTCCTCCCACCATTACCACTGCCACTGTTGGGCCTTTTAGGCCCAGAGCTGCTCGAGGTTGTCCTCCAAGGCCATCTGCAGTCTCCCCACTGAAAGTCAGCAGCCTTCCACCAGCCATGCTGCAACCACTGGGGTGCACTGCATAGGAGCACTAAGAGAGGTCAAGGCACACATAAGACAGGCACTAAGGGAATGCACAATGTGATTTGTTGACTTTGTAATATTGGATGGATTGATGTATAAAGTTGGATTGGAATGTTTCTTTCATGGTGGTTTTTATTTCAGCATTGTGGCCAAGTGACAGAGGGAAGGTAAGGTGTGAGATTATTGTTGAATGGGGAATTGGGGTGGTGATCACTAGTACCACAATCGGATGAGTTGATCACGGACAGCTGGGGCAGCAAAGAGGCTACCTGGGTTGCCTCCGCTTCCTCCTTCTCCTCTTCCTCCTCCTTCTCTTCATCCTCCTCCTCAACTGGTTGCTGTATGCCTGGTGGCAAGGCCTTTGCCCTCATGATGGCAAGGCTGTGGAGCATGCAGTAGATCATGTCAAATCTTGAGTCATGCTCTGCTGAGTACAACAGGGCTCCTCCAGGCAGCCCAAGCGTTGTTTAAGGATGCCAATGGTCTGCTCTATCTGATTTCATGTGGCAGCATAGCTCTCATTGTATGCATGCTGCCCATGAAAAATCAGGCGCTACGGAGCCGAATTTCTACGGTGTGAATCAATACATTAATTGTTTTTGTAGAGAGTCAATTCCAGATATCCAGTACAAAGTAACAAAAGCAAGTCCATCTAATCTCTAGTCCTGCTTGAGGTGTGCTAATTTTCTATTCATTTTCTCTATCTTTTGTGCTCATGGTAAAAAATAGGGTTTGGCCTTTCACATTAAAAAAATGTCACGTGTTCTTCCGAGACCAAAAGCTCTTGAAGTAATGAATCCCATGCATACATTAAGAATGTAAAGGTCAAGTTAAAAGGAATCTAGAATGATAATATATTCAGGACTTATCTCATCTAATCATCTGGAACAGCAACAAATCAAGTGAATAGATTGCTGAAGCTTATTGCTAAATCACTGGAGCATAAATCTGCAAATGTCATGTTTGAACGTGTAGTGCACATGACAAAAATCACCTTGAGCATTGTCTCCAATCTTGATGATCAGGATGTTAGAAACATTCAGACCATGCAACGTGGCAGAGAAGAGCCATAAAGCTGACCCGTAGGGGGGAATTATACTCCCCCTCGGGGGGGGGGGGGGGTGGCGGGAGGACAGTATCCAGATGAAATCGTTAAAAATAGGAAACCCGACACCAAACAGCTGCGAACACGCCTACTTCCGGTTTAACCACGGCGGGTCCTCTTTCAGAACGACAGCATGCCTGCTCCCCACCACCCACTCCACTTGTTAGTGCCACACAGCCAGCTTGGCCAAGCTGCTCTGCCCATGCCGAGATACTGCAGTCTGCAGACCACCCTCAAGGCTTGGAGCTGCTCGAGGTCATCCACCAAGGTTATCTGAAGTGCCCTCAATGGAGGCTCAGCAGCCTTCCACTTATCACTGTAGCCATTGGGGAAACATTTTGTAGGATCAGTAGATAGGTAAATGAGCATAAAAGACAGGAATGAGGTGATTCTTAATTATTTCTGTTAACTATTGGATAGAGATGGGAGAGTTTTTAATGAATGTGTTTTTTATTCTGGATTTGGTGTTGGTGTTTATATTTGTGGTGAAATGAGGCTGGACTGAAGGAAAGCAATCAGATGATGATAGTAAGGATGGTGGTATGCATTGTTAGACTGTTAGTGTATTGAGGAATGGGGAGAATGGTTTAGGTGAAGTGACCTGCGATGAGCTGCTCTCCGAGAGCTCTGGCAGCCAGAAGCACAAATGGTTGATATCTCTCTTGCTCTTCCTCCTCTTCATGCTCCACCTGATCGTCCTGCTCCTGCTCCAGTTCTTGCTGTCCAGTTGGCGGTCAGAGCTAGTCCCTCATTATCTCAAAGTTATGCAGATCACAAACCACAAATCTCAGTGATGTACTATAAATCTCCTCCCGAACTCTCCAGGCAGCAGAAGTGTTGCTTGGAGAGTTGGCAAATGTTTGTTTGATGATGTTTCTGGTGGCGGCATGGCTCTTGTTGTAGGCCGATCTGCACCCATTTCTGGTTTCCTCCTGCTTGTCACCTGCATCTTCCACATCATTATCATCAGCCACTCTCACCGCAGGTGGGTCTTCCACTACCAGGTGCTGCTGCCTCATGATGGCTAAGTTATGCAGCATGCAGCACACAACAATGAACTGACCGACAGTCTCAGGGGAGTATTGCAAGTTGCCACCGGAATGGTCCAGGCATCGGAAACACTGTTTCAAGATGCCAACGGTTCTCTATTATGCTGCGTGTTGCAATGTGCGACATGTTGTATTGACGGTCAGCTTCCGTCCGGGTTACGTGCAGGGGCGTCATGAGCCAGGTGGCGAGGCCATACCCTTTGTCTCCCAGTAACTAGTTCTGCCCTTCTGGCTGCTGCTCAAACATGGCAGATATAACGCTGTCGCGTAGGATGAACGCATAATGGGTGCTGCCAGGGTATCTTGCATCGACTGACATGATGCGACACATGTCATCACACACGACCTGCACATTAATGGAGTGGAAGCCTTTTCTATTCCTATACATCTTGGAATCCTGCAAAGATACTCTCAAGGCGATGTGGGTACAATCAATGTAACCCTGTACCTTTGGGAAGCCAGCACTCCTTGAGAAGCCCACAGCCCTGTCATGGATTGCTTGGGCGGTCATGGGGAACTTGATGAAGTCATTCCTCCGCGCATATAGTGCAGCCGTGTCCTGGTGAATGGAGACATGTGTTGCATGTTGAGAGATGACGCACACATCCCCAGTTGTAGCTTGAAATGACCCGGAGGCATAGAATGAAAGTGCAGCTGTAACCTTCAGTTCAACTGACAAAGCAGTCCTCCTGATGCTTCTCGGCTGCAGGTCTGCTTTCACCAACTCACAGATCTCACGGACAACTTCTTTGCGAAAACGCAGCCTTCTGACATAGTCTGCATCACTCAAGTGCAGGTATGAACGCCTGTCTCGATATAACCGAGGTGGGTAAAGCCTCCTGCCCAGCACCCTATGGGCTCTGATGTTCCTGATGCAATGAGCTCTAATCAATTGTCTCTTACGTAGCACCATGATGCAGAAAGTTCGCACAAGATATGGCATTGTCAGTATTGCCCCCATACTTAGTTAAACTTTCAAAGAAACTCAAAACGGCAAGAAAGCAGGCAGCACAGGTTTGCAGTTCTCTCTCTCCCCAAGGTCTGTATGGATGGATCACACCCAAAGGTCTTGTGACCTCTCCTCTTTCTCTCTCTCTCTCTCTCTCCCCCACCCCACCCCTTGAGTCTTGTGACCTCTCTCTCTCTCCCCCTCCCCGGGTTACAAGCCTCATAAGATTGGCTATCTCTCTCCCTCCCCGGGCTACAAGCCGTAAGATCGGCTCTCTCTCTCCCTCCTCCTCCCCAAGCTAGAAGCCGTATGATCAGCTATCTCTTCCTCCTCTCATAATTCCGCTCATTGGCACTGAGAGTGTGTGAAGCAAAAGCAATTGGTTTCTAATATGTCCTTACGATACAGTATAAATTCACACGAGTCCCATACTTGAGTAAAGATCACTCTGTGACCAGTTACCTTTATTACCAAACCCTCAAGAGGCAGACGGTGGGTGGAGCTTCCCCTTTTATACCAGAAAGTCCAGGTTAGGAGTGTCTCCCACAAGTTCGCCCCCTGTGGTCAGTGTTCTCAAGGCATAAAACTTAGGTCAGCTTATACATGGGTTACAATGACAGTTGAATACATGACATCACCTCCCCCACAAAGACTTATTGGGATCACAAGTTAAGTCTCTCTGGTGGTTTACGCTCCCTTGTAGAGCGCCTGAGTTGGGGCTCCGATTGTTGGGCGCTGGCCTGAGTGTCTGCTGTTTGCGGTGCCTCAGGCCTGTCTGAACTGCCCACAGTGACTGGGCTCTCCTCCACTTGGTTCCGGTGTTTGGTCACCTGTGGTGGAATGAACTCTATGTCGTGTTCTTCCTCTGCTTCTTCTATGGGGATGCTGAACCTCCTTTTAGTTTGATCCACGTGTTTGCAGCAGATTTATCCATTTGTAAGTTTAACGACCAAAACCCTATTCCCCTCTTTGGCAATCACAGTGCCTGCAAGTCATTTGGGCCCCGCAGCGTAATTAAGGACATAAACAGGGTCATTGACATCAATACATCGTGCCCTCGCATTCTTGTCATGGTATTCACATTGTGACTGACGTCTGCTCGCAACAATTTCTTTCATAGTAGGGTGTATAAGGGATAACCTGGTTTTGAGCGTCCTTTTCATTAGCAGCTCTGCGGGTGGAGCGTAGTCCACATGGATGCGTGACCATGGCTTGGCGGGCCAGGACCAGGGGCTAAGGAGGGCTTCCCTGGGTGCGTTGCCCAGCTGAGCACACGTGCTGCACCTGCGAACACAAAGTTCCAGGTCTGCATCTATCCCTTGCCACCAAACGTGTGACCTGGCAATTGCCTTCATCATGACAATGCCCGGGCACTCATTGTGAAGTTCTCTGATAAACACCTCTCTGCCCTTCTGGGGCATGACTACTCGGTTTCCCCACAGTAGGCAATCGGCCTGAATCGAGAGTTCATCCTTGCGCCTATGAAATGGTTTAAACTCCTCAGGACATGCCCCGTACATGGTTGCCCAGTCCCCATTCAGGACACATTTTTTAACTAAAGACAGTAGCGGGTCTTTATTCATCCAGACTTTAATCTGACAGGCTGTCACAGGTGAGCCTTCGCTTTCGAAAGCTTCAACAGCCATGACCATCTCATCATCATGCTCAGCTGCCCCCTCAGTGTTGGCTAGTGGTAGCCTGCTGAGTGCATCGGCACAGTTTTCAGTGCCCGGTCTGGGCCAAATTGTGTAGTCATCGGCGGCTAACGTAAGTGCCCACCTCTGTATGCGGGCCGTTGCGTTCGCATTTATGGCCTTGTTGTTGGCCAAAAGGGACGTTAGGGGTCTGTGATCTGTCTCCAGCTCAAATTTCCTGCCAAACAGATACTGGTGCATTTTTTTTACTGCATATACACATGCTAGCGCTTCCTTTTCTACCATCCTGTAGCCCCTTTCTGCCTGGGACAGACTTCTGGAGGCATAAGCTACCGGCTGTAACTGACCATTGGCAATCACATGCTGCAACACACACCCGACCCCATAGGACGACGCATCACACGTTAAAACTAGTTTTTTGCATGGGTCCTATAACGTTAACAGTTTGTTGGAGCATAACAAATTGCGTGCTCTATCAAAAGCCCTTTCCTGGCTGTCCCCCCAGACCCAATCGCGACCTTTGCATCGGAGCACGTGTAGCGGCTCTAACAGCGTGCTCAATTTGGGAAGAAAGTTGCCAAAATAATTCAGGAGCCCCAGGAACGAACGCAGCTCCGTCGTGTTACGGGGTCTGGGTGCTCTCTGGATCATTTCCGTTTTGGACGCAGTGGGTCTGATCCTGTCTGCTGCTACCCTCCTCCCCAGGAATTCTACCTCTGGAGCTAAGAAGACGCACTTCGCCTTTTTCAGTCGCAGCCCTACCCGGTCCAGTCTGCGTAGCACCTCCTCCAGGTTGTGGAGGTGTTCTTCAGTATCGCGACCCGTGATGAGGATGTCGTCTTGAAAAACCACCATCCTTGGAATCGACTTGAGGAGGCTTTCCATATTCCGCTGAAAGATCGCGGCGGCCGAAAGAATCCCGAACGGACATCTGTTTAACGCAAACAACCCCTTGTGGGTCATGATGGTGGTCAGCTTCTTTGACCCACTCGCCAGCTCCTGGGTCATGTAAGCTGAGGTCAGGTCCAATTTTGAAAAAAGTTTGCCACCGGATAGCGTCGCAAAGAGGTCCTCCACTCTTGATAGCAGGTACTGGTCTTGGAGTGACATCCGATTGATGGTGGCCTTGTAATCGCCACATATCCTGACCGACCCATCCGCCTTGAGCACCGGCACGATCGGGCTCGCCCAGTCACTGAATTCGACTGGCGAGATGATGCCTTCCCTCAGCAGATGGTCCAATTCGCATTCTATCTTTTCCCGCATCACGTATGGCACCGCTCTGGCCTTGTGGTGTACTGGCCTGGCGTCCAGATTTATGTGAATCACTACCTTGGTCCCCATGAAAGTGCTGATGCCGGGTTGAAATAATGAGTCAAATTTGTCCAGGACCTGTGAGCATGATACCCACTCCACAGAAGAAATTGCATTGACATTGCCCCATTTCCAGTTCATGACAGCAAGCCAACTCCTCCCCAGTAGTGCGGGACCATCCCCCGGGACAATCCAGAGTGGCAACCTGTTCTCCGAATCTTTGTGGGTCACAACTACCGTGGCGCTGCCTAGCACCGGAATGATCTTCTTTGTACATGTCCATAGCAGTGCGTCAATCGCCAATAATTTTGGCCTCCTGGCCTTGGACACCCACAACCTTTCAAACTGTTTGATACTCATCAGGGACTGGCTGGCCCCTGTGTCTAGCTCCATTAATACTGGGATGCCATTGAGGAGCACTTTCATCATTATCGGTGGCGTCCTGGTATATGAACTGTGTATGTGCTCCACATGAACTCGCTGAACTTCAGCTTCCAGCGATTTCCCCCAGTATTCATTTGGCCTCGTAGGGCTTACATCAGGCCCGTCCTCCTCATACATCAACCTGGCTGCAGGCTTCCTGCACATACGCGCCAAGTGCCCACTGACGTTGCAGTTTCTGCAGGTATATTGCTGATACCTGCAAGCTCTGGCTGGGTGTTTGCCTCCACACTGCCAGCATGAGCTGGAGGCCCCATTGTTGGAAACAAAAGGTCCATTACCAGTCGATCGTCTCTGACTGTCTCTGTAACAGTCCTTAAGCATACCATTAACAGGTGTTGATGGCCGCATTGTCCATTGCGATGGCATGAATCGCCGTTCAGCTAGCCATGTCCGATTGCCCTTGTCTGCCTTGAAAACTGTGTGCCGCGTTAACAATGTTGACTCCCTGGTCGTTTGCCGCATTTGAGCCAAGATTTTTGCCATAAATCATTCTGGTCTCTTCCTCCCCTGAGATAATTGTCTGGGCTATCATAGCTGCCACTTCCAAGGTCAAGTCTTTGGTCTCAATCAGTTTCCTGAAAACCCCAGTGTGCCCGATGCCCTCAATAAAAAAGTCTCGCAGCATCTCCACTCTGCATGCATCTGGGAACTTACGTAGGCTCGCCAGTCGCCTGAGATCTACCACGAAGTCTGGGACGCTTTGCCCTACTCGCCGCCGGTGCTTGTAAAACCGATGTCTCGCCATGTGCAAGCTGCTCGCCGGTTTAAGTTGTTCCCAGATCAACTTACTGAGCTCTTCGAATGTCTTGTCCGCCGGCTTCTCTGGCGTTAGAAGGTCCTTCATCAGGGAGTACGTTCTGGATTCACAAACCGTCAGATGAGCCCTGCGTTTGTCAGCCGAATCCTGCCCCAACCATTCCTTAGTGACAAAACTTTGCTGTAGTCTCTCAATAAAGTCGTCCCAATCATCACCAACACGGTATCTCTCTTCTGTGCTGCTGGTTGCCATGCTCGCGTGGTTTTAAATCCCAGTTTCTGGTCGCCAATAATATGTCCTTACTATATAGTATAAATGCACACGAGGCCCATACTTGAGAAAAGATCACTCTGTGACCAGTTACCTTTATTACCAAACCATCAAGAGACAGACGGTGGGTGGAGCTTTCCCTTTTATACCGGAAAGTCCAGATTAGGAGTGTCTCCCACAAGTTCGCCCCCTGTGGTCAGTGTTCTCAAGCCATACAACTTAGGTCAGCTTATACATGGGTTACAATGGCAGTTGGATACATCACAGTTTCTCCTCCCCACTATCTAGTACATGAGAGATCACTGCCCCAACTCCGTATGGAGAGGCGTCACATGCTAGCTTGTTCTCTTTAGATATGTCATAGTGAACTAGCATGGTACTCATGTAACTGGCTTTTACTCTCTTGTAATGCTATGTCACATTCTTTTGACCACTTCCAAGGGACCTGTTTTTTCAACAGCTCATTCAGTGGCTGTAACACTGTCGCCAAATTTGGGAGGAACTTTCTGTAAAAAAAAACAAAATGACTGAAGTTCAGAGATATTCTTGGGAGTAGGTGCATTTCTGATTGCATCCAGCTTTCCCTTGGTTGGAGGTAACCCATCTTTGTCTACTCTGTGCCCTAAGTTCCAGTGAATCTTTGGAATTCTCTGCTCCAGAGAGCTGTGGAGTATATTCAAGATAGAGATTGCTAGATTTTTGGATATTAAGGGAATTAAGGCATATGAGGATAGTGTAGGGAGTTGAGGTAGAACATCACCCATGATCTTATTGAATGGTGGAGCAGGCTCGAAGGGCCGAATGGCCTGCTCCTGCTCCTATTTCTTATGTTCTTATGTCCATGCCCTGGTGTAATGCTCGAGTTATGGCTACAGCAAGTGACCTAGCTCCATGACATCTTCCTTTGTGAAGCCAAGGCACCTTTATTCATTGCTGTTGAGTGAAGTTTAAGTAAGAGAAGTGGTTCCTGAATACCCACTATAGGTATGGCTTCCTGCGCAATGCTCTCCTTGCTCTTGTTGCAGCTTGTCCTGCTCTCTGCTGTCTTCCTTGCTGCTCCCTCTCCTCCACCAGCCCTGAAGGTAGCCCTATCAGACCACTCATGACTGCAGTCAAACTATTTATAAGCCAGCCAAAAACCGTGCAGCACTAACAAAATCTTTTTCTCAGCATCGAAGTTAACTTTTCTGAGTTAGAAAACAATTAACTAGCAGTCTGAAATGACAAACCAGCAACTAAGGTGTAAGTATTGCATGATACCTTTAATTAGTGGTGGTGAAGAGTTCTTCTTACCCATTAGCATTACGAGTTGGTGCTTAGCACTTGGCGAGTAAAGCGCTGGGGTGTATCAAAATCGGAAAAGGGTCCTCCAATAAATGTAGGACTCTTATTCGCGTAAGTTATTCATTGCTTTAAATAGCTCTGGCGTGCACTCTCATAACTTCTACAGAGAAGTCCAACCCAATATGATAGGCAACACACTTATGGCTCGAAATGAGAGCGTTTTTCATGTCTGACATGTTGAAGGCTTCCGCACCCTTTTAGAGCCTGAAAAATTGTCATAGCGCAATCAAATTTTGAGGCACGACTTTTAGGATTTTTGCCATCTGTAATTCAGTGTTGTGTTCCAAGTATCCTTTCCCATTTTCAAAGGAGAGAACAATAAACCTAGTACCGATAAACCAGTTAGTCTAACATCAGCTATGGGAAAACTCTTAATACCCGATTTTAATCTGGGGATGTAGTAAGGTGTGCCGTGGCCAGGGCAGGAGGGAAGTGTCCATGGTGGAGTCATCATTTTATCACCTGAGCCTAATTTACATTCGGCGACGCTGACTCTCACCTGAAGCTGGTGGGAATGATGCAATGGCCGGTGAGCGGAAGTGGGAAATCACACAACTGCAGCTGCCCCAGAGACCCAAGGAAATAGTGAAGGGGAGGGGAAAGTGGCAAGGTAATCATGGTCATGGGAAGGAGAAGGAAAGCCCAGGGCATGGAAGGTCCAAGGATTCCTTGTGTGTTGAAAAACCTTTTATTTAAATGAAAACCTTCTATTTAAAACTGAGGATTCATGGAAAGAGAAAGCAAGAGAAAATGTGCAAATCTCACAGCCAGATAGATTATAAAAAAGACAAGGCAATGAGAGAAAAAAAGGTATTAATACCACTTATCCATCCCCCGTACACCATGTGACCTACAGTTTGCCACTTTATGGGCTCAAAATTGCCCAGGAGTTGCTCCGTTTTTTTTGGAACAACTTGATTTTTCTGGAGTATCTTAAAAATCCCCATTTTGCACATTCAATTTGCACCAGTGTAAGTGAGTTAGTTAGGATTTTTTTAGTTTAGTTTAATTTTTTTCAAAAGGGGGCTTTACCAGCCACCTACGCCCGTTTTGGCCATTTAGGCCACTTTGGACAGCTAATAGTTACTCCAAACTAACTTAGGCCAGCGTATGTGGCCACAAGCAGAAAACCCTGCAGAGAGTTAAGAAATCAGCGCAGGTAGGTACTGAATGACTTGACTAAAGAATGTGAATAGGATCAAACAGCGATACAGGACATCATATGACAAACTTCGCAAAGTTAATTTACTATACAACAGAAGCATTCATGGAAGCTTAAACTACAAAAATAAAAGAAGTAAAGAGACAAAACATATTTACGTAATTTTTTCAAAATATCCAAATAAAAAGTAGAAATACCTCCTGCTTGTAATTCTTATGTTCATATGTAGGAAAGTATTTTCATCCTCAGGGTTAAGGAAAGTCTTGAGTAGGCTGATTAAAATTACTGGCTACACAGTTATCACACCCTGGGATCAAAACTCCACCCCCCAGCCCTGGATCAAAACTCCCCCCCCCCCACAGCCCTGGATCAAAATTACTCCCAACTGCCCCCCCCCCCCACCACCAATCAAACTTTTGAGATGGATTTCAAAATAGACAATTATTCCTGAACCTTTGTATGGCAAGGTTCTCAAGTTGTGTGTAAAGTGGCAATAATGCAGGCAGCCAACAAAAGAACCAAGTGCTTTAGAAGGCAGGCTTCTCTCGTTACTGTGCGGCAGACCACTCGGCCCGGGATAGGGGCGGGATGCATCGAGTCCCACGCTGCAGCACACATCATCATCGGCAGGAGCTACTGCGCATGCGCGAACGCTCTACTGCGCATACGGGCAGCTGCCGGCACTCTTTCACGCGCAGGGCCCTAGCTCCGCCCCCCAATCCATTGACCACGCTGCGCCGAGTCCTGGGAGAGTCAACAGTGGCCAGAATTCAAGGAAATCTTTTTGGCGCCGTTTTCAGCCTACAAAGTCGGCGCATCTGTGGTGAGTGCACCGAAAAAACGGGTGGGCTCAAGTATGATTGATAATCTCATCTAGGATTTGTTTGGGGTTTGGCAGTTCTGAAAGTGATACAGACTTCAAAAACATTTAAACAAATGGAGCTACTTTATTTCCAAAGTGCATCAAAATAAACTACATTTTTAAAGCAAAATTAATGAGTCCCTTTGAATGAATGAGACTTGGCAGGTCAGGACAATTGCAGCAGACTGGAGACTTTGGTTTTAATTTGATTCCTTAAGAGACAGCATGAATATTTCAAAGGAATTGCATCAAATTAATAGAAATATTAATTATCTTAATTTTTCCACTATTTGTCATATTCATTAACATTCATTGGTTGAAGGATTTTTTTTTGTAAGGCATAGTATTGAACACCTAAATTCTGTTCGGCTCCTCCTCAACATTCCAAAAGGGGACCTTTAGAGGTCAGTGACTGCAACTTCCTAGCAGCAAGCAGTATTTTGTCAGCTATTCGGTTCAGCAGACCTGTGAGCTGAAATCAGGTAGAAAGTATTTTAGTTGCTCTGTAAAGGTGTATAGTAGGAGCTGTTTAGCAGAATGAAGAAGCACTCAGCTGCATAAACAGTCTAGGCCAAGGACAAGCCATATCGAAGAATAAATCTTTGTAAGCAATTTCTATACTCTGTAATAACCAGTCTTGTTTGTTTGCTTACAGCATATAAAGAGACAGAAACTCTGCAAGAGGATTGAGACAGACGATCATCAAGGGCTGCATCACCTCAAAATACTATTGCAAACTAAGAGTTTTGTGTTGTGTGATTTTCCAACAAACTGTGTTTGGCAGCCCATTCTGAAAGTTGGACAGTTGTCCTAGAATGCTTGCCCAAGTTGCACTGAAGTGAAATCACAAATTCATGCTGTGACGGATTACTACGCTGTTACTTAGTCCTTCTCCTGGGATAGAGATTGTCCCTACTGCACACCATGGCAGCAGTGGATAGTTTCCAACTATTGTACAGACAGATTGCCAGGACATGTAATACCTATATAGATGCACTAGCCATTGTGGGAGCATGGTATGTGACGAGGAAAAGCATCTGCTTTGTCTGTGATTTCTACAGCATAGTCCGACTACATTTCATCCCGAGACTGGTAAGCAGGAGAGACCTGCTCAAACACTATGGCAAATGGGCATTGGTGACTGGTATGTCCTTTTTCTCAGTCTTTATGTGAATGGCACTGATCATTTAAAGATACATTAACACTATAACTGTAATGTTGGTGCAAAGCAATTTTGTTTACACCAATGCTGCAATTATACTGTAAATGCATTTGCAACAACACTCAAGAAGCTTGACATCATCCAGGACAAAGCAGTCCACTAGATCAGCACCCCATCCACCAGCTTAACAATCCAATCCCTCCACAATTGGCATACCATGGCTGCCAAACTTCTTCAACTGCGTCTCCCAAACCTGCGTCCTCCGCTACCTAGGACAAGGGCAGCAGGCGCATGGGTACGCCATTGGGGAATTAGTAATGGGGAACATGGAGATGGCAGAAACTCTGAACAAATATTTTGTATCAGTCTTTACAGTAGAGGACACTAACAGTATTCCAACAATGGATAGTCAAAGGGTTATGTGGGGGGGAGGAACCTAACACAATCAGAATCACTAAGGAGGTGGTACTCAGTAAGATAATGGGACTAAAGGCAGATAAATCCCCTGGACCTCATGGCTTGCATCCTAGGGTCTTCAGAGAAGTAGCGGCAGGGATAGTGGATGCATTGGTTGTAATTTATCAAAATTTCCTGGATTCTGGGGAGGTGCCAGCAGATTGGAAAACTGCAAAAGTAACTCCCCCATTTAAAAAAGGAGGCAGACAAAAAGCAGGAAACTATAGACCAGTTAGCCTAACATCTGTGGTTGGGAAAATGTTGGAGTCCATTATTAGAGAAGCAGTAGCAGGACATTTGGAGAAGCAAAATTCGGTCAGGCAGAGTCAGTATGGATTTATGAAGGGGAAGTCATGTTTGACAAATTTTCTGGAATTCTTTGAGGATGTAGCGAATAGGGTGGATAAAGGGGAACCAGTGGATGTGGTGTATTTGGACTTCCAGAAGGCATTTGACAAGGTAGAAACATAGAAACATAGAAAATAGGTGCAGGAGCAGGCCATTCAGCCCTTCTAGCCTGCACCGCCATTCAATGAGTTCATGGCTGAACATGAAACTTCAGTACCCCCTTCCTGCTTTCTCGCCATAACCCTTGATCCCCCGAGTAGTAAGGACTTCATCTAACTCCCTTTTGAATATATTTAGTGAATTGGCCTCAACTACTTTCTGTGGTAGAGAATTCCACAGGTTCACCACTCTCTGGGTGAAGAAGTTTCTCCTCATCTCGGTCCTAAATGGCTTACCCCTTATCCTCAGACTGTGACCCCTGGTTCTGGACTTCCCCAACATTGGGAACATTCTTCCTGCATCTAACCTGTCTAAACCCGTCAGAATTTTAAACGTTTCTATGAGGTCCCCTCTCATTCTTCTGAACTCCAGTGAATACAAGCCCAGTTGATCCAGTCTTTCTTGATAGGTCAGTCCCGCCATCCCGGGAATCAGTCTGGTGAATCTTCGCTGCACTCCCTCAATAGCAAGAATGTCCTTCCTCAAGTTAGGAGACCAAAACTGTACACAATACTCCAGGTGTGGCCTCACCAAGGCCCTGTACAACTGTAGCAACACCTCCCTGCTCCTGTATTCAAATCCCCTCGCTATGAAGGCCAACATGCCATTTGCTTTCTTAACCGCCTGCTGTACCTGCATGCTAACCTTCAATGACTGATGTACCATGACACCCAGGTCTCGTAGCACCTTCACTTTTCCTAATCTGTCACCATTCAGATAATAGTCTGTCTCTCTGTTTTTACCACCAAAGTGGATAACCTCACATTTATCCACATTATACTTCATCTGCCATGCATTTGCCCACTCACCTAACCTATCCAAGTCACTCTGCAGCCTAATAGCATCCTCCTCGCAGCTCACACTGCCACCCAACTTAGTGTCATCCGCAAATTTGGAGATACTGCATTTAATCCCCTCGTATAAATCATTAATGTACAATGTAAACAGCTGGGGCCCCAGCACAGAACCTTGCGGCACCCCACTAGTCACTGCCTGCCATTCTGAAAAGTACCCGTTTACTCCTACTCTTTGCTTCCTGTCTGACAACCAGTTCTCAATCCACGTCAGCACACTACCCCCAATCCCATGTGCTTTAACTTTGCACATTAATCTCTTGTGTGGGACCTTGTCGAAAGCCTTCTGAAAGTCCAAATATACCACATCAACTGGTTCTCCTTTGTCCACTTTACTGGAAACATCTTCAAAAAATTCCAGAAAATTTGTCAAGCATGATTTCCCTTTCACAAATCCATGCTGACTTGGACCTATCATGTCACCATTTTCCAGATGCACTGCTATGACATCCTTAATAATTGATTCCATCATTTTGCCCACTACTGAGGTCAGGCTGACCGGTCTATAATTCCCTGTTTTCTCTCTCCCTCCTTTTTTAAAAAGTGGGGTTACATTGGCTACCCTCCACTCCATAGGAACTGATCCAGAGTCAATGGAATGTTGGAAAATGACTGTCAATGCATCCGCTATTTCCAAGGCCACCTCCTTAAGTACTCTGGGATGCAGTCCATCAGGCCCTGGGGATTTATCGGCCTTCAATCCCATCAATTTCCCCAACACAATTTCCCGACTAATAAAGATTTCCCTCAGTTCCCCCTCCTTACTAGACCCTCTGACCCCTTTTATATCCGGAAGGTTGTTTGTATCCTCCTTAGTGAATACCGAACCAAAGTACTTGTTCAATTGGTCTGCCATTTCTTTGTTCCCCGTTATGATTTCCCCTGATTCTGACTGCAGGGGACCTTCGTGTGCCACATAAAAAGTTACTGCACAAGATAAAAGTTCATGGGGTTGGGGGTAATATATTAGAATGGATAGAGGATTGGCTAACTAACAGAAAACAGAGAGTCGAGTTAAATGGTTCATTCCCAGGTTTGCAATCAGTAACTAGTGGGGTGCTGCAGGGATCAGTGCTGGGACCCCAACTATTTACAATCTATATTAACAACTTGGAAGAAGGGATCGAGTGTAATGTAGCCAAGTTTGCTGACGATACAAAGATGGGAGGAAAAGCAATGTGTGAGGGGGACACAAAAAATCTGCAAAAGGACATAGACAGGCTAAGTGAGTGGGCAAAGATTTGGCAGATGGAGTATAATGTTGGAAAGTGTGAGGTTATGCACTTTGGCAGAAAAAAATAAAAGAGCACGTTATTATTTAAATGGAGAAAGATTGCAAAGTGCTGCAGTACAGCGTGACCTGGGGGTACTTATGCATGAAACACAAAAGTATAGTATGCAGGTACAGCAAGTGATCAGGAAGGCCAATGGAATCTTAGCCTTTATTGCAAAGGGGATGGAGTATAAAAGCAGGGAAGTCTTGCTACAGCTAAACAGGGTATTGCTGAGGCCACACCTGGAATTCTGCGTGCAGTTTTGGTTTCCATATTTACGAAAGGATATACTTGCTTTGGAGTTAGTTCAGAGAAGGTTCACTAGGTTGATTCCAGAGATGAGGGGGTTGACCTTATGAGGAAAGGTTGAGTAGGTTGGGCCTCTACTCATTGGAATTCAGAAGAATGAGAGGTGATCTTATCGAAACGTATAAGATTATGAGGGGGCTTGACAAGGTGGATGCAGAGAGGATATTTCCACTGATAGGGGAGACTAGACTAAAGGGCATAATCTTAGAATAAGGGGCCGTCCATTTAAAACTGAGATGAGAAGAAATTTCTTCTGAGGATTGTGAATCTGTGGAATTCCCTGCCTCAGAGAGCTGTGGAAGCTGGGATATTGAATAAATTTAAGCCAGAAATAGACAGTTTCTTAAACGATAAGGGAATAAGCGGTTATGGGAAGCGGGCAGGGAAGTGGACCTGAGTCCATGATCGGATCAGCCATGATCGTATTAAATGGCAGAGCAGGCTCAAGCGGCAGTATAGCCTACTCCTGCTCCTATTTTTTATGTTCTTATCACCTCCAAGTTCCCCTCCAAGTCACACACCATCCGAACCTGGACATATATCACCATTCTTTCAACATCGCTGGGTCAAAATCCTGCAACCTCCTACATAACAGTATTGTGGGAACACCTTCCACCAAATGGACTTCAGTGGTTCAAAATGGTGGCTCTCTACTACCTTTTTGAGGGCAATTAGGAATGGCCAATAAATGCCAGCCTAGCCAGTGACACCCATATCCCGAATGAATTATTTTATAATACAGTACCTAGAATCGAGACATGAGCTGACACCAGAATGAAGAAGAGTGAGATTTGTTGTAGGAGGTGGTCTCGTTTCAGAGTCAGTTTGGACCTCAACACTTGATTTACACAATGCAAGTTTAATGTTGGTGCAAAGCCAAAACAGGCACGCTGATGTTATACTTGTGTGATGCACCATAAAAGAAACAACTTGCACCATTTGTTTTTAATGATCTTTAATCAATATTATATTTCACATTTTCTGAGACAAAAATATAAAAGGAAGCCTTTGCCTTAGTGGCCTACTGCTCAAAATGCTTTTGCCAGACATAACCACAATATGGAAGGACACCATCTGTTATTTCACTACCGTGTGTCAAAAATGAACAAGTTTACAGACCCACCACGACTGAAATCCTCATCATACTGTATACAACTTTATTTTAAGTAGTATGCAACATAGCAAACAGAGTAATACCGAAGTGTCATTAAAAAATCAGAAGTATGATCAGTCGCAAAAGTTGATAGCAACAGTTCAAGGTATGTCGGGGGAAAAGGGAAGCAATCTGAGCGAATTGATCCCGAAGCAAATTTCTCCTGCAGGAATGATTCATCCTTTAGTTACCACTTTCCTAACAGTAGTCAGTTGCTCTGGGATCGACTATCTTTGGGAGATGGCATTGTGGGTTCCACCTGCGCTTCCTGTACAGCAAGTACATCTGCATCATGCAGGTTGGCCACAGCATAGGTGGAATTGGGATTTCTGGGATACCATCAATCCATTCTCTTCCAATGATCTTGGGTCGGCAAGTGGGACGCATATGGAATTCTGTACTGGAATCAGAGGAGCAGATACAAAGGAGGTATTCTTCCACCCACCCACATTGCATGATTTCTGTGCCAGAAAACCAGAGAAAGTTTGTGGCCATGGGCCGAAATGTGACCAGATTTAACTGTATAAGATTTTTTTTTATATATATATATATATATTACCTGTATAGCAAACATTTTTAATTTACAGACACTTAATTTAATGATGTAACTTAGATTAACATACATTATTGTCCCAATTTCAGGTGATATAGTCAGCATAGAAATATGAATATATGTTGTGATGCCCCATGCTGCCAATGATGTGAGACCTTGTTAAATTTAGCTGGTGCTTTTTTTGGCATTTTTCTTTTGCGTCATATCTTTGCCTGGAAACAATGCCTGTTTAAATGGTCCTACCTATGGTTGGCAATGTTGATTAGCATACTGAATGTATTGGTTGAAAAAACAAAAAAAAACTAGGTTGGTTTTTGACCTAATAGATATTCAGTTAATTTTTTTAGAAAGTCCTGCTTTTTTTTGTATTTGAGAATTTCATGTATTTGATAAAGTCAAATGCAGCCGGAAAACCCCACTATAACAGTGATGTACTGGCTACCGAGGGCTCAGTACATCAGCAGCATTGTGGTGTCTTACAATGTGGGTTTTGGGTTACTTTCTTCATTTTAATGTTTATTTTTCAAAAATGGCGATTTTCATGGCAGACACAATTATGTTATGTCATTTCTTATGTGTTCCTTTAATTTCTCAACCTTGTTCAGTCAAACCCCATTTCACTGATTAGTATCCAAACTTGGGAACTTTAATGGAAAGTTATGGAAGTTTAATTGTTTGGGAGTGGTTTGGGCCCATTCATGTTGGGTGAAGGAATATTTATCTCCTTGTTTGTGATCGCTTAGACTGAACAAATGCTGTTGTCTATTAAGGAGATTTATGAGCTACAGCATTTCACATAGTTTATTCATGCTCTAGTTCTGTTGCCAGATAAAGTGAGCTAAATTTAATATTGTAGCATTTCATTATCTATTTTTGTTATGTTTGCATATTACTCCAGTACATGTTGGCTATTGTAACCTGTGTGGTCATGAATGTATTCCCTTTCCCCCTCCCGACCCCTGGCTTAGTGACATTGAAACCAGTTGCACCCCCCTCATCGTTCCTCTGGCTGAGATCTATTAACGTTGAATGAACAAAGGATGAAATCTGGGACCTTGCCTGTTGATTTGGCTTATTTATACACTGAGTTATTGAGGGAGCCTGTGTGATGAAATATGTTAAAGTATTCCTGGAAAATTCCTTTCATCAAGTGTTATAAAACAGACCAAATGACTAGTAAACTTTAGTGCAATGGGGAGAGTACTTATTGCACTTGCGCGGCCAACTTGAGTGAGTTGTATAAAATGGGCTGGATTTTCGGGTTTGGGAGGTTTTCGGTGAAAACGGTAGCGATACGTGAAAATTATCGTTTTCGCTGCGCTACCGATTTTAGGCCGAACTTTCGGCCTTTGGGGTCTGCGCATCGGTAAGGGAGGCATTCCACGATTATTCGCGTTGCAAAATGCGAGTTTCGGCAACTTTAGTCTGGGGTCATTTGCACTGCGAGAGGCCTTGGGAGGGGGAAAAAAATTGCAAAAAACATTATCAAAACCCTTAACTAACTAATCGCTGCAAAAAAAAAAACTTTAACTTACCTTTTTTGCAGGTTTGGTACTTACCGCTTCTGGTCGAGCTGCACCGACAGGTTTTACCTGTTCTAGGCACGTCGTGCGGGTTGGGAGAGAGTCGAAACTTGGACGGTAACGCAATCCGCGTTGTTACACGTCGGGTGCAGCTCTCACCAATGGTACGCCCTATCGCCGCCGCAACCAATGAGCCTATGGAACAATTTCAGTGTTGCATACAGTTGTGATGAGAAAATTCCAGTCATTTTTAAAAATTAATGGTTAGTAGTTTCCAAAACTAACAACAATCCCAGCAATAAACCAGAATTTAAATAGCATTTTGCATGACCTCAGGACATCCCAAAGCAATTTACAGCCAGTGAAGTACTTTTGAAATACACTCACTGTTGTAATGTAGGAAATGTGCACAGCAAGCTCCCATAAACAGCAATGTGATGATGACCAGATAATTTGGTTTTTAGTGATGTTGATTTAGGGATACATTTTGGCAAGCACACCAGGAATAAGATCCCTGCTCTTCTCAGAAATAGTGCAATGAGATCGTTTACATCCACCTGAGAGAGCAGGCGGGGCCTTGGTTTAACGTGTCATTTAATAGATGGCACCTCCGACAGTGCAGCACTCCCTTAGTACTGCACTGGAGTATTAGTCTTAATTTTTTTCTGGAGTGGGACTTGAACCCACAACCTTCTAACTCAGAGACTAGGGTGCTACCCTCTGAGCCACGGTTGACACTAATGTACTCTGATATTCTCATTGTAACTACAACAAAAATGTTTGTGTTGCACAAGGTACAGTCAATGTGACTTTGAAAATATATTGTTTCTCATTCTTCTTGAAATCTAGTTCCTACTCAGTTATGCAGGGAACCAGCTCAGAAATGTAAGTGGCAGTCAGAACAGACATGTACTTTCATTTATGGACATAAGAACAGTCAAAAACGAAAGACCAGCTGCGTTAAACCTGTCCTGTCATGGTGTAACTTCTGCATATTCGCCCCCTCCCATCCCCCATTCCACCCCTCCCATCCCCCATTCCACCCCTCCCCCAACAACTATGCAATCTCCTAGGAGAGGCAAATAAACAGAGAAAAAAATCTTACACCAATTTAGCAAAAAAAACTTGAGAAAAAACTTTCCAATGCCTGGAAGTTCTAGGAGACCACAGTAACTGGGAGACAAATCCCTCAATTATGCACCAAACGTCTATATGCAGTAATGTTAGCCACACTGAGGAACTCATCCATTTATTTTCTTTTTAAATGCTGGAGTCGAAATAAACAGGTTCACATATATAGGTGGCACTGATTCTAGGCATCAGGATAAGTCCTTGATGCAAAGATATTTCTTTTTTTCTCTTGTTCTTTAATAATTTTCAACAAAATAAAGGGAAACTTATAAATGAAATTATATATTATTCCTGGTGTCCACAAAATACTCCAGTCTTACATGGTAAAACTCTCTCAAAATTCAGCACAGCATCAACATCAACACAGCTAAAGTAAATGTTGGTCCCTGAAACTGGGGAATTAATAATGGGGTACAGGGAAATGGCAGAGACTTTGAACATATATGTTGTATCGGTCTTCACGGTAGAAGACACTAAGAACATCCCAATAATAGATCATCAAGAGGCTATAGGGCGGGGGAAACTTAAAACAATCACTATCAATAAAGGAAAAAGTAGTTGGTAAAATAATGAGACTAAAGGTAGATAAGTCCCCTGGACCTGATGGCCTGCATCCTAGGGTCTTAAAAGAAGTGGCTGCAGAGATAGTGGATGCATTGGTTGTAATCTACCAAAATTCCCTGGAGTCTGGAGAGGACCCAGCGGATTGGAAAACTGCAAATGTAACACCCCTATTTTTTTTTTAAAAAAGGAGGGAGACAGAAAGCAAGAAACTATAGACCAGCTAGTCTAACATCTGTCATTGGGAAAATGCTGGAGTCCATTATTAAGGAAGCAGTAGCAGGACATTTGGAAAATCATAATGCAATCAAGCAGAGTCAACATGGTTTTATGAAAGGAAATCATGTTTGACAAATTTGCTGGAATTTTTTGAGGATGTATCGAGCAGAGTGGGTAAGGGGGCACCAGTGAATATGGTGTATTTGGATTTCCATAAGGCATTCGATAAGGTGCAACACCGAAGGTTACTGCACAAGATAAGAGCTCAAGGGGGTAATATATTAGCATGGATAGAGGATTGGCTAACTAACAGAAAAGAGAGAGTCAGGATAAATGGGTCATTTTCAGGTTGGCAAAGGGAAACAAGTGGGGTGCCACAGGGATCGGTGCTGGGGCCTTAACAATTTACAATCTATATTAATGACTTGGATGAAGGAACCGAGTGTAATGTAGTCAAGTTTGCTGATGATACAAAGATGGGTGGGAAAGCAAGTTGTAAGGAGGACAAAGAATCTGAAAAAAGATATAGACAGGATAATTGAGTTGGCAAACATTTGGCAGATGGACTATAATGTGGGAAAGTGTGAGATAATAATTTGGCAGGAAAAATAAAAAAGCAAATTAGTATTTAAATGGAGAGAAATTACAAAATGCTGCAATAAAGAGGGACTGGGGGGTCCTTGTGCATGAAACACAAAAAAGTTAGTATGCAGGTACAGCAAGTGATCAGGAAGGCAAATGGAATGTTGGCCTTTATTGCAAGGGGGATGGAGTATAAAAGCAGAGAAGTCCTGCTACAAATGTACAGGGTATTGGTGAGACCACACCTGGAATACTGCGTACAGTTTTCGTCTCCTTATTTAAGGAGGAATTTTTTCTTCGTGGGCAGTCCCTCTGAGTCGAGGTTGACTTGCTTCCACACTAATATGAGTTCTCAGGTGATTGATGAGTCCAATGTGGGACCTACAGTCTCTGTCACAGGTGGGGCAGACGGTGGTTGAAGGGATGGGTGGGTGGGGTGCTTTTGTTGTCATGCGCTTCTTCTGTTGTTTGCGCTTGGCTTCCGCGTGCTCCCGGCGAAGAGACGCGAGGCGTTTAGCATCTTCCTGGATGCTTTTCCTCCGCTTTGAGCGGTCTTGGGTTAGGGATTCCCAAGTGACGGTGGGGATGTTGCACTTTTTCAAGGAGGCTTTGTGGATGTCCTTGAAGCGTTTCTTCTACCACATGGGACTCACTTGCCATGTCCGAGCTCTGTGTAGAGTGCTTATTTTGGGAGTCTTGTATCGGGTATGTGGAGGATGTGGTCCCTCCATCAGAGCTGGTCGAACGTGGTCAATGCTTCGATGCTGGTGATGTTGGCCTGACATTGGTGCGCTTATCCTGCCAATGGATTTGCAGGATCTTGCGGAGGCAGCATTGTTGGTACTTCTCCAGTGCTTTGAGGTGTCTGCTGTACAAAGTCCATGGGTTAGATTTGACACTTTTTTTGCATGCATAATGCCCACTTAATGTCCATTTTACCACTGAAATGACATATAATGCCCAGATATCGCCCATTTAGCCACAAAATGAAAACTGACACCCATTTTTCGAACACTTATCGCCGAGCGTTACTTTCCCCATGTGCGTAACGCCGGGAGAAAATAATACTGCCCACCCACTTTTTTGGGACAGAATCATCAGAATGGGCGAAATCAATGCTCATAATATCGCCCAGCGTTACTTTCCGCACGTAATTAACGGCGGCATTCAATAATACCGACCGCCCACTTTATTTTGTCGCAAAGATCACATTTGTTGAATCTAACACCCAGGAGATCGCCCAGCGTCACCTTCACCACCTCGCATACATATCGCCCACAATATCGCTCGCCCAAAACACCACACCAGAAAAAGTGGAACTGTTCTGAACGAATCACAGCAGTGTGGGCGCCATTTTTTCAATCGCAGGTCACTTCATTCAAAAGGCTGCTTCAACTTCGGGGAGTTTGGATTGACTCTGGAGTTCTTCTCGGATGAAGTGGCCATCTCAACAGACATATTTTCAGATTCTGGACTATTGGGGGTTTACAGTAGGTGTATTTTAGTGAGGAAATTATTGCTTCTGATCAATCACTATTATACTTTCATTGCAATGGGGCCAGCCATTTCTCAGCCTGCATCAATTAATACGCAGATGCTGCAGATTGCAAATGGCTCAATGTCTGATGCATGTCATTATGTGCCCAATTTAAGATGTGCCAGAAGGAGGTGGTGGTCCAGGCCATACACACCCTGAAGAGGTCTTACCTCGACATGTCCGAGCACACCTGCCTTCGGAGACTGCACTTCCACATGGTGGTGATCAATGAAATATGTGAGCTCATCAGGCCACATATGCAGCCTGCCATCAAGACATCAGTGTCGGTCAAGGTCACCGCGGCACTGTCTTTCTACGTATCCGGTTCCTTTCGAGCCTCCGTGGTCGAGATTTCCAATCTGTCTCACCATGCCACCCATCGCTGCATTAGACAGGTCACAGAGGCCCTGTACGCGTGTAGGATGGACTTTATCAGCTTCCTCATGACCACGGAGGTTCAGACTGACAGGGCTGGAGCATTCTACCGCATTGCTAAGTTCCTCAGGGTGCAGGGAGCAATACAGTGCACTCACAGCACCATGCAGGCACCTTCTCAGGACCCAGAGCTTTTTTGTAGCAGAGAAGGATTTCACTCCTTGAAGGTCCAACTAGTTGTTGACCACAACCAGATCATACTGGCAGTGAATGCCAAATATCCGGGCAGCTTCGATGAGGCTCACATCCTGCATGAGAGCGCTGTCTCTGACATGTTTAAGAGTCAGCCACAAGGACAATGCTGGATGCTTGGTGATAACCGATATTGCCTAGACACCTGGCTGATGACCCCCCCCTGCTGCGTGACACCCACACTGAGGCCGAGAAGCGCTACAACCAGAGCCACAGAGACACATGCAGTGTGGTCCAGAAAACAACAACTGTGCTTAAACAGCGCTTTAGATGCCTGGACCACTCAGAAGGGGAGCTACAATACAACGCTGAGCAAGTAGCTAAATTTCGAGGTTGTGTGCTCCACGCTGCACAACCTGGCTATCAGGAGGGGAGAAGAATTGCCAGAACGGACTGAGGCACAGGAGAGAGAGTAAGAGGAGGACGAGGGGCTGGACGCTGACCTAGGGCCAGACAATCAGGCTGGCTATGCAACCATGCCCACGCCCCCTCTCCAGACCGCAGGAAAGGGCCCGTGGTGGCTACATAGCTGCAAGACTCTTGCATCAGGAGCTGATAACTGAACGATTTGCCTGAAAGAAAGTTGCTGTGAGTGACAAAGCTGACACACTACTGTGTGTGTGCAACTCAGATATCAATGGTGGGCATCACCTTGGTGCCAGTTAAAGTTTAAGTTGATTGAATTTAAGTTTTATTTAAGCCTTTCATGTTAAGGAATCACCAGTGTGTAACGGTCCAGCTATCTGAGACAAGGTTATGTTGAATAAAAAGAATTTTATACCAACATTGGTCTGAAACCATAAGTATTGGGCAGAAACACCCAACCCCCGCCCACACCCCACTTTTTCCACTATTGGCATCAATCAAATGGTCAACATGTCCAGCAACACAGAATACAAATGCAAAACAGCAGGGTGGCCCCCTCCCCCCATACATTACAACTAATTGCATACACCCAGATGGAGATATAACACAGCCATTACCTGGGAACATGCACCTCACTTTCCTTCCCCCCCCTCCCTTTCTTCACCCCACCTCTACCCCTTCCCTTCCTCGTTCCACAGCGCCTGGCCGAAGAGCTCCTTAGACGGTGCCTCATTGGGGGGGATGAAGGCAGCTGCGTTGGTTGGACGGGTACGGGAGCGGTGGGTGCTGAGGGGGCAACATTCTCTGATGCAGAAGCAGGATCTTGGTCCTGCCTCTCATCTGTCGTTCGCAGTGGTGGTGCGGAACCTAGGCATGGAATGCCATGCTCTGTGACCACTGGGAGGCCTGTGCCAGTAGTGTTCCTGGCTTATCACCTCAAGGGCCTCTGCCATCCGCAGAATGTACTCAGTCATGGTGGCCAGCTGTCGGGATATGCTCCCCAATGCATCGAAAAGCTGGTCACCAATGTCTACAGTCCTCCTGGACAACTGCACCATCGCTCCGCTCTCGGGTGGCGCTTGTGGACCAGACCTGCTGCGTCCATGAAACCTCCGCAGCATCGGTGCTGTCCTGGCGACAAATATGGTGCCCTGTGGTGAGGTGCTTGGGGCTGGTACCTCCAGTGTGGAGGCAGAAATGACCGGAGGAGCATAGATGGCCTTGGGGTGGAATGGCTTCTGGAGCGTGGCGATGCAAGTTCCTCGAAGTCCGCGCTCTCATCCGTAGAGAACAGACCCAGCGGATTGACGGGCGAGAATCAGAGCTTCTCAGCACCAGATGTTGGATCATCTGGCGAGTCCGGCTCCTTCTGGCCTCTGTGGTTTTGCCTGGGGCCACGCTGCTGGCTGAGCTGCAAAACACAAATGAGGTTATTAGAGGAGAAGGGGGTGCTAGGGTGACAAGGTGAGTCTAGCGCTACACACAGCATATATACGACAAAAGCACCACCGCTATCAAAATCATCACAGACATCACATTTCATGATCATCAACATATTCTGCATTGCAATGATTTTTATTAGGCCAGCATTATTTATAGGACAATTTTAGAAATCATCTATCATATATGATTATTCGGATATGAGTGGGTGTGGCATCTATTGATTTTACATCACGCATTGGTGTAAACTTTACTCGCGTCGCATCACTTCAGGGTCTGCAGATGCTTCCGTGGCTGTCTGGGTGTGCTTCCCCACGAGTGTGAACACCCGCTCCTCCATGTCAGTGATGTCGCTGATGACTGGTAGCCCCCCACCCGTTTGCCTCTGCACGGACCTCATCGTCGATAGCTTCTTCTGCAAAAGCTGACAGGACGACATGGCATGAGATCATTGCGTGATATCATTGCTAGGTACTGTCACAGAGACTGATACAACACATAACCAACAGATGTAATCAGGATTATTATGATAATTATCATTCTTCACCTAAAGATGTGTACTGTGATCGCAGGCTTTGACTACAACATTCCTGGTAAAAGTGAAAGACCTCACATCTGCTGATAGTCACTCATGACTGTTACAAATCAAATTATATAAATACATAAGTACATGTAAATAAATGTAATACTCTTGCGGATCCCACAAGGTCGTTCCATCATTTGCGGCATTGGTTGCCCTCACGCACCTCGTTGGTCGCCGATGAGACCACCTCTGCTATCTCGGCTCATATCTTCTGGTAGGCCTTTGGGGTGGGCTTCCCACGCCCTCCCTGTGTCAAATCACCCCAGCGTGACTCGACCTCCTGCAGGAGGGAGGCATTTGCCTCGTCCGAGAACCTCCTCCCTCTTTTGCGCCCTCCAATGTGCTCCTCTCCCAGCTCACTGCTCTCGCCAGCGTCAGTCTCCACAGCGTGCTGTGACACCTCCTCCCCCTCCATTATCGGCCAAATTCGGGCAAATAGCTGGCTACTAACAGCTAATTTTTGTTTCCTTATTTGCTTTGAAGCTCTAAACTCTCCCTCCTTCCTCCCAAAGCAGCCACACCACACCCACACACGCTTTCAGAATGGGCGACAAGCCGGCGATCTGAAAACCCATTTTTACCGCCCACGCCACAAATACGCCCATTTTACACAAAAGTGTAAAATCTAGCCCATAGTCTCTGAAGCATATAGGAGGGCGGGATTCACTACTGCTCTGTAGACCATGAGCTCCATGTCTATGAAGCATATAGGAGGGCGGGTATCACTACTGCTCTGCAGATCATGAGCTTGGTGCTGGTCTTCAAACACCCCCTTCCTCATACTTGCATTGGAGACAGTTCAGAGAAGGTTGACAAGGTTGATTCCTGAGATGAAGGGGTTGATTTATGAAGAAAGGTTGTGCCTATACTCATTGGAGTTTAGAAGAATTGAGAGGGGATCTTATTGAAACCAAGGTAGATGCAGAGAGGATGTTTCCACTCGTGAGGGAATCTAGAACTAGGGGGCATAGTTTAAGAATAAGGGGTTACCCATTTAGAACTGAGATGTGGAGGAATTTCTTCTCTGAGGGTCATACATCTGTGGAATTCTCTGCCCCAGAGGGCTATGGAGGCTGGGTCATTGAATATATTTAAGGTGGAGATAAACAGATTTTTGAGCAATAAGGTAGTGAAGGGTTATGGGGGAGCGGGCAGGAAAGTGGAACTGAGCCCCAGATCAGATCAGCCATGATCTTATTAAATGGCAAAGCAGGCTCGAAGGGCCAAATGGCCTCCTCCTGCTCCTATTTCTTATGTTCTTATGTAACATTCTTAAAGCACTTTGCTCCACATCCGGGGCCTCAGACTTTATAAAGCTCTGCATCAACAATTAAAACATTTGTATGGCATGCTCTGCATGATGTTTCCCATTTTTCATTTTGTTCGCTCACCTCTATTCCAAGGTAATACTGGAACGGGAAGTGGTAAATGTTCATCTTTAATGTGGACTGACAGCACATTCCTGTTCGTGCTTGCAAAGTGTGAAACTATGCATCCAGATGATAATTTACCCTGAAGATGGCAATTCAAACCGTGGAAATGTTATGTCCTACTGCAGGCTGACTCATTAAATAAAATAAAATTGAACAGCATTTCAGTATATCAGCAATATTAAACCTGAAACCCCACAAACCATTATCAGCAAGTAGTCATACTTTTGAAGGTAACATTATCTTGATCTTGATCCAAAGTGAATTCATCACCTTATTTGCACCTCTTCTCGCGACCTGTTCTCTCGGCTTTCTTGATGCTGCTGCCCACTCACCATGTTTCTTGCTGCTCTGTGCTCTGCAGAAAATACACTGGTCCCATTCCCACTTGGCTATGGTATTATTCCCAACTAAGCCTCAGTCCTCTTCTGGTTGTACTCCCCGTAAAATGCCGGTTGTATTCTCTTAAATTTCTGCTCCCACAGAAAATAGTTCTTCCTGCTTTCTGAGTGTAGTGCTCATAATTGCTGTCACCACACAACCAAAGAGATGCACTAGTGCCAAAGAGCCACACTTGAGCAATAGAAGAGATGCATGTGGCTTATGTACCATGTGTTTTCCACTATCACCATACAGGAATCACTATATAATCAGATAATAGGAGGTGGGTGGGGTGGATTGACCCATCCACCTCCACGGAGGTGTGTGGGGGGCCTGACCCATCCACCTCCATGGCACGAACCTGGTATTGCAGTACTTCCAGGAACGGTGCAGTGGCTCTCGGCCTTTTGGCTAAGAGCATTGGCGCAGAGTGATCCTTGATGTGTGCAAGGTGACCTCTGGCGTTTGTGATTTGACAAAGAATTGGAAAGATTGGCTACGAATAATTAAAAAAAAAAAATCAGATAGATTATCACTTGATCCCTTATTAACACTCGCACGGCATATGATCAGGGTTATTATGGTACTATTTTGCTATACAGTAGAATGATTGTCATGGGAACATACATCTGAATATATCTGACATAATTTTGGAGCACATTGTGAACTTAAATTGTATTTGCCAGAATTGCTAATTGAGTTTTAGTTTACACTATACACAAAGTTTATATCACCAAAGTTTTGAACAATTTAAGGCTCCGACAACCAGAATAATACCACTAATACAAAAGCAAAATGCTGTGGATGCTGGAATCTGAAATAAAAACAGAGAATGCTGGAAATCTCAGCGGGTCGGGCAGCATCTGTGGACAGAAAAACAGAGTTAATGTTTCAGGCGATGACCCTTCGTCAGAACTACCCAATGTTCGAAAAGAGCATATTCTTAAATACCGAAAGGGGGGAGGGGAAGAAAGAACAAAGGGAAGGTCTGTGATAGGGTAGAAGGCAGAAGAGATTAGAGAGACAAAAAGGATGATGGGCTGAATTGAAATGGTAATGATAAAGGTTAAGAAAAGATTAATCTGGATAGGGTGTGAATGGTGTAGTAATGACCAACTGCCAATGTAGACAAAGAGAAAAGAAGAAAAAACACATAAGATCGGGGGGTAAGATATTGGGGGGGGGGGGGGAAAGGGAGCCAAAAATGGCCAGAGTTTATGCTCTGAAATTGTTGAACTCAATGTTGAGTCCTGAAGGCTGTAAAGTGCCTAATCGAAAGATGAGGTGCTGTTCCTCGAGCTTGCGTTGAGATTCATTGGAACAGTTTTGGAGTCCGAGGACAGAGATATCAGAGTGGGAGTGGACTGGAGAATTAAAGTGACAGGTGACCGGAAGCTCAGGGTCATACTTATGGACTGAACAGAGGTGTTCAGCCTGTAATACCACTGTTGTGATGTGATAAATAACCTTATTTGCCTACCACAGAAACAGCACAGATTGAAACACATTTCTGGAATACTTTGACATGTACTCTGCTTTTGTGGAACCCAGTACCATACTAAACTTTAAAGAAATAATTGTACAATAAAAGTGCTGAGATGTTCATTGTATTAAGCGAAGCCACAAGCCATATGTTAGCTGTGGATAGTCTCTCGGCATTTTAAGTGAATTTTGTGGAAAGGTTTTAGAAGCATCCATACTTTTCTGTTTGTATGCTAATGGGTAACACTGATGATTTCAGTCAGTCTCCATGGTACGGTAACTAAATTAATTTTGATAGTAACAGATTTATCATTGTTTCCTTAGGTGGAGCAGATGGGATTGGTAAGGCCTATGCTGAGGAGTTGGCTAGCCAAGGCATTGATCTGATTCTCATTAGCCATGACCGAAGCAAGCTGGAAGCCACAGCTACAGCCATTACAGAGATGTTTAATGTTGAAACCATTATAATAGAAGCAGATTTTACGAGAGGACGGGAGATTTACCAGCCAATCCAAGAAGCTCTGAAGGATAAAGAAATAGGCATTCTGGTGAATAGTGTGGATGTGCCTTATGAGCACCCACAGTTTTTCTTAAACATATCTGAGGACAAACTCTGGGATCTCATAAATGTAAATATTGCTGCAACCAACATGTTGATCCACATTGTGTTACCAGGAATGGTACAGAGGAAGAAAGGAGCTATTGTTAATATTTCCTCAGGGTCTTGCTGTAAGCCCACACCACAGATGACCATATATTCAAGCACTAAGGTAATCTCTAATGACTTCTGAAATTATAATATGCCCTATAACAGTATTAGTGTGCCCACGGAAGAGTACATTACTTACAGGAAGCTCCAGAATGACTTAATATAAAAACCTGCCATGTTAATAGCCCTTCTAAAATTTTAACTCTGGATGTTATATCTAAAATTGTAAATATACTCTCCATATAAATCAATATGTGAGTTATGTCACAATTGTTTAATTATTTTAGGATTTTGCACAAATAATGCTTTAAATAGTCATTGTTGAGATATTTAGGTTGTTCGTGGGCCTGCATCAGCTACTAGGACATTGGGCTCAATTTTCCCCGGTGATTTGCGTTGTTTTTTTGGCACAGGCCACTTTTTTTGGTCTTAGTTTAAAAAATACAAGTATCCCCAATCAATTTGCACCCGTGTAACTCAGTTAGTTATGATCTTTTTAGGTTAGTTTTTTTCAGTCAAAGGGGGCATAACTTGCCACCAGCGCCAATTCTGGCCAGTTAGGCAAGTTTGGCCAGCGGAGAGTTACTCCAGTTCTTCTTAGGCCAGCGTATGTGGCCTCTGTAGAAAAACCTTCTGGTGAGTTAAGGAAATCGGCGCAGGTAAGGAAATTGGCGCAGGTAAGGGGAGCAGATGCCTGGACAGTAACAGCAGGAGATGTGAGAGAGGGGAGGGGAAGCCTTTCGGATATAGTTAGCTGTGGGGACCGGGAGGGAGGAGGCCATTCGGCCTGGGATAGGTTTGGGACCGGGAGGCCATTCAGCCAGGTATAAATGTGGGGACCGGGAAGGAGGAGGCCGTTCGGCCTGGGATAGGTAACGGGACCGGGAGGCCATTCAGCCAGGGATAGGTCCGAGACCGGGAGGCCATTCGGCCTGGGATAGGTGCAGGGACCGGGAGGCCATTCGGCCTGGGATAGGTGCAGGGACCGGAAGGCCATTCGGCCTGGGATAGGAGCAGGCACCGGCATCGGGAGGGGGTGGGGGGTGGGGGGACTTTAATAATTTAATGGAGGTAAGTTGCTGTAATATGCGTGTGCTTGGTAAGTTGCTGCAATGTTTAAAGTGCTTGTGCAGGTTGCTGTGAGCTGGCTGCATGTTTCACTTTCTAGCCTCAGCCCACATTGTGTCCCTGGTTATCCTGCCAACCCGATCTTTTTGACGCAGATCAATGCTCCTCCCCCAAAGCTAATCGATAGCCTAGGCGGCGCCAAAATGAAGAAATCAAATGGGGAAACTCGGAAGATTTTTTTTTTGGCATATTTGGGCCCAAAAAAAAACGAGCGTAACTCTTCAAAAAACAGCTTTGGGGAAAATTGAGCCCATTGTATGTATTTTTAATGAGGGTGAATGTTAATTGCAAATTGTCTTTCCTTCTTCCTTTTTAAAAATTATTTTCCTTTCGCGATTGTCTTACATTGCTGCCTAGCTAAGAGAGCAGACAAGAAACCTGGTGCAATCTTTGGAATTCTTTACCCCAGAGAGCTGTGGATGCTTAATCGTAGAGTGCATTCAAGACAGAGGTCGATAAATTTTTGGGAACAAAGGGAATTAAAGAATATGGGGATAGTGCGGGAAGGTGGAGTTGAGGTAGAAGATCAGCCATGATCTTGTGAATGGCGGATCATGCTCGAAGGGCCACATGGCCTACTCCAGCTCCTATTTCTCATGTTCTTATGCAAATCATTACAGCAACCTTATGACAGAGATGGGTGGGAGAAGACTCATCTGCTGAATTAACAGAGCTGCAAACTTAACTGTTTTTCATTAAAAGTTATGATGACAGCCCTAGAATTAGTAGAAGCAGAATGATTTCCAGCAGTTTATAGCTTGTCTTCCTTGGCAAAAATACTGCTGGCAGAAGGGCAAAGGTTGACAAGGCTCTTAAAAATTATTAGGGTGAGTTTGTTTCCAGGAACTATGTACTTTGCATTTTAAGATGTAACTTTGTTGTTTTTCAGACTTATTTGGACCATTTTAGCAGAGCTTTGCACTATGAATATGCATCCAAAGGAATCTTTGTTCAGAGCTTGTTGCCATTTTACATAACCACCAACACAGCCACGCACAGGGATGGTCTGCACGTCAACTCTTGGCTTGCGCCATCAGCTAACGTTTATGCACGCCATGCAATTTCAACCCTTGGAATATCCAACAGGACTCCAGGTTACTGGATGCATTCAATACAGGTGATCATAGTGTAGAGTGTTGGAATTGTTGAGCCTCGAAAATTATATTAAAGTACTATAGATAGGACTTGAATTTATATAGCGCCTTTCACAACCTCAGGAATTCACAGCCAATGCAATACTTCTGAAGCAGTGTCACTGTTACACTGCAGGGAAACGATGCAGCCAATTTGTTCATTGCAAGGTCCTAAACAGAAATAAGTTAAATGAACAGAATCTATTTTAGTGAAGTTAGTTGATGGATAAATGTTGGCTATGGAGAACTCTCTTTTGAAGAGTGCCATGGGATCTTTTACATCCACCTGAGAGGCCAGACAGAGCCACTGTTTAATGTCTCATCCGATAAATGGCACCTCTAACAGTGCAGCACTCCCTTAGTACTGTACTGTCAGCCTACATTATGTGCTCAAGCCTCTAGAATGAGGCTGATACCTTGACTCAGTGGTAGCACTCTTGCATCGCAAAAATGTTTACAGCCAGCATGATACTAGCCATCGCCTGCTTTTTTGAAGGCAATGACTCATTCAAGTACTACAGTTAGTGGTAGCCTGAATGCTGTAACAATGGATTATGGAATGACGATCAATGTGGGTAAGGTCAAAGTTCTGAACATTTCTAGAATGGAGGTGTGAGCATTTTAATAAACAAACAGTTGGATCAGGTGAGCCAATTTAAACATCTGGGAAGTATAATAACTGAAGATGGCAGATGTGCCAAGAAGGTATGAGCTAGGATTTCAATGGGAAAAGTTGCATTTAATGGAAAGAAGAGGATATTGACTGGGCAACTGAATAGAGAACTGTAGAAATGATTAGTGAAGGCTTTGATATGGAGTGTGGTTATGAAACATGGACGCTGAAGAAAGAGGAGGTCAGGCTTCTAGAGCTTGGAGAAGCATGGAGAAAGTAAAGTGGATAAATAAGAAAAGTAATGAGATGTTAGCAATTATACAAGAATGTTATTTGGCTGATGTCATGAATTGAATTGGGCATGTGCTGATGTGCTGATGGGACGTTGGATGAGGTGTTAGAAGGAAGGATGGATGGATGGAAAAAGACAAAGAAGGAGGAAAAGAAGGATACTCCTGGACCACCTAAAGAATGGGCAATAGTATGGAGAATTGAAGAGGGGAGCACAGGACAGAGTGATTTAGAGAAGGGAGAATTGAGCCAGAATTTGTCTTAGGCAGACCACTTATATAGATGATTATTCATTTTCATAGTCAATGTGCTACATTTTCTTTCAAAAATATAAAATTATTTTCCTTAATGATCTTAAGCTGGGAGTCATTTCATGAATACAGTTAACTTTATTATGCTGTTAAAGTGTTTTAATACAGAGGTACAGAACAACTTTTAAGTGAAAGGAATCCATTATATGAAATTTTAAAGGTTTATTGGTTGTGTGAAATTATTTTTATGTGACTTTCTTTCTTTTGCAGTTTTTATTTGCCCAGTACATGCCCGAATGGCTGTGGGTATGGGGAGCTACTCTGATGAACAACAGATTGTGCAGACAAGCAGCACACAAATCATGAACGAAAAACCTGTTGGCTGGTAGAAAACCATGTTGGTGTACAATCCTATCAACGCCCCATGAGCAGGATGAAATTATATACAATATTGTTTGTGGTTACTAAAAGATTTCTGTTGTATAATCACTCTACTCTGAAACTTACTTAACAGGAAGAGACACAAACAAGCATGTAACAACTTTATACCACGTGCATATCTTCAAAAGTCACAAAATCAAAATACTATATGTACCAATAACATCATGACAGGTATCCTCATTGCCACCCACTCTAAAGCTGGCAGATGTCACATAAATTATTAAAATTTTTTTTTAAATCCCAAGATAATAAATTGCCTCACCGAGTTAATCCAGTAAATGGATGAACCATACCGGTTAAGAAAGTCCCAGGTTCCACGTAGTATACCTAAGCAAAACATGAAGTACTTTTGTGTCAATAAAACCCCAAAATTCTAACTATGCCTAGCTATAAATGCTGTTCTGCATGGAATAACAGTAATAAAAAAACCCTGAAGAAAACTAAAAGCTATGTAAGACTATCGAGAGGATTGAAGCATATATCAGGCTTCCAAACATACCCAGCGATATTTAATTTAAAATATAAATTAGTGGTTTGAAAATATAAATATTAGGGTGTGTATTCTGCTTGTGAAGAAACATGAATTCATGAATTTCATAAGATATTTCATAATTACCTATTGAGTATCCTCGACTGTATATTTAAAAATGTATTTAACCTTATATTTATTTAACCTTATTATGTATCTACATTTAACCTTATTATGTATCTACATATAGAACAAACAGTGCCAATAAATTAGTTCTTGGCTATAAACAGTTAGAAAGCTTCACAATATTTATTTACTGGCTTTATTTATAGCCTTATATGTGAACTTAAGTTTATTTACAATCTACTAACTTTTCTGGTATCATTGGTGTGTATGGAATTTTATATTTGGTTAATATTTTTACTGTTTTTGAGCCAACTTTCTTACCATTTTGGGAAAGTTTCAGTGTTCAATTGCAGCTGAATGGTGTTCACAGAAAAAGGCATTGCACTATTTTTGTGGTGTTATGGCAGGTTTTGAATATAAGCAGTTAATACTGTAGTGAGGCATTCTTATGTGTTACACATTTTTACTTGTTATGGTTTATTACATTATCACAACCGATTTGAATAAAGAATGCCCTTCAGCCCATTTGATCATATCCTTCCAGAATACCTACCTTATTAGCTTCTCAAACAGCTTCTAGCATTGTTGCTAAGTAAATACTTGTTTGTGCCCCTTCAAATTTTGCTAAATAGGCTTTGAGTGTTGATTTAAAAGTAAAGTGATGGTAACTCTAATTATGGTTTAAAGTTTTATTGTATGTTGTGTGGTTTTTAATTGATCTATAACTCCTCTTTATTATCTCTTCATTTTGAAACAAGTCTTGTGTAGTATTTGTAGCAAATAACTGGAATATATTAAAATATGCATTCTGAATGCAAAATATGCAAATGTTGTAATGTCTCAGTTTGGTGATTGCTCCTATTTTATATAAGTCAATTGATAAGACTTTAAAAAGCTACAACATTATATTTTCAATAGTTTAGAAATAAATAAAGAAAAACACAACAAGGGGACAATTTTCTTCTTCTGCCTCTACAAGCCACTATCTGGGTGCTCGTCAGGCCAAATTTGTATTTTGTTTGTATTTCCTCATACTAGGCAGCATTCTAATGAATCTGCATTATACCCCATCTAGAGCATCAATATGCTTCCTTATAGTGTGGTACCCAATACTGCAGTATGCTAACGAAGGTATAATAAGGGAATCCAAAAGTCTTCTATAGGCATATAAATAATAAACAGGTCGTAACATGGATGGGCCGATTTGGGACCAAAAAGGAGACCCCTGCATGGAGGCAGAGGGTATAGCGGAGGTACTAAATGAGTACTTTGCATCTGTCTTCACCAAGGAAAAAGATGCTGCCAAAGTTATAGTGAAAGAGGAGGTAGTGGAGATACTGGATAGGATAAAAATTGATAAAGAGCAGGTACTAGAAAGGCTGGCTGTACTTAAAGTCAGTTTAATCACTGGGGGGGGGAGCTTTTAGAAACAATAATCAGGGACAAAATTAACAATCACTTGGACAAGTGTGGATCAATTAAGGAAAGCCAGCATGGATTTGTTAAAGACAAATTGTGTTTAACTTGAGTTTTTTTAATGTGGTAACAGAGAGGGTTGATGAGGGCAATGTGGTTCACGTAGTTTACATGGGCATCCAAAAGGCATTTGATAAAGTGCTACATAATACGCTTGCCAGCAAAGTTGAAGTCCATGGAATAAAAGGGACTGTATTGATATGAAATTGGCTAAGTGGCAGGAAACGCGGTAGTGGTGAACGGTTGTTTTTCGGACTGGAGGAAAGTATATAGTGGTGTTCCCAAGGGGTTGGTACTAGAATCATTGCTTTGTTTGATATTTAATTACTTTGACTTGGGTGTACAATGCACAATTTCAAAGTTTGCAGATGAGGCAAAACTTGGAAGTATAGTGAATAGTGAGGAGAATAGATTTCAAGAAGACATAGGCAGGCTGGTGGAATGGGTGGACACGTGGCAGATGAAATTTAATGCAGAAAAGTGCAAAATGATGATACATTTTGGTGGGAAGAATGAGGAGAGGCAAATATAAACTAAAGGGTACAATCCTAAAAGGGGTGCATGAACAGAGAGACCTGGGGGTATATGTCACAAATCGTTGAAGGTGGCAGGGCAGGTTGAGTAAGTGGCTAAAAAAGCAAATAGGATCCTGGGCTTTATAAATAGAGTACAAAGGCAAGGAAGTTATGATGAACCTCTTTAAAACACTGGTTCGGCCTCAGCTGGAGTATTGTGTCTAATTCTGGGCATCACATTTTAGGAAGGATGTGAAGGCCTTAGAGAGGGTGCAGAAAAGATTTACGAGAATGGTTCCAGGGGTGAGGGACTTCAGTTATGTAGATAGACTGGAGAAACTGGGTTTGTTCTCCTTGAAGCAGAGAAGATTGAAAGGAGATTTGACAGAGGTCTTCAAAATCATGATGGGTCTGGACAGAGTAGTTAGAGAGAAACTGTTCCTGTTGATGTAAGCGTCGAGAGCCAGAGGACACAGATTTAAGGTGATTGGTAGTAGAACCAAAGTGTTGTGTATGCAATAACTGTTAGACTGAGTACTGTTTAACTCCAAGAGGAAAGACCCTGGCTCTGCTTTATTAAGGCCCAAAATGACTCATATACAAATGGCTGGCCTTTTAAACTTGGGCTGCACACATGTGCGTGCAGCCCAATGGCCTCCAACAGTGACACCATCTAGTGGCTAGTGATCCCAAAAGTACATACATGACAATACTCCCCTCTGAGATATTAACACAGTCTTTTACAAATTGAGACAGTCCAGTGTTTTATGCTCCCGGGTTGACCATCTCAGTTCAACTCCAGCCTTGGGTGAGTGTTCAGAGTCTGTTGTGACTGGTGGCTGGGTGGCTGCCCTGGTGGGAGTGGCAATGGCCATGTCAGGGATTGAAAGTCCATTTTCATTGAACATGTCAATGATTGAAAATCCCGATTTACTGATGACCACTGAGTCCACTGATGACTGGGGGTACGTTGGTTGGTTGTCGATTGTCTCTTCCGCTGACTGTTCTGGTTCGTCTGTGTGCCGCAGCTTTGTCTGATCCATATGTTTCTTGCATGTTTGCCCATTTTTGAGCTGGACAATAAATACTCTGTTGCCCTCTTTGGCCATGACAGTACCAGCGATCCACTTGGGACCCTGACCATAATTCAGAACATATACAGGATCATTTACAGAAATATCACTTGACACAGCTGCGCGATCGTGATAGCCTTGCTGACTTTGTCTTCTATATTCCACATGATTATTCAAGTCAGCGTGTACAAGAGATAGCTTGGTCTTAAGACCTCTCTTCATCATTAGTTCAGCAGGCGAGACTCCGGTAAGCGTGTGTGGCCTTGTCCTGTAACTCAGCAGTATGCAGTGACCCTTGGGTTACTCGCTTCATACTCTGCTTTATGATTTGGACAGCACGTTAAGCTTGCCCATTGGTTGCAGGTTTGAACGGTGCTGACCTTACCATTGAGTTTCATGAACTCTTGAAACTCCTGACTAGTGAAGCACGATCCGTTGTCGCTAACAACGATGTCAGGCAGACCATGTGTCGCGAACATGACACTGAGATTCTCAATGGTAGCTGTGGTTGTGCTGGATGACATGATTATACACTCTATCCACTTCGAATATGCATCCACCACAACTAAAAACATCTTCCCCAGGAAGGGACCTGCAAAGTCTATGAGGATCCTAGACAATGATTTGGACGGCCACGACCACAGACTCAGCGGCGATTCTGCTGGTGCTTGCACTGGTGCACACATGATTCCAGCTCAGAGTCAATTCCCAGCAACGATACATGAGACCTGGTGATGGCTTTCATCATTACAATACCGGGATGTGTGCAATGTAGCTCGCGTACAAGTTTCGCTCTCCCTTTCTTGGGCACAACAACACGATTGTCCCACAGTATACAATCCGACTGAATAGACAGTTCGTCTTTGTGACAAATGTAAGGTTTGGTCTCCTCGCACATTTGCTTGGGTATGGCAGACCAATTACCTTTGAGAATGCAACTCTTCACCACCGATAAAATCGGGTCCTGGCTGATCCAGGTCTTGTTGAGCCGTGACAGGGGTTCCTTCACTCTCAAAAGCATCCGTAACTAACAATAGGTCCACCGGTTGTGGCGTTTCCACATCCGGTGTGGGCAACGGCAGACGGCTCAAAGCATCGGCACAATTCTCGATGCCAGGTCTATGGCGAATTACATAATTATAAGCGGATAATGTCAGCGCCCACCTCTGGATGCAGGATGAAGCATTGGTATTGATACCTTTGTTTTCAAAGAACAATGAAATGAGCGGCTTGTGATCTGTCTCCAGTTCAAACCAAAGACCAAACAGGTACTGATGCATCTTTTTAACCCCATACACACAGGCGTGTGCTTCTTTCTCTACCATGCTGTAGGCTCTTTCCGCTTTCGACAAACTTTTTGAAACATACACGACTGTTTGACGTTTACCAGACTCTTTAGCTTGTTGGTTTACGCAACCAATTCCATATGACGAAGCATCACAGGCCAATAGTAAACGTTTACATGGGTCATAATGTACCAGCAGCTTGTTAGAGCAAAGCAGATTAGTGGCTTTCTCAAAAGCTCTATCTTGAGACGTACCCCACACCCAGTTGTCGCCTTTTCTTAACAGCATGTGCAGTGGTTCTAATAAGGTGCTAAATTTAGGTAGGAAGTTACCGAAGTTGTTGAGTAAACCCAGGAACGATCACAGCTCCGTCACATTCTGCGGCTTGGGTGCATTCTTGATGGTCTTGGTATTCGCGTCCATGGGCCTGATGCCGTCAGCAACAATTTTCCTCCCCATGAATTCGACCTCTGGTGCCATGAAGACGCACTTTGAGCGTTTCAGTCTGAGTCCAACTTTGTCCAAATGATGCAGAACCTCTTCCAGGTTGTTCAGATGTTCCTTGGAGTCACGACCTGTGATCAGGATGTCATCTTGGAACATGACAGTTCTGGGAATGGACTTCAGTAGACTCTCCATGTTCCTCTGAAATATTGCTGCAGCCGAGCGAAATCCAAAAAGGCACCTGTGATAAATAAACAGTCCTTTATGCGTGTTAATGCACGTAAGTCTCTTCGCCGTCTCAACCAGCTCCTGTGTCATGTAGGCCGACGTCAAGTTCAGTTTGGGGAACGATTTCCCCCCAGTTAGTGTTGCAAACAAGTCATCAGCCTTCGTTAACGGGTACTGATCCTGTTTCGAAACCCTGTTGATCGTAACCTTGTAGTCTCCAAAGATTCTGACTGTGCCATCACTTTTCAGCAGAGAAACAATGGGGCTGGCCCATTCATTAAATTCAACCGGTGATATGATCCCTTCATGCTGGAGTCTGTCCAGTTCGATTTCGACCTTCTCCCTTATCATATACGGAACTGCCCGAGCTTTATGATGGAAGGGTCTTGCATCCGAGTCCACGTGGATCTGCACCTTGGCTCCCGTGAAGTTGCCGATGCCTGGTTCGAACAGTGAGGGGAACTTGCTCAGAACTTGGGCACATGTATCTTTCTCCGATGATAACACCTTGATGTCGTTCCAATCGCATCTGATTTTTTTCAAGCCAGTTCCTGCCAAACATCGTTGGGCCATTGCCGGGGACAATCCATAGCGGTAACTCGTGAACCGCACTGTCATACATCACTTTAATTGTGGCACTGCCAATCACCGTTCTGAGTTCTTTGGTGTACGTGCGCAACTTGGCATTGACTGGACTGAGCCTGGGCCTCACAGCCTTAGTATCCCACAGCTTGTCAAGTGCCCTCTGGCTCATTATCGATTGACTCGCCCCTGTGTCCAGTTCCATCGATACCGGCCACCCCATTAAATTTCACATTGATCATTATCGGTTTGCTCTTAGTTAGGAACGAATACAGTCCATACACTTTCTCCTCAGGTATTTCGAATTGAGTTTCCTGGATCCGCACTAGTCTGACCATCATCCTCCACGTGGTGTGTTACAGCACGCTTGCTCATCTGTGGGAACTTGCGCTGGAGATGCCCCCACTCTCAGACAGCCTTTGCAACTATATTGCTTAAATCGGCACTGCTGGTGCCGGTGATTGCCCCCACAACGCCAATACGGAGAAATCGGATGCATTCCCGCTGGCGGACTTTGGCAGCCTCAGGTTTCGTGTACGCAGTCAGGTAGGCCCTGCCATGTGCCACTCTGCTGAATGCCGAATGAATCATGTTTACAGTACTTGCCGAGTTTCGATTTTTCATTGATACCTGCTTTAGACTTCTATCCGTCGTCATGCATGCCTGAGCGATCGTGATGGCCCTGTTCAAGTCCAACATCTCCACTGCCAGTAGTTTAAGCAGGATCACCTCGTGGTTGATGCCAATTACAAAGAAGTCCAGCAGCATGTCTGCCAACACAGCCCCGAACTTACACGGTCCCGCTAGACATCTCAGGTCGGCAACGAATTCCGGCATTCTGGCCCTCTGAGCGAACGTGCGTGTAAATTCTGTATCTCGAGATGATGATGCCATCGTCTGGCTTAAGGTGGTCCTGTACCAGTGTACAAATTCTTCATATGTCTTCTCTGTTGGACTCACAGGCAGGAGTAAATTCTTTATCAGACCATAAATGTTTGGACCGCAAACCGTGAGGAACACCGCCTGGCGCCGATCTGTATCGCCGACCTCCTCCATTTTGTTGGCCACAAAGAACTGGCTCAAACGGCTCACAAAGTCTGCCCAATCTTCTCCTTCCACGAATCGCTCCAACAATCCAATTGTGCTCATTTTTACATGCAAAGGTTCTTGTTGCCTCGTCGCCAAATGTTTTGTATGCGATAACTGTTAGACTGAGTATTATTTAACTCCAAGAGGTATAAACTTGGCTCTGCTTTATTAAGGCCCAAAGTGACTAATATACAAAATGGCTGGCCTTTTATACTTGGGCTGCACAAATGTGCGTGCAGCCCAATGGCCTCCAACAGTGACGCCATCTAGTGGCTAGTGATCCCAAAACTACAGACATGACTCTAGTGCATACATCCTTAAAGGTACACGAGTAATGCCGTGCAGTGATAGCTAGAGCAAATAGGGTGTTGGAGAGTATCCATTGGACAATTGAGTATAAGACAAGGTGCACTGTTTTGTCCTTGTACAAGACCTTAGTCAGGTTGCACTTGGAATACTGTGCCCAGTTTTGGTCTCCTCACATGGTGAACATACGAACATAAGAATTAGGAACAGGAGTAGGCCATCTAGCCCCTCGAGCCTGCGCCGCCATTCAAAAAGATCATGACTGATCTGGCCGTGGACTCAGCTCCACTTACCCGCCTGCTCCCCATAACCCTTAATTCCCTTATTGGTTAAAATTCTATCTATCTGTGATTTGAATACATTCAATGAGCTAGCCTCAACTGCTTCCTTGGACAGAGAATTCCACAGATTCACAACCCTCTGGGAGAAGAAATTCCTTCTCAGCTCAGTTTTAAATTGGCTCCCCCGTATTTTGAGGCTGTGCCCTCTAGTTCTAGTCTCCCCGACCAGTGGAAACAACCTCTCTGCCTCTATCTTGTCTATCCCTTTCATGATTTTAAATGTTTCTATAAGATTACCCCTTTCTGAACTTCAACGAGTAAAGACCCAGTCTACTCAATCTATCATCATAAGGTAACCCCCTCATCTCCGGAATCAGCCTAGTGAATCGTCTCTGTACCCCCTCCAAGGCTAGTATATCCTTCCTCAAGTAAGGTGACCAAAACTGCATGCAGTACTCCAGGTGCGGCCTCACCAATACAGTTGCAGCAGGACCTCCCTGCTTTTGTACTCCATCCCTCTCGCAATGAAGGCCAACATTCCATTCGCCTTCCTGATTACCTGCTGCACCTGCAAACTAACATTTTGGGATTCATGCACAAGGACCCCCAGGTCCCTCTGCACCGCAGCATGTTGCAATTTCTCCCCATTCAAGTAATATTCCCTTTTACTGTTTTTTTTTCCCAAGGTGGATGACCTTACATTTTCCGACATTGTATTCCATCTGCCAAACCTTAGCCTATTCGCTTAACCTATCTAAATCTGTTTGCAGCCTCTCTGTGTCTTCTACACAACCTGCTTTCCCACTAATCTTTGTGTCATCTGCAAATTTTGTTACACTACACTCTGTCCCTTCTTCCAGGTCATCTATGTATATTGTAAACAGTTGTGGTCCCAGCACCGATCCCTGTGGCACACCACTAACCACCGATTTCCAACCCGAAAAGGACCCATTCATCCCGACTCTCTGCCAGCCAATTCTCGATCCATGCTAATGCATTTCCTCTGACTCCATGTACCTTTATCTTCTGCAGTAACCTTTTGTGTGGCACCTTATCGAATGCCTTTTGGAAATCTAAATATACCACATCCATCGGTACACCTCTATCCACCATGCTCGTTATATCCTCAAAGAATTCCAGTAAATTAGTTCAACATGATTTCCCCTTCATGAATCCATGTTGTGTCTGCTTGATTGCACTGTTCCTATCTAGATGTCCTGCTATTTCTTCCTTAATGATAGCTTCAAGCATTTTCCCCACTACAGATGTTAAACTAACCAGCCTATAGTTACCTGCCTTTTGTCTGCCCCCTTTTTTAAACAGAGGCGTTACATTAGCTGCTTTCCAATCCGCTGGCACCTCCCCAGAGTCCAGAGAATTTTGGTAGATTATAACGAATGCATCTGCTATAACTTCCGCCATCTCTTTGAATACCCTGGGATGCATTTCATCAGGACCAGGGGACTTGTCTACCTTGAGACCCATTAGCCTGTCCAGCAGTACCTCCCTAGTGATAGTGATTGTCTTAAGGTCCTCCCTTCTCACATTCCCATGACCAGCAATTTTTGGCATGGTTTTTATGTCTTCCACTGTGAAGACCGAAGCAAAATAATTGTTTAATGTCTCAGCCATTTCCACATTTCCCATTATTAAATCCCCCTTCTCATCTTCTAAGGGACCAACATTTACTTTAGTCACTCTCTTCCGTTTTATATATCGGTAAAAGCTTTTACTATCTGTTTTTATGTTTTGCGCAAGTTTACTTTCGTAATCTATCTTTCCTTTCTTTATTGCTTTCTTAGTCATTCTTTGCTGTCGTTTAAAATTTTCCCAATCTTCTCGTTTCCCACTAACCTTGGTGGGTGATATTGAGGCTCTGGAAGGGGTGCAGAAGAGGGCCAGTAGACTAATTCCAAGTCTAAAGCATCTTAGTTATCAAGATTGGCTAAAAGAGTTGGGACTCTTTACCTTAGAACAGCATAGACTTAGGGGGGATATGATTGAGGTTTATAAGATAATGAAGGGAATCGACAGTGTTCCAGTTGACCGTTTTTTTCAACTAAATAGGTTAGGCAGGACCAGGGGACACAAGTTTAAGTTGTATAAGGCTAGATCTAGGTTAGATGTCAGGAGGTGGTTCTTTTCACAGAGAATAGCAGACCTTTGGAACAAGCTGCCCTCTCATGTGGTGGATGCAGACTCACTGAACTCCTTCAAGCAAAAGCTGGATGTTTCTGGCTGCGGCGCAGATTAACTCTTACAGAAGGTAACTACGGCAGGGAATTTAATGGCCAGAGTGATCTCCTGGACTAGCTTCGATCGCCTAGATGGGTCGGAGAGGGATGTCCTAGATTTTTTCCCCAAATTAGCCTTTGGTTTTTTAATGCTTTTCCAGGAGATCACATGGTCACAGGGTTTCAGGTGCGGTGCAGTGTATATGTTGTGATACACAAGGTATTGCAATTGTGTGGGACAGGCTCAGTGGACCAGATGATCTTTACCTGTCCATCATTGTTCGTACAAGTTGAGGCATGGAATATAAAAGCAAGGAGATTATGCTTGAACTGTATAAAACACTGGTTAGGTCGCAGCTGGAGTACTGTGTTCCGTTCTGGTCACCACATTACAGGAAAGATGTGATTGCACTGGAAATGGTGCAGAGGAGATTTACAAGAATGTTGCCTGGACTGGAGAATCTTGGCTATGAGGAAAGATTGGAGATGGTAAGTCTGTTTTCTTTGGAACAGAGGAGGCTGAGGGGAGACCTGTTTGAAGTGTATAAAATTATGAGGGGCCTGGATAGAGTGGATAGGAAGGGTCTGTTTTTCCTTGGCAGTGGGATCAACAACTGGGGGCATAGATTTAAAGTAATTGGGGGGAGGTTCAGAGGAGATATGAGGGGAAATTTCTTCACACTGGTGGTGTGGAACTCACTGCCTGAAAGGGTGGTAGAGGCAAAAACTCTCACCACATTTAAAAGATACTTTGATGTGCACTTAAAGTGCCATAACCTACAGGGCTACGGACCAAGAGCTGGAAAGTAGGATTAGGCTGGGTATCTCCTGGTCTGCCGGCGCGGACACGATGGGCCGAAATGGCCTCCTTCCGTGCTATAAATTTCTATGATTCTATTCCGTGATAATTTCATCCTTCCGAGCTACAGATATTAAACTAACTGGCCTGTAATTAGCTCTCTCCTTGCCCCATATCTTAGAAAGGCGGCAAATAAATGCAAGTTGTTATTGTTTTTTTTTAATTCGTAGCCAATCTTTCCAATTCTTTGTCAAATCACAAACGCCAGAGGTCACCTTGCACACATCAAGGATCACTCTGCACCAATGCTCTTAGCCAAAAGGCCTAGAGCCACTGCACCGTTCCTGGAAGTACTGCAATACCAGGTTCGTGCCATGATCAGGCCCCCCCACACACCTCCGTGGAGGTGGATGGGTCAAGCCACCCCACCCACCTCCTATTTCCAAAAAGCATAGGAGAACTACCTTCCTGATCCAGGGAGAACCACTTTGGGGTCATGGTTACTCCCCTGTCAGGTCAGTTACGCATGATCTTAGCCAAAAGGCCGAGAAGCGAAACAGATACTACACTTGATCTTAGCCAAAAGGCCGAGAAGCGATGTTATTGTTGTAAACACAGCAGCAACCCTTTCAGTCCACCTCACACACACAATGCTATTGATATTCACTGGGCATGTGCGAGATGTCGAATTGGAGCGTGTGCGTGCGCGCCCCCGCGGCGGAGCCCCGCCCCGTGAACGCGCGCTGCCGGTCGCGGCCTGCTAGCTGCCGCCATCTTGGTGCGGTGCGGCCTAGCCTGAAGGTTCGCTGCCAGCCAGTCCGCTCTCATCTCGGGAAGCGAACAACAGCAACAGCAAAATACTAAGCTGCGTCCGATTTATCTTTGGTTCAACATCTGCCGCAATCAGTCGCTGTGTAGATTTTGTTTACAGGCTTTCTTCGCCGCGCCGCGGTAAGCGAGTGTTGGGACGCTGGTGGGGTTTCCATGGTTACCCTCATTCAGGCCTGGGGAAGAGCAACAGAGAGCGGGAGGTATGAGCGCCAGGTGAGGAGTTACTGGAACCCACACAGCCCGGGGGCGGGGACCAATAGCATTGTACCCTCGACTGGGAAAGTGGCTCAGCATCTGGTCAGGGCCCAGTGAGTCAATACTGCGCGGCACCAGGGGTGGTGACAGTAGAATAGTGAAGGAAAGCAACTTGTCTGGTACCTAAATGGTGTGTGTGTGTAATCAGGCAAGTTTATTTTAATGTTTGCTTGACTTACCTTTTGAGGTAAGGGGCAAGGATAAACTTTGTAGACTATTGCCTGGAATGTGTTAAGTACAGTCTATAGTGGTACTTGACCTGTAAGCAGAGTGGCCTTAATGTTCTACTTTCTTATATCTTTAGTTGATAATTGAAGGTTACCTCGTAACTGGAAACCAATTTATTTTGTACTAATTGAATGGCAGCCATTTCTCTGATTGGCATGCTCAGCACAAGTGCATGACCTTCCACTCTTTCTCCCCCCCCCCCCCCCATAGATGGGGTATTGTGTGTGGGTTACAGATTGTTAACAGGTTTATTGGGTATGAAGTGAATAGTGACAGTGTCTTGACTTCTAGATTCACTCTGTCGATGTCCCTTGTAACCGAGCTTTCCGAGAAATGTGATCCGTCTTCCCTGAGTTCCATCTCTCCCCTTCGATTTACCCCCTGCAACCCCCCCGCCCCCTGCCATGTCTCCCTCTCCTGCCCGCCCCCAAGGCTCTCTTTCCCCCCCCCCCCCCGCCCTCCCCAAGGCTTGTAACTGAGCTTTCCAAGAAACGTGATCCATCTTCCCTGAGTTCTGTCTCTCCCCTCCAAACCCCCCCCCTCCACTGTGTCTCTTCCTCCTCCCCCCCCCCCAGCAATGTGATAACGACCAGGTTATCTGTTTTAGTGATGTTGATTGAGGGACAAATATTGGGCAGGACACTGGGGGAAACCTCCCCTGTTCTTCTTCAAAATAGTACCATGGAATCTTTTACATTCACCTGAGAGAGCAGACAGGATCTCAGTTAAACGTCTCATCCGAAAGACGGCATCTTGGGAATAATCACGCCTTATGGGTCTACAGGAAAGCTGTCCAGATTGCTTTGTATTTCATCCAGTCTAACTTCAATTTGGTTTGACAGATATCTTCTGGGTGTTGTACCCATGTTTACTGTGGCAGAATTATGTTGTTGTTTACTTTGCTATATCACTACTTTGCTGACAGTTAAGGGCTCGTAATCAATGTCTGTGTTAATGGTGAAAGTATTTTCACAGATTATACAAACAAAATTTGTAACCACCTTTGAGTATTGCTAACATTTTTGAGTTGCTTCTGATATATGGTTCACTCAGTGATACAGCCTTGCACTTCAGTCACAGTAATATATGCTCTGTTAATTATGCAAAGAGGGAAAAAAGCAAATTGTTTTATTTGCCATGTACATACAGCTCTATTTCATTGAAACACCTGTGAACTCATCCCTTTTTGACATGGAAGCAAGTCATCCTCGATATGAGGGACTGCCTATGATGATGATCACAAGGATTGTCTTTGGGTCCTCCACATCTTTCTTGAACAGAGGCCCAACCAATTGCCATTCATTCCATGGCTTCACCCCTCCTTATCTCTGCAATCACCTTCAGCTCTATGACCCTCTGAGAACTCTGCAATTCCTCCAATTTTGGCCTTTGGTGCATCCTTGATTTTCTTCACCCTGCTGACCCAGCCTTCAGCTGCCTGGGCCTTAATCTCTGGAATTCCCTCCCTAAACAATTCCACCTCTCTACCTCTCTTTCATCCTTTTAAGATGCTCCTTAAAACCTATCTCTTCGACCAAGCTTTTGGTCACCTGTCCTGATTTCTCCTTGTGTGACTTGGTGTAAATTTTGTTCGATAATGCTCCTGTGAAGCACCTTGGGATGTTTTACCATGTTAAAAGTGCTACATAAATGCAAGTTGTTGTTGTTATCACTCTCTTCTGCTTAATTCGCCTTGAACAGCTTCTCTTTACATGCCAAGTGTCCACATGAAATGGTGACACTCAACGTTTTCCAAGTTCTGTCTGCTTGTCAATGTTTTGCTGACAAAAGGGGTGTGCCTCATGACAATACCATTGGCAATAATGTTTTCCTCTATTGACAATGTGTTGGCAATATGTACTGATTTCTACACCATACACTAGTCCTAATTATGCAGGTCTGCCACATTATCAATAGTCACTCTATTTGCTTCTCTTCCTGAATTTCTCTCCAGGGTTCTGACTGCAGAATTGAGAAGCGACGGCGAAGGCCAACTGTGAGAGTTAAGCTGAAGCCAACTCAACTGATCTGTCGTTGTTGCTAACACTTCCTGAATTGATGAATGATGTCCAGAGTCACTTCGACAGATTGCTCCCAGCACTGCTACTACTTTGTGCAGCTCTGCTCAGAGCCCACATTAAGTGAAGCAAGTAGAAGGCTGACCCACAGTCCCCACTGAAACCTGGAAAATCTGAGGGATTTTCTGCAATCCCTGTGAGCAAAGAATAACTTTAACCACCAACACAGGCAGCTGACCATTGCCAAATAGAGCTGGGTAACAACAAATTGAACGATTTAAGGGGAAAGAATCTCTTTTCATTTCATTATCCCATCATCATAGGCAGTCCCTCGAAATGAGGATGACTTGCTTCCACGCCAAAAAGGGATGAGTTCACAGGTGTTTCAACGATGGACCTAATATTCCAGGTCCCGAACTACATCTTGAAGGGCGGAAGATGCCTGTACGTGGAATTTTTTAACATGTGGTGGCCGTTGCACACAAGCCACCACACGGACTTGACAGAACGAGGTCTTGGTCCAGTGGCAAGGATTACCCAAGACGACTGGAGACCTGCTCTGCTGCACAGACCTAGTGCGCGCACATATCGCAGTGTGGGCAGGTCCGTGCTGCTCCTGGGCTCTCGATTCTTCTGGCCCCAAACTCGCCCCTCTCCCGGGTCCCAATCACATCCCTCTACATTCCCTCGCCGCTCCTTTGCCCCGACCTCGCTGCTCCTGCACCAGCTCCTCACGCTCCAATCACCGAACTGGACCTTGATGACATCGCTGATGTCTCTCGCATGTTGGGGCCGCCATGCTGTCCAGGTGCTGCCGCTCGCCACTCCTTTTATGGCCCCGACCTGCCGCTGATGGTCTCTCGCAGGTCGGGGCCACTACGCTGAAGCTAAACCACACTGTTCGCTACCTTGCTGTCATATTTAACCTTAAATGAGATTTCAACCACACATCCACAGCACAATTAAGACCGCCTATTTCCACCTCCAAAACATTGCCCATTTCCGTCCTTACCTCAACTCCTCCGCTGCTGAAATCCTCATCCATATATTTGTTACTGTTAGACTTGGCTCTTCCAATGCATTTGTGGCTGGCCTTCCACATTCTACCCTACGTAAATAGAGGTGATTCAAAACTCAGCTGCCGAACTCGCACCAAGTCCTGTTCACCCATCGCTCCTGTGCTTGTTGACCTACATTGTCTCCTGGTTAAGCATTGCCTTGATTTAAAAATTCTCTTCCGTTTTCAAATCCGTCCATGACCTTGCCCCTCCCTATCTCTGTAATCGCCTTCAGCCCCACAACCACCCGAGATGTCTGCGCTCCTTTAATTCCGCCCTCTTGAACTTCCCTGATTATAATCGCTTAACCATCAGTGGCCATGGCTTCAGTTGCCTGGGCCCCAAGCTCTGAAACTCCCTGCCTAAAACTCTCTACCTCTGTTTTCTGCTTTAAGACGCTCCTTAAAACCTACCTCTTTGACCAAGCTTTTGGTCTTGTGTGGCTCGGTGTCAAATTTTTTGTCTCATAACACTCCTGTGAAGCACCGTTGGCCGTTTTACTACGTTAAAGGCGCGACATAAATACAAGTTGTTGTTGTATGAGGGAGATGACGGGAACAAGGATGAGGACAGCAATCCAATGGGCCCTTGATGAAATACAGTCAGAGAGCATTGAACCTCGTAGTTTCATTTAATACTCAATTACTTACAAACCCTCGGACCATTCTCCCAGGAAGCAGAATCTGTAGGTGGGGAGGGGTGAATGAAATTAGAGCAGGCTCGAGGGGCTAGATGGCCTACTCCTGTTCCTAATTCTTATAACCATTTAAACACAACATTCTTTGCGTGAATTTTAATTGCATAACCATATACATTTTTAGGCATCATGTGTCTTGGTGAATATCTTATATTGATAGCCTCTTCCCCACACGGTCTCTGTATCCAATCTATCAAAACCTTTCATAATTTTAAAGACCTCTATTAGGTCACCCCTCAGCCTTTTGTTTTTTCCATGAGAAAAGAGACCCAGCCTGTTTATCCTTTCCTGATGGGTATACCCTCGCATTTCTGGTATCATCCTTGTAAATCTTCTCTGCATCCTCTCCAATGTCTCTATATCCTTTTTATAATTTAGTGACCAGAACTGTACGCAGTACTCTAAAGTGTGGTCTAACCAAGGTTCGATACAAGTTTAGCGTAACTTCCCTACTTTTCAATTCTATACCTCTAGAAATAAACCCTAGTGCCTGGTTTGCATTTTTAAGGCCTTGCTAACCTGTGTCGCAACTTTTAGTCATTTGTGTATTTGTACTCTGAGGTCCCTTTGTTCCTCTACCCCACCTAGACTCTCACTCTCCAAGTAATAAGTGACCTCTCTATTCTTCCTACCAAAATGTAATACCTCAAATTTCTCTGTGTTAAACTTCATTTGCCAATTATATGCCCATTTTGCAAATTTATTAATGTCCTGTAATTTTTTTATTAATGTCCTGTAATTTGTTATGGTCCTCCTCAGAGCTATCTTTACTTTTCTGCAGCAGTATACTCCAGACACAACCTATGATGGGCATTCTCACTTCACCATTTCAATTTCCCACACCAGCTCTCCATTTTGTGGCCTCCCATGAGTGAGGCTTTTTAAAATATTAATTTTCATATGTGGGCATTGCTGCAAGGCCGGCATTTATTGCCCATCCCCAGTTTATCCTTGAGAAGGTGGTGCTGGTGAGCCTTCTTGAACCGCTGCAGTCTATGTGGTGAAAGTACTCGCACAATGCTGTAAGGGAGAGAGCTCCAGGAGATTGACCCAATGACATTGAAAGAACAGTGATATATTTCAACATCAGGATGGTGTGTAACCTGGATGGTAACATGCACATGATGGTGTTCCTGTGTACCTGCAGCACTTGTCCTTTTAGGTGGTGGAGGTGGTGGTGGTGTGCTGAAGAAACCTTGTCTTTTTGCCGCAATGCATCCTGTAGATAATACACACTAGCTATGGTACACCAGTGATAAGAGAGATTCAATGATTAATTTAGTGGCTGAGGTGCCGTTCATGTGGACTACTTTGGCCTGGATGGTGTGGAACAACTTCAAGTATTATAGCAATTCCACCCATCCAGGCAGGTGGAGAGTATTCCATCACACTTCTGATTTGTGCTTTGTAGGAGAGGCTTTGGGGAGCCAGAAGATGAATCATCAACCAGCCACTGACCTGTTTCAGTTGCCACAGGATTTATGTGACTGATTCAGTTGATTTTCTGGTCAATGGTGATCCCCAGGATGTTGATGGTGGGGTCTGATCGATGGTAATGCAAATGACTGTCAAGGGGAGGTGGTTAAGCTCTCTCTTGTTGGAGATGTTCATTGCCTGGCACTTGTGTGGTGCAACTTGCCACTTATCAGCCCAAGCCTGGATGTTGTCCAGGTCTTGCTGCAGCGTGGGCATAGACTACCTTATAGAAACATAGAAATCTACAGCGCAGAAGGAGTCCATTTCGGCCAATCATGTCTGTGCCGGCCGAAAAAGAGCCACACGGCCCTCGGTCAGTAGCCCTGAAGATTACATATAAACCTATGAACAATGGCGGACAGGTAAAGAGCATCTGGCCCAACCAGTCTGCCCACACAACTGTAATACCGCATGCATCGCAACATTTTATACTCCACCCCAACCAGAGATATGCGATCGCCTGGGAGAGGCAAAAAAACAGCTAAAAACCCAGGCCAATTGGGGGAAAAAAATCTGGGAAAATTCCTCTCCGACCCATCCAGGCGATCAAAACTAATCCAGGAGATCACTCTGGCCCTATTCGATTCCCTGAAGTACTTACCATCGTATCTGCACCAGCCAACAAGAGGTTAACCAGTCTAATCCCACTTACCAGCTCTAGGTCCGTAACTTCAGATTACGGCACTTCAAGTGCCCATCCAAGCACCTTTTAAATGTGAGGGTTTCTGCCTCTACCACCCTTCCAGGCAATGAGTTCCAGAGCCCCACAACCTTCTGCGTAAAGAAGCTTCCTCTCAAATCACCTCTCAACTTTCCACCAACCACTTTAAAACTGTGCTCCCTCGTAATTGACCCCTCCACCAAGGGAAATAGGCCCTTGCTATCCACTATATCAAGGCCGCTCAAAATTTTATACACCTTCATGAGGTCTCCTCTCAGCCTCCTCTGTTCTAAGGAGAACAAACCTAGCCTATCCAATTTGTCCTCCTAGCTAAGATTCTCCATTCCAGGCAGCATCCTCGTAAATTTCCTCTGCACCCTCTCCTATAATATGGCGACCAGAACTTCAGGCAGTATTCCAGCTGTGGCCTAACCAGAGTATTATACAATTTAAGATTAACCGCCCTGCTCTTGTATTCTATGCCTCCGCCAATAAGACAAGCATTCCGTGTGCCTTCTTAACCACCTTATCCACTTGGCCTGCTACTTTCAGGAATCTGTGGACAAGCACTCCAAGGTCCCTTTGTTCATCTACACTTCTAAGTGGCCTACCGTTTAATGTGCATACCCTTTCCTTAGCTCTCCCCAAGTGCATTGCCTCACACTTCTCCAAATTAAATTCCATTTGCCAGTGCTCTGCCCACCTGACCAGTAGATTGGTATCCTCCTGCAGTCCATGACTTTCTTTCATTATCAACCACACAACCAATTTTAGTGTCATCTGCAAACTTCTTGATCATACCCCAAATCTAGATCATTGATGGTACACCACAAAAAGCAAGGAACCCAGTACTGAACCCTGTGGAACCTCATTGAAAACATCCTTCCAGTCACAAAAACATTCATCAACCATTACCCTTTGCTTCTGACCTCTAAGCCAATTTTGGATTCAACTTGTCACTTTGCCTTGGATCCCATGGGCTTTTTACCTTTGTGACCAGTCTGCCATGTAGGACCTTATCAAAAGCTTTGCTACACCACATTGTACGCACTACCCTCATTGACCCTGCTGATTACCTCCTCGAAAAACTCAATCAGGTTAGTCAAATATGATCTTCCCATAACAAATCCGTGCTGACTATCCCTAATTAATCCTTGCCTTTCTAAATGTAGATTTATCCTGTCCTTCAGGATTTGTTCCAATAATTTTCCCACCACTGAGGTTAGGCTGACAGGCCTGTAATTACTCGGCCTATCCCTTTCTCCCTTCTTAAACAAGGGTACCACATTAGCAGTCCTCCAGTCCTCCAGCACCATGCCTAAATCCAAAGAGGACTGCAAAATGATGGTCAAGGCCTCTGCTATTTCCTCTTTTGTTTCGCTCAACAGCCTAGAATGCATTTCATCCAAGCCTGGGGCCTTACTCACTTTCAAAGCTGCTAAACCCATTAATACCTCTTCTCTCACTATGTTTATTTCATCCAGAATTTCACACTCTTCCTCGATAGCAGTATCTAAATTGCCCCTTTCCTTTATGAAAACAGATGCAAAGTATTCATTAAGAACCTTACCAACATCTTCCACCTCCACACACAGATTATCCTCATGGTCTTTAATAGGCCCTACCCTTTCTTTAGTTATCCTCTTACTCTTAATATATTTATAGAACATCTTTGGGTTTTCCTTAATTTTACTTTTCGAGAATTTGTTATGCCCTCTCTTAGCATTCCTAATATCCTTTTTAATTTTACCTCTGAACTTTCTATATTTCTCCAGAGATTCTACAGTATTTAGCCATCGGTATATGACATACGCTTCCCTTTTTTTCTTTATCTTCCCCTGTAAGTCCCTAGACATCCAGGGGACTCTAGAATTGTTATTCCCACCCTTTTTCTGTAAGGGCACATGAATGCCTCCCACTGTTCCAACACTGATTTACCTATAAGTAGCTGTTTCCAGTCCACTGTGGCCAAATCACTTCTCAAATTAGCAAAATTAGCTTTTCCCCAATTTGGGACTTTTATTCTTGGTCTATCCTTGTCCTTATCCCTAACTATCTTGAATCTGACTGAATTATGGTCACTGGCACCCAAGTGCTCTCCCACTGATACCCCTTCCACATGCCCAACTTAATTCCCAAAACTAAATCCAGAACTGCCCCCTCCCGTGTTGGGCTTGTTACATACTGACTAAAAAAGTTCTCTTGAATGCATTTTAAGAATTCCGCACCCTCTATAGTTTTCACACTATATTTGTCCCAATCAATATTGTTGAAGGATAGTTGAAATCCCCTACTATTACTGCTCTATGGCTTTTGGACTTCACAGAAATTTGCCTACATATTTGCTCTTTGATCTCCCTCCCACTGTTTCGGGGTCTATAATACACGCCCAGCAGTGTGATCACCTCTTTTTTATTTTTTAGTTCGACCCATCTAGCCTCATTTGATGATCCCGTTAACATATCATCCCTCCTCTCAGCTGTAATAGTTTCTTTAATCAATACCACAATCCCCCCCTCCTCCGCCTCCCTTTTTATCCCCCTCTCTGTCTTGTCTAAAAATCCTGTAACCAGGAATATTTAGCTGCCAAACCTGCCCCTCTTATGCTTAAATTGTGTAATACTCTGGTTAGGCCACAGCTCGAGTACTGCGTGCAGTTCTGGTCGCTGTATTATAGGAAGGACGTGATTGCACTAGAGAGGGTGCAGAGGAGATTTACTAGGATGCTGCCTGGAATGGAGAATCTTAGCAATGAGGACAGATTGGATAGGCTGGGTTTCTCATTGGAACAGAGGAGGTTGACAGGCGATCTCATTGAGGTGTACAAAATTTTGAGGGGCCTAGATATAGTAGACAGCAAGGGCCTATTTTCATTGGTGGAGGGGTCAATTACGAGTAGCATAATTTTAAGATGGTTGGTGGAAGGTTCAGAGGGGATTTGAGGGTGGGCTTCTTCATGCAGAGGGTTGTGGGGGTCTGGAACTCACTGCCTGGAAGGGCGGTGGATGCAGAAACCCTCATCACATTTAAAATGTGCTTGGATGGGCACTTAAAGTGCCGTAACCTGCAGGGTTACGGACCTAGAACTGGTAATTGGGATTAGACTGGATAACCTTGTTGGCTGGTGCATATACAATGGTAAGTACTGCAGGGAATCAAATACGGCCAGGGTGATCTCCTGGACTAGTTTCGATCGTTTGGATTGGTCGGAGAGGAATTTTCCCAGATATTTTTTCCCCAATTGGCCTGGGTTTTTATCTGGTTTTTGCCTCTCCCAGGAGATCACATGGCTCCAGTTGGGGTGGAATATAGAATGCTTTAGTGTAAGGGGTGTCGCAGTTGTTTGGGGCGGACTGGTTGGGCTGGGTGCTCTTTACATTTCCGCCATTGTTCATTTTTCGTAGGTTTATATGTAACCTTCAGGGCTGCTGACAGAGGGCCGTGCAGCTCTTTGTAGGCCGGCGCGGACACGATGGGCCGAAATGGCCTCCCATTTGCGCTGTAAGTTTCTATTTTTCTCTTTCAGCCATGTCTCTGTAATGGCTATAATGTCATATTCCCAAGTATCTACTTGTGCTCTTAGCTCATCCACCTTATTCGCTATACTCCTTGCATTGAAGTATATACCATTTAGCACAGGAAAACCTCTTTGATTATTGCTTCCTAACCCTTGTTTCCTCTGTCTTACAGATTCACTTTCTACATTCTTGCTTTCCAATTTCAGCTTTACTTCCTTCCCTATTGAATTTGTTCTCAGGTTTCCATCCCACTGCCAAGCTAGTTTAAACTCTTCCCAACAGCATTAGCAAATCTCCCCACGAGGCTATTGGTCCCACTGCTGTTGAGGTGCAACCCATCTGGTTTGTATAGGTCCCATCTCCCCCAGAAGCGGTCCCAATGCCTCAGGAATTTAAAACTCTCCCTCCTACACCAACTCTCTCTTATTATGTGAGGAATTGGGAATGCCGCTGAACACTGCAATCATCAGCGAATAGTTCCACTTCTTACCTTATGATGGAGGGAAGGTCATTGATAAAGTAGCAGAAAATAATTGGGCTCAGGATATTGTCCTGATATCCTTGGGGCTAAAACGATTGGCCTCCAATAACCACAACCATCATCTTTTGTGCTAAATATGACTCCGGGCACTGGAGAATTTTGCCCCTGGTTCCTATTCAGTTTTACTCGGGCTCCAAGGTGCCACACTTAGTCAAATGCTGCCTCAATGTTAAGGGCAGTTACTTTCACCTCGCCTCACCTCTGGAGTTCAGCTTTTATGTCCATGTTTTGACCAAGGCTTTAATGAAGCCTGGAGACGAATGGTCCTGGTTGAACCCAAATTGAGCATTGGTGAGTAATAATTGGTGAGCTGTGTGATAGCATTGCTGATGACTCTTTCTATCACTTTGCTAATGATGGGGAGTAATCTGATGAGGCAGTAATTAACCATGTTGTATTTGTCCTTGTTGTGGACAGGACGTACCTGGGCAATTTTCCACATTGTCAGGTAGTTGTCAGTGTTGTAGCTGTACTGGAAGAGATTAGCTAGCGACATAGCTAGTTCTGGAGCATAGGTCTTCAGTACTACAGCTGGGATATCGTCATGGTCCATAGTCTTTGCGGTGACCTGTGCACTCAGATGTTTCATGATGTCACATGGCAGGAATCGAGTGGACTGAAGACTGGCTTCTGTGATGATGGGGACCTCAGGAGGAGATTGAAAAGGAACATTACTTAGCAGGCAAACGCTTCAGCCTCACTTTTTTCACTCGGGTGCTGGGCTCTACCATCACTGAGGATGGCGATGTTCATGGAGCCTCCTCCTTCTGTTAGTTGCTTAATTGTTGACTAGATGTGGCAGGGTTGCAGAGCTGTGACCTGATCCATTGGATGCGGGATTGCTTAACTCTATCTATGGCATACTGCTTTAACTGTTTAGCTTGCATGTAGTCCTGTATTGCAACTTTACCAGGTTAGCACCTCATTTTCAGGTATGTCTATTGCTGCTCCTGGCATGCTCTTCTACACTTGTAATTGATCCAGGGTTGGTAACTTAGCTTGGTGGTGGTGGAGGAGTGAGGAATATGTTGGGCTATGTGATTACATATTATGATGGTATGTAATTCTGCTGGTGCTGATGCCTTATAGCACCTCCTGGATGCCCAGCTTTGAGTTGCAGATCTGTTCTTAATCTGTACCACTTGGGACGGTGGTAATGCCACACAACATGATGGAGTGTGTCCTCATTGTGAAGACAGGACTTGGGTCTCCATGAGGACTACGTAGTGGTCACTTCTACCCATGTTGTCATGGACAGATACAACTGCGACCGGTAGATTGGTGAAGATGAGATCTAGTAGATTATTCATTTGTGTTGGTTCTTTTAATACTTGACGTAATCCCAATCTGGCAGCCAGTCGACCAGGACTGTACCAGCTTGGGTATTGGTGGTACTACAGAGCCAATCTTGGTGATAGATTTTTTAAGTCCGCTGCCCAGAGTACTTTCTGTGTCTTTGCTACCCTTAGCTCTTCCTCCAAGATGGAGAAGTACTGACCCATCAACTGAGGGAGAGTTGTAGATAGTAATCAGCAGGAATTTTCATTGCCCATGCTTGACCTGAAGTCATGAGACTTCATGGGGTCTGGAGTCAATGTTAAGGATTCCCAGGACCACTCCCCCAACTGTATAGCACTGTGCCCCTACTTTTGGTGGGTCTTTCATGCAGGTGGGACAGGTCATTCACAGGGATGGGGTTGGAGGAGCCTGAGATGTCTGCTGCTAGGTATGATTCTGTGAGTATGACTGTCAGGCTGTTGTTTGACTAGTCTGTGGGGGAACTCTCCCAACTTTGGCATCAGTCCCCAGATGTTAGTGAGGAGGATTTTGCAGAGTCGACTGGGCTGGTTGTGCTTTTAATGGGTCCTGATTCTTTTCATTTCTAGTGGTTTAGTATGACTATGGGCCTTGCCAAATGTGTTGCAGACAATACCGAAAAGGATGGTGAGTTGTCTACCTGGAGCTCGAGCATACATATTGGGGAAAGGATAGAAGAGATATTGAAGGAGACAGGAAGAGATCCAGTGGTCACTGACCTGAGGATTGCCTCAAAACTCAAAGATACGGGATATGCAGTGATGTTCGTTAGTATATTTCTAGGGTTTGGGAAATGAGTAGAATTCACCAGAAAAATTGAGGACATAATGGAGGATGGTATCATGGTGTGAAAACAGAAAAGGCAGTTGCACCTAAATTATGCAGGGATAAAGCGACATGTGAATAATGTTGTAGCAGCAATTGAGAATCATTTGAAGTAGATTAGTGGGGTAGGGCAGGGAGGAAACAAGATCCCAGATGAGACTGAACATAGGATAGCAAGTAGTCAGCAGCTGGGTAGGGAGTCAGTGAGTCAGACACATGTGCAGAACCAATGTTTAGGAAAAATCAGATACTAGGAGCCGTGAAAGGAGGCAAATCAACATTCAGATGTTATATATGCAAATGCTGGAAGCATTAGAAATAAGATGCTGAACCATGAGGCATCCTAACTATATTCAGGGGTATATAGTGTTCAGAAAAGATCACTTTTGATGGATAAACACTTGGTGTAGCCACACTGGGTAGACAACTCTAACTTAAAATAAAATCAAAGTTAATACTCTGGGTGTACTATTGACCTCCAGATAAGCACAAGAAAGCAGATAATTTGCTCTATGAAGAGTATATGAGAATAAAAATATTATTTTAAGGGTGACTTCAATCAACCTAATATAAATTTGGAAAATCCAACTTAACTGGAGCTGTTAAATATAATGCATCACTGCTTCATGACCCAGTGTTTGAGAAGCCACTGGAGGCAATGCTCCTCTTGATTTGGTATTCATAAGTGACCTAGAGAGGGGAGACATTTTCTTCCTGTCAATTTGGGCTTTACATCAAAGCAGGTTCAGGATGTGAAAGGACTGTGCTCTACTCCTCCCCCCATTTTTACTTTTCCATTTCTTGCCATTCAGATCTTGTTTTTTCAGTATTTATGATAGATGCAAAATTCACTCCAAAGCTATTTCCTCATATGTATTCACAGCATAACTTCAATTTTAGAAATAAAAGTCCAGAGTTAATGTTCTAATACAAACGCTTCTGCAATGCAGGAAAATGCCTTGTCTTTTGACCAAATAGCATTAATATCAAGTCATTGAAGGAAAATAAAGGGCAATTTTGTGATTCATGGAAAAACTAAAGTATAAACGTTGAAAATCAAATCAAAGTTATGGGAAAAAAATCTTGAAAGCACAAAAGCCAAGAAACATAAATATAAATGTTATTCCTTGTATCATTCTGTAGCTGAGAATGATGTCTTTGATTCTCTGGTCTCAGCTACAGATGCAATGGCAGGATTGCTTTTGAAAGTGTAGGTTCCAGACATGTCTTTGTGATTAAATAATGTCATCACACATTACTGAAGGTTGCTTCTGATTGGTCAGGAGTGGTATGAATATTTATATTATTAGTGACAGATATATCAATGGTGACTTAGTATCAGAAAAGCTTTTTAGAAAAGTTTGAGAAATTACATTGTCATTTTTTGTCAATTAAGAAAAAGCACATGCTGGATTTTGACCAAATATGGAAACATGACATTTTTCTTCCTTTGTTCAAATCAGTATTCATTTTTAAAATATCCACATTGAGAGTTGTCTATCTATCCCGTCTAAGCACTGTTGTCATCTCATTTAGTAGAAAACTGTGGGACTGAAATTCCTGTCTCAGTTAATCTTGGCTAAAGAGTAGATGTGAGTAAAAAAATAGTGAAATGCCACTATTTAGTCTTGTCTACTTGCACTAAAATTGGCAAAGGTGTGATTTTCAGGATCTATGTTTTATTTAAATTTTATCCCACTTTTTTTGCAACCAACTGTAGTGTATTTTCTAGTGTATATATGGTACTGTGTATTTTAGTGTTTAATGATTCTGGAGTTTACATCCAGTCTGTTCCTCAATTCAAAGCTGCTTAATTCAAATTATCTGATATTTCAAATTGTGTTTATCATTAAGTTTCCCATTTTGTGTTATTTATGTTTAATTCAAATTTAATTTTTTTTTAGCGCAAACACAACTTTGAATTATCAAGAGTAAACTATTATTGCCACATTCTGAAATTTAATTGTTTTCATTATTATTTACAGCAAAATGTCCCATCTTTCCAGCGAGGATGAGTCTGAGCTTCAGCCTTTGCTTAAGCAGCTGCTGAAGAGCATAAAGGAGAGAATCTTAGGAGCACCTTCCGTCGAATGTGCGGAGCAGATCTTGCTACGCTTGGAGGAAACGGATGAAAATTTTCACAAGTATGTTGAGAAAATGTCACCACTGGGTGATTTAGATACTAAATTGATGTACTCAATTAGGAGGCCGGTGGTTGAATTCTAGTTGCAACTGGCATTCACACTCTGGCTGTCTTGGAACAAAATCAATCTAGAAGCTCCTCTGGCAGGATATGAAATAACTGGTTTCCTTCCCATGTAAGTTAAGTATGCCTTCTGGTACAGAATTGTTGACTTAGTACTTACTTTTTTGGACTGGGCTCCCCACCTCACTCTCCCAACTATAAAGGATAGCATGGATCAGGGTGGGAAATGTAAAATTACAAAAATAAATTGAAAGGACATTATCACAGAATATGGGGAAAGTCAAAAAGTTTTATAATGGAGAATAGTGTTATCCTAGGGTTTGAATAATGAAATGATTGGAAACATTTTCATTTACTTTCTGCACTGTCGCATACAGCTGGAACGACAGCTTTCAGTGTTGCATGGCAGATATAACTATAAAGGGTGACATTCCTATCGCTCCCTTAAAATTAAATTGAATATAGTGATTACTTATCTTCTTACAAAATACCTTTTGTGGCCAACTGAGACTCCTTCGAAGGGAAATTGCATAGCGCCCCGTGAGGCAGGAGTTCATTCCCCAGGTGTGGATATCCCGCCGCACTCGCGATATTGGGGTTACTGCCCCCGAGAGGAAGTGGAGTGCAAAATAATGCGTTCCACTTCATCTGGGGTGCGAGCGAGGCGGAAGCATGGAGAAGGGTGCAACTCTGTGCGCTGGGACGCAGAGCACTGCCATATAGAAGCGGCCCTCACCTTCATTAAAGAGGAGGGCCAAGCTGCAGACTCTGAGCGGGGTGCTCAGAGTGTCGGGCTGGCAGATCGCGGCACAGACCATGCGTTTATAACGATGCAACGGCCGATTTTTTTTTTCCCGAGCACAACATCTGCCCTATAACTAGTGCTCCGCGAGCAGCCTGCAGTGTTCCCTGAAACTGTCGGTGTCATCCCCCGTCGCAGCTTCAGGTGGCGCTCCCGAATTTTTGCTCTGGGGCAAAAACGGGTCGCTGCACACGGTGTGTTGGAGCGGGGAGCTACCAGTTATCGCCGGTGCTAAACTCCTGAGGAATGTAGCTGGAGTTGTTAGTGGTGCCACGCCCGGGCTAAAAGTCGTTTGTATCTCCCATTGAGTGTTAACAGGAGGTGCAAATGACTCCAGTTTCTCCCCCCTTATGTTTGTTCTATTGTCTGTCTGATCATTTGGTTAAAAACATAAGGGGGGCTTTAATGCAGTTTGAATCAATTATATTTTGAGGCAGATATTAGCACTTCTGTGCAGAAACATACAGGATACTTAATACGTTGCATATTTCTCCACTTGATCAGTGAGAGTAGAAGATAGATTGAGAAAGGTCTCTGCAGCTTCAGTTCCCTGACACATCAATGATGTCAGTGTAGAGCTTCAGGAAAATACAAAGCTGCAAAGAAAGTTCTCTCTTCAGAGAAACAAATGATAAAATGCAAGAAAAACAAAGAAATAGAAGCCAAAACTTAATATAAATATGACATATTACAAATGAAGGTAGAAGAAATGAAGAATCCAGTGAATGAATAAATTATAGACAACAACAACTAAATTTGTCAGCATTAAACTGACATTAAAATATTCCACAGCATATTTACATTATTAATTTCAAAATTATTTTATCTCATCTGTTGTACGTTCTCCACTCTATGCACAATTTTCTATGTGAGAAATGGTTGTTGACATGGCTTATATCTCTCTAACAGCTCAGTGGGACACCACCTGGGCTTAGCTTTTCTTCTCAGGATCAGGAGCTCATCCTGTTTTAATTCAAGTGCTGCTTTGGTTCCGCCTACTGACTGGTTCATATTTTTATGCCCACTGAAGGATGGTGAAGATTTTTTCAGTTCGTCATTTGTAGTGAAATTGTAAATATATTTGTTGTAAATTGATTTATGATTCCATTGAAAATAAAGCACAGAGGAAATCTTTAACCCCAGATGGTTCCATTATCCCCAGATCCACTGCAATCCACTGTTTAGTCTTTAGTTGGGAATATAGTTCAGCAATTAAATTGACTGCCATACCTTATTCACTTGTATTGACTCGGGGAAAGGGGGGTGAAATAATGTTAAGAACTAAAGCTCACAGACTATACTAGTTGCACGAACAGCACAATTCCTTTGTTTTGATTTGAGTGTAGTGAAGAAAACTGATTGACAGGTGGGACTTTTTTTTAAACATGATCTATTTTGTTCAGCTTATAATTTTAATCAAGAAACTATTTGAGCAGACTCCTGTAAAATGACACAAACTAAATAATAGAAAGCATCACTCTTGCTTGTGGTTAGAATCTTAATTTGTACCTTTCACACTTCTGTCTTTCTGTCATTTTAGTTACGAGTTGGTAAAGTACCTACGGAACTATATAGACGCTGCACTGGGCTCAGTGATTGAGGAGGAGACTGAGAGATGTACTTTTGCAGAGGGCCGAACTCTAGGTTCTGGCCAAGACACACTTGTTCAACAAGTTACAAGAAACACTCGGGAATCCAAAGAGTAAGTTGTATACAATATGGCCCGGAGTTTCCTCTGCATTTGCGTTCAGAGAGACGCGCAATCTGGACAAAAACAAGTTATAGGCCTTAAAAGATCGCAGATACTTGGGCGTAAGTGAGTTATGCATGTAGGCCTGTTCCGAGACGATCTGAAGCCTCGCTTCTCAAATGGAAATGAAGGTTAGCACGGACCTCAACTTCTACAGATGTAGATCATTCCAGGCATCCATGGGGGACCTGACCCGGATCAGGTAAGTGGCAGAATTTGACAGGTGACTGATGTCCTGTTCCATAGGGCGGAGAGTTTATCAGATTTGGATTCTAGGCCGAGGAGCAAAGGCAGTAGGCACCGAACTTCTATAGAATGACTGGCTTCCCCAGAGTGATTGGCGTGATTGATGGGATGCATGTGGTATTGAAGGCTCCCATTTAAAAACTCGCAGTTATGTGAACAGAAAAGGGAGTTCATTCCCTTAATGTGCAGATAGTCTGTAATGCACGGCTGCAAATCCTGTATGTGAGTGTCGAATACAATTCCTTCGTCGTGCACAATTCAGTGATGGGAGAAGGGTGACAATGATGGATGGATAATTGGTGACAAGGGCTATCCTCTACTACCATGGCTGATGATACCCTTTCACGTGCCACAGAGCAAGGCAGAAAAGAGGTACAATGAGGAACGTTTCCACCAGGAAGATTATCCAGGTGCCTGGATAGGTCTGCGGGCATACTTCAGTATTCCCCACAGAGAATGGCTAGGATTGCCGTAGTTTTCTGAGCCTTCCATAACTGCGCCATGACTCGGGATCTAGACCTCAACATCCCGGGAGAACGGCTGATAAAGCCAGAAGATCTTGCTCTGGGAGCCGAAGCAGAGGGATGCAGTAAGTGCGCAGGAAGCATGACTGATGGCACAGTCTATCATTCATCAGTGAGCTCCCCCCACCTCATCCCCCATGGAGGTCACAGTAGAAAGACTTTGATTCTGAGACATCTTCAAATTCAAATGAGCTTTATTACAAAACTTTTAAAGGTCAAAAATTGTTAATGATAAACAAGCTACAACATTCCGAGGGCATACCACTGCAGGGAGCAGCGTGTGCTGCTGCAGGAGGGCCACAGGCTGCGAAGCCAGGTCGCTGATTGCAATGTGGGCAGCACAGCAGGAGGGGTGAAGAAGCGGCAAGAGTTTGCAGAAGGAAGTGACCAGAGCCCAGAAGAGGCGAGGGCCCAGGGGCAGTCACACACTGTGATATGTGTGCATGCTAGGTCCGTGCAGCAGAGCTAGTCTCCAGTCGTCTCTGATAATCCTTGCCACTGGACCAAGACCTGGCTCTGTCAAGCCCGTGGGTGGCTGGTGTGCAACGGCCACCACATGTTAAAAAAATCCACCCTTCAAGATGTAGTTCGGGATCTGGAATATTAGGTCCTTCATTGAAACACCTGTGAACTCATCCCTTTTTGGCGTGGAAGCAAATCATCCTCGTTTTGAGGGACTGCCTATAATGATGACAACAGTTATATAAAAAGTTAAAATTTGTTGCAACTTTCAAGAACTTTTCAAGCATCAAAGCATAACAAACATCTTTAATAAAATTGTTTAATTGTCATTATTTTTGTTTTAAAATTCAATCATTGAGAAATATAACTACAATTGCAAACATTTTAAGATTTGTAAAACTTAGTGCAAACAATGTAAACATTTTTCATCTTTGTGCAATTTTTTTATAATCAAAATCATTAATAAACATAAAATATTAACATGGTTGTTTTATAAAATTTAACAATAGTGACACACATGCCTTCCAGCCTAACACCTTTAACCCTTGACTATAAGGAGGTAGTAGAGCCGGGCTTAAAATTCCCCCTGCCTCCATCAAAGCACCTTGCTTGGCTGTGCTGAGACAAACTCTTCTACCAGCTGTCCCCCCTACACTGCCTACCAACAACTGTGGATGGTGCATTTACTGGGGTATGGTGGATGGATGCCGGTATGATGAGCTTTGTGCCTGTGTCGGCTCTTACTGCCATCTGCTTTTGGAGCAAATATGCTGCTGTCTGCATTCTGGATTTGAGATCCTAATCTGCCTCGTGCAGGTGGTGACATACCTGCTGCTGTAAGGCTTGGGTACAGACTACCTTAATCAGCTTGATTTTAAATTTAGGTTCCATGGGCTCAATTTTGGCCAGGAATTGTTCCGTTTTTTTTGGAGTAACTTGTTTTTTCTGGCATAACTTAAAAATCCCCAATTTCCCCAATCAATTTGCACCAGCGTAACTCACTTAGTTATGTTTTTTTTTTAGGTTAGTTTTTTTTCTCTCAAAAGGGGCCGTTACCAGCCACCTACGCCAGTTCTGCCCATTTAGGCAACTTTGGCCAGCTAATAGTTACTCCATTTCTACTTAGGCTAGCGTATGTGGCCACTTGAGAAAACACTTGCAAATCGGCGCAGATAGGTACACCGGAGGCCATTCAACCTGGGATAGAGGCGGGAAGCGGAGAGAACCTGCACCTAAACCAACCAAGCCTTACCTTTAACAATGCTTGCAAACAAAAACTACTAACAATTCTATAAAAAATAAAAAAATTGAAGTCCAACCTTCATCTACAAACTGCAATTCACCTTTCTGCACTCGGCTCGGGAAGGCAGCGGACCGGTGCGGGAGACCACTCGGCCTGGGCTAGGGGACGGGACAACGCACCGGGAGGCCACTCGGCCAGGGCTAGGGGCGGGCAGGAGAACTGATAGCACTATCAGTTCTCCTGCCTGCCCCAGCCCAACAAAGGAGGAGAATTTATGAGATAGAGAATTTTACCTAAAGGAGCCCAGCAAGACAGATTTGAAGAGAGGGAATGATGTAAATTCAGCGCCAGTGAGATGGCAAAATAGTGGCAGTGTGAGGAGAAACAGCACAAGGCTGACGAGAGGGAGGAACAACATCGCCACGCTCTCAAGCCATTGTTGCAGACTCACAACGCTACTGCACAAGCGCGGACATCACGAATCATCACTGCACATGTGCAGTAGCACTGCAAATTCCAACATTTTTTTTCGGCGCATCTGAGAATGTACATAAGCGGTGCAATGGCGGTAAGTGCGCCAAAAAACAGGCTTGGCCAAAATTGAGCCCCATAGGTGGTGCTCCAATATGCCAAGCCATCGGGATCAAACTTATGCTTTGTAAAATTACTAAAAGATGTTACAGAAGAGTATTATCAGTTTAAGTAGTACTTCATTACTTGGTGAACTGTTATTTTGTCATGCTTTGTTACAGATACAAGGAGATGATGCAATCATTAAAAAGTACTATGATGATTGTAGTTGAATCTTTGATTAATAAATTTGAAGAAGATCAACTAAAGAAAGAAGAATTAGACAGAAAGAAACAGCATGAGCAGCATGCTAGTTACTGCATGGACAATTTCTCTGATAGTGGATCCTCATTCAATCAGGTAGATAATTTTCTACTTGTTCTATCAGGCTATTCTTTCCCTTTTTGAGCATTCCATATTGTTGAATGTTAATCTAGTAATCACACCACTAATAGATCGTGGATTCGTTAGCAAGTACAGGAACTCTGGGGAGTTTAGTTTCTCCCTAAACTGGGGTGAAAAAACAAATTGTAGTGCCTCATTGGTTGCATTTGACCAAGCCAGTACAAACCAGAGGTTGAATTTTGGACCTGTCTGGTCTGTATGCATTGGCTACATACTATACTGTACAATGCACTGACCTGCTTAGTGATTAAGGAGATATTTTATTTAAAAAAAAATACTTTAATCCATTATTGCTACTCCATTTTTATCTTCAAAGATTTTAAATGATATTGTAAATCATCATGTCTCTCCCAATTAATTACACCCTTTCTTGACTGAATATACCAACAAGGATTTTATATAATTCAATCGATCAGCAGCTCTTCACTGCAAAAATGCACTCAGAAGCAGGGGACTATCAACAGTAAGTTATTAAAAATATAACTTTTTCTTGAAAATACCTCCATCTGGATTAAAAAAAAAAGAAGATTTCTCCCAGTCGCTTAACAGGTAATATAAGGTATATCACCGAGCCATACAGATTGTGGAGGTCCCAAATTCAAGTTCTGCTTTGTGCTGAGTCAGGCACGTTTAGCTAGATTGCAATAGACACTCCAGGTGAGTGAGGGGGAAATTTGCCTGGTGTTCCTAATCCTGATAATTATTCAGCAGCTGTTGATAGAAGTGCACCATAATTTATGCAGCCTGAGGTCATAATCTGCTACAACCTGATATCCCAACAGTTAAATAGCCTTCCACCAATTACTGAAGACTTGTGTGTAAACAATAGCCATTGGGAAAGGTATTGAGATTGTCCCTGATTGTAAAACTGCATTAGAATAGGGATTTTAGAGAAACAGTTAAGAAAATTAGAGAAAACGATCGGAGTGGTAGAAATTTCTGTATGTTACGTGTTTCATATAGCTCTATAAAATGGTTATAATTTTTCATAAACCTTGGATAGTCCTGTTATCTGATTCTATTTAAAGCGGTAGTTTTAACATTCTAATAAGGTAGGTGGTGCTGTGACATGTCTTTTCAATGTTAAGTGTCACACTGTATGGCACACAAATCCTGCTATTTTGTAGTTCAAAGTATATCACCTTGTAAATGCATAATCTGGCCACCCGGTTTCCAGAAATCGTTTAATAAGTTTTCTGATTTTTTTTCTTCTTTTGTCATTTTTCGCAGTAACTGAAATATTTATGGTCCTAAATAAGCGTTTAAACAGAATAAAATTTGGACTCTAGGGGAATCAAGGGATATGGAGATTGGGCAGGAAAATGGAATTGAGGACGATGATCAGCCATGATCGTATTGAATGGTGGACCAGACTCGAGGGGCTGTATGGCCTACTCCTGCTCCAATTTATGTTCTTATGTTCTTAAATTTGAAAAACAAAATGACATTTCACAATAATGATTACATTTATCCACTGAATTAACTTTTCTGTATTTTAATGTCTTTATTCAAATTTTTACTTGTAGGCCTTATTTTTGCCCTGAGCTGCACCTCTGTGAGCTCAATTTGTATTCTATAGTTCGAGCATGTACAATGTGCCTAATCTCCCAGGATGCACAAGTTCCTTTCAAGCAGCTGTTCTGATGGAATATCTTTCATTAGCTTCTTCCACTTTCTACTCAGTAGCTTTTCTTCAGATCATTTTGCAAAACAAGAGTACAATTTTTTAAGGTTGTTTTTTGTGGTAACATTTATATCGATGCTTTTAAAAATAAAATAGAGGCGATGGGGGAGAAATTGTCCCTTTAAGGCCCGTGACCGCCTCTTAAGTGACATGATCAGAGCAGCGGTGATAGACATCCCCTGCTCCCGACCCGAACCTGCCCCGATACCACTTAACAGTGCCCCAAAGCGCTGGAAGGCGGTGTCAGAGTTAAAAAGATGAATTTTCCGGCTCTTCCCTCCCGCCGGGCAATTATAATTCGAATTATCTGCCCCAAAAGGGGCGGAGGGCAATTTCCAGCCCTATGTCTATGTAAAAAATTTACGTCTCCTTAAACCCCTCTCCCCTGTTTCCACCACACTCCCCTCCAACAACAAGTGTGAGGAGCTCATGGACTTTTTTCTATCAAAGATTGAGACCATCCGATCAGCTGCCTCTGTGAGTTCCCTTCCTTCACAGGGCCAAACTTCATCTGAGGCTCCCACCTGCCCCAGCCCTAAACTTACATCTTTTTCTAGTTTTGATCTCCCCGCTTAATCACTTCAAACTCATCTTATCCATGAGACCCATTTCCTGCTCTCCTGACCCTATTCCCACTAAACTGCTGACCACCCAACTTCCTTTTCTGGCTCCCATGTTAGCTGACATTGTTAACGGTTCTCTGGACTCAGCTACTGTTCCCTCTCCTTCAAATCTGCTGTCATCACCCCTCTCCTCATTAAAAATAACCCTTGACCACACTTTGCCTGCTAGCTATTGTCCCATCTCCAATCTCCCTTTCCTGTCCAAAGTACTTGAATGTGTTGTTGCCTCCCAAGTCTGATCATCTTTCCATGAATTCAATGTTTGAATCCCTTCAATCTGACTTTTACCCCTGCCACAGTACTGAAACTGCTCTCATCAAAGTCACAAATAACATCCTTTGTGAATGTGACAAAGGTAAGCTATCCCTCCTCGTCCTTCTGGACCTGTCTGCAGCCTTTGACACAGTTGACCATTCCATCCTCCTTCAACGCCTCTCCACCAATGTCCAGCTAGGTGGGACTGCACTCGCCTGGTTCCATTCTTATTTATCTAATCGTAGCCAGAAAATCTCCAGCAATGGCTTCACTTCCCACTCCCGCATCATTACCCCTGGTGTCCCCCAAGGATCTGTCATTGGTCCCCTCTTATTTCTCATCTATATGTTGCCCCTTGGCGATAACATCCGAAAACACGAAGTTATTTTCCACATGTATGCAGATGACACCCAGCTTTACCTCTCCACCACTTCTCTCGACACCTGCTTGGTCTCTAAATTGTCAGACTGCTTGTCCGACATCCAATACTGGATGAGCAGAAATGTTCTCCAATTAAATATTGGGAAGACTAAAACCGTTATCTTTGGTCCCTGCCACAAACTGCGTTCCCTAACCACTGACTCCATCCCTCTCCCTGGCATCAATCTGAAGGTGAACTGTTCACAACCTAGGTGCCATATTTGACCCTGAAATGAGTTTCCAGCCACAGATCCGCGGCATAACTAAAACCGCCTTTTTCCACCTCCGTAACGTTGCCCGCCTCCGTCCCTGCCTCAGCTCTTCTGCTGCTGAAATCCTCATTCATGCCGTTGTTACCTCTAGACTTGACTATTCGAACTCCTGGCCGACCTTCCACATTCCACACTACATAATCTTGAAGTCATCCAAAACTCAGCAGCCCGTGTACTAACCCGCACCAAGTCAAGATCACCCATCACCCCGTGCTTTCTGACCTACATTGGTTCCCAGTTAAACAATGCCTCGATTTCAAAATTCTCATCCTTGTTTACAAATCACTCCCATGGATTTGCCCCTCCCTATCTCTGTAATCTTTTTCAGCCTCACTATCCTACAAGATGTCTGCGCTCCTCAAATTCTGGACTCTTGAACATCCCTCATTATAACTGCTCAACCATCAGTGGACATACTTTCAGCTGCCTGGGCCCTAAGCTCTGGAATTCTCTCCCTAAACCTCTCTGCCTCTTTATTTCTCTTTCCTCCTTTAAGACGCTCGTTAAAACCTACCTCTTTAAACAAGCTTTTGATTATCTGCCTTACTTTCTTCTGTGGCTCGGTGTCAAATTTATCTGTTTGTCTTTCTATCATCATCATCATCATCATTGGCAGTCGCGCCTTGGGACTACATTAAAGGCACTATATAAATAAAAGTTATTATTATTAATAATAAGAGTGAGGAAAATCATGTGTGATTACTCATCTGTGTATTAAGCAGAGAGTGAGAAATAGAGACACTAGGGTCAGGGTGTGTTGCGAGGAGAGTGACTTCATATTAACATTAGATCAATGTTCAGAAAAAGACACCAGTTAAATATTGAAACCGATTTCATCACCTGTATTTTGTTGACGATTAGGAAAGCTAATTGCTATTTCATTACACCTGTGAAACAGATCCTAGTTGCTCACACCGATGAGATAGTGATTGATAAACAGAGAGAGGGAGAGAGATCGATTGGATATACATGAACAGCGGACAGGAAGTGTTTTTATTAATTCTAATTTGATTTATTTTTTCAAAAATTGTTGAATTTTGAAAGCAACAAAGCCTCTTTTAGGAAAGCTGATAGGAACAGAGGTTAGGAAGAAGGCAAACAAATTGGGGGTGGTGGTGGTATCACCTGCCTTTGGGGGAAGCAATTGGTCATGGAAGGAGGGAGTGAATGTATGATAAGGGGTGGGGAGGATACAGGTGTTGAGCAAGTAGTTTAAAGGAAGGCAGTGAAGGTTGTGATGGGAGTAAAGGAAGAACACAGTGGAAAGGTTAGAGGACACATTGGGAACAAGGGGATGGGAAGAAGCACGAGTAATTGAGGGAGGTATTTGGACAGGCGTTGCCAAGTGCCATATTTTCTCTGCAAACTGCAGTCAATGCAGCCTGCAGCCAATGGTGGATCTTTTATTTGTCACACCATGAGAGAAGCAGAATAGGACAGAGAGACAAAAACAAAAAGAGAAAAGAAAGAGAAGCTAAGAAGGCAATACAGAGAAACTGCAACACAGGGACAGTACCATATGCATAGAATCATAGAATAGTACAGCACAGAAGGAGGCTATTCTGCCCATCGACTCTGTGCCAGCTCTTTCGAAGAGCAATCCAGTTAGTCCCACTCCACTCTTTCCCCATATCCCTGCATTTTTTTCTCCTTTAAGTATGTATCCAATTCCCTTTTGAAGGCTACTAGTGAATCTGTTTCCACCACCCTATCAGGCAGAGCATTCCAAATCCTAACCACTCGTTGCGTAAAACAGTTTTTCCTCATGTCACCTCTGGTTCTTTTGCCAATCACCTTAAATCTGTGCCCTCTTCTTATCGACCCAAAGCCATTGGAACCTTTACTTTATCTAAACCCTTCATGATTTTAAACACCTCCATCAAATCTCCTCTGAGCCTTTTCTGCTCTAAGGAGAACAAACCCAGCTTCTCCAGTCTATCTACATAACTGTGGTCCCTCATTCCTGGCACCATTCTGGTAAATCTCTTCTGTACACTCCCCAAAGCCTTCATGTCCTTCCTAAATTGTGGTGTCTAAAATTGGACACAATACTCTAGCTGATGTTGAACTAGTGTTTTATATAAGTTTAACATAACATCCTAGCTTTTATACTATATTTTTCTGTTTATAAAACCTTGGATCTAATATACTTTATTAACTGCTTTGTTAACCTGTCCTGCCACCTTCAAAGATTTGTGCCCAGAGGCCCCCAGGTCTGTCTCTTCTTGCACCCCCTTTAAAATGGTACCATTTAGCATGTATTGTCTCTCCTCATACTTCCTACCAAAATGTATCTCCGCATACTTTTCTTTGTTGAATTTCATCTGTCATGTAATGTAGTAAATAGTTTGTGTATGTGTATGCTTCAAGTAAGTGTTGTACTCCCTTTCTGTAACTCGTTCCTGCCATACATATCCTATCTGTCGTGCTTTTTTGTCGTGATTAAATGTACCTATTCTCTTCACTTAACCTCTGATATGAGTTCTTCAAACTTAGTCCCCATGGTGGGTGGCATTGGTGCTTGCCTACTACTGCAAAATTGCAGATTTGACTCCAAGCTAAGTGGTGCTGTTGTCCACAGCCCTACCCAACTTAGAGCTGCCAGAATTGGTACTATTGTGCAATGCTGGCTGCCCCCTCTCCCTTCCACTCCAAATACTTGATGCTTAGCCCCATGAAAAAAATTGTTTCTGGCCATTACTTTGATTGCATTTAAAGCTCCTTCAGCCCTTTGTGAGCTTTTAAAAAATGGGGCAGTGGAAGAGCTGGCTGCAGTTGGGGGTAGGTGGGGAGGGTAGGAGGGAGGGTATTCACAAACAGATATTTCCTTTGATAATATAACTGTTATAAGGAATATTCATCAGCAAGGATCTCTATTATAAAAGTGCAAGAGGAACATAAATAGTATTTGAGAGATGTAAACCTTTCCACATTGCTAAAGTGATATTTCTCGTCGGGAAACTTGGAAACTATGTTACACATAGTTTAAAAAATTGAGAAATGGGCATATGCCCTTGGTGCTCGACACGACTTGGTCTGAAAATAATAAGAGAAGAACAGCTAAATCAGGAAGTAGCAATTATATTATTTTAAAAGCCTGAAGGTTGTTGGAAGAAGCATGACTGAAAGTGGTAAGGAATTCTATAGTTTGAAAATATTGGGAAAGAATGAATTGCCATCAGGAGACTTCAATGAGTCTTGAATTCAACACACTGGAAATGATGGGGGTTGGGAGATGGGTGGTGGGTATGGCGGGGGGGGGGGGGTGCGGGGGTGGGAGGTGGGTGGACTGACCAGGATCATAAAAGAAACTATAATAATATTGATAAAAGCATGACATACTGTTGAAGGTGAAAGAGGGAACGCTGATCAGAGAACAAGCTAGTAAGGGCAGACACGTGGCATTTGGAATTTAAGCGAAGTGTGAAGAGATACATTTTGGGAGGAAGAATAAGAAGAGGCAGTATAAACTAAATGGTACAATTTTAAAGGGGGTCAAGGAACACAAAGACCTGGGGTTCACATATAAAAATCTATGAACGTGGAAGGACAAGGTGATCAAGCTGTCAAAAAAGCATATGGGATCCTTGGCTTTATAAATAGAGGCATAGAGTACAAAAGCAAAGAAGTTAATGCTTAACCTTTATAAATCATAATAGAGGCCATATTCATTCTGATAAGCTATTGAAGAATGTTAATTACATATGGAAATTAGATCAGGTTGCCTTTAAAGCAGACACTTACTTTTAAAATACCATGGAATTACTATGGGGAATTTGCACAATGCAGATAAACAAGTACATACATTTTTACAGTGTCACCAAAAAACGCCACATTTTTCCAGTTCCAAGATACAAGAAATTAGTTTTAAATTCCTTGTAATAATCTTATGATTCACTTTTAGTTTGTTTCAGTGAGTAAAAATAGCTAATCGTCCATTTATGCTGACACAGAAAGGATAGTGTATTCATCACAAGCTGTCAGGCTCTCCAGTCATGTAAATGAGACAGTCTGTATAAATGTAGTTGGCTGCTTTCTGTAGACTCATTTAATCAGTCTCAAGTGTGACTATTTTACCCTTTTCGGTAATAAATGTCCTTTGCACCTTACAAAATAGGCATATTTTGCATCATAGCACTGAATATTATGAAGTAGAATTATAAAAATGTACTGTAGAATATTTTTAAAAGTTGGACTTAAATCTGGTAAGACTGCTGGACAATTTAGAACTGAGTTACATTACTAAAAATGTCAATTTTTAAATACACTCATTTTTAGCTTATCTAATTTTCTTTGTCATGAAGAGCCCTAAAAAATGCATGCTTACTTTGGAAATTGCAATCACATTGATTTAGCAATTTCTGTGCAGATATTTTTGGCCCAGACAAATTCTCTATACTGTTTGGAACTGATACTCATTCGTGGGATGTGGGCATCACTGGAAAGGCCAGTGTTTACTACCCATCCCTAATTGCCCTGAAATGCTGGTGGTGAGCTTTCTTGAACCGCTGCAGTCCGGAAGTGAGTCACTCACTGCAGAATACATAGCCTCTGACCTGCTCTAGTAGCCACACCATTTATGTGGCTGGTTCAGTTCTGTTTCTGGTCAGTGGTGACCTCCCAGGATGTTGTTGGTGAGGGTCTCGGCGATGGTAATGCTATTGAATGTCAAGGGAGTTGGTTAGTCTCTCCATTACTGGAGATGGTCATTGCCTGGCCTTTGTTTGGTGCAGATGTTGCCTGCCACTTAGTCAATTCTGGATATTGTCCAGGTCTTGCTGCATTTAGGTATGGACTGTTTCATTATCTGAGGAATTGCAAATGATGTTGCTAACTGCAATTGTCAACAAACATCCCACTTCTTAAACCGCTGCAGTTCGTGTGGCGAAAGTACTCCCACAGTGTTGTGAGGGAGGGAGTTCCAGGATTTTGACCCAGTGACGATGAAGGAATGGTGATATAGAAACATAGGAACATAGAAAATAGGTGCAGGAGTAGGCCCTTTGGGCCTGCACCACCATTCAATAAGATCATGGCTGATCATTCACCTCAGTATCCCTTTCCTGCTTTCTCTCCATACCCCTTGATCTCTTTAGCCGTAAGGGCCATATCCAACTCCCTCTTGAATATATCTAACGAACTGGCATCAACAACTCTCTGCAGAAGAGAATTCCAAAGGTTAACAACTCTCTGAGTGAAGAAGTTTCTCCTCATCTCGGTCCTAAATGGCTTACCCCTTATCCTTAGACTGACCCCTGGTTCTGGACTTCCCCAACATCGGGAACATTCTTCCTGCATCTAACCTGTCCAGTCCCGTCAGAACTTTATGTTTCTATGAGATTCCCTCTCATTTTTCTAAACTCGAGTGAATACAGGCTCAGTCGATCCCGTCTCTCCTCATATGTCAGTTCTGCCATTCCGGGTATCAGCCTGGTGAACCTTCGCTGCACTCCCTCAATAGCAAGAACATCCTTCCTCAGATTAGGAGACCAAAACTGAACACAATATTCCAGGTGAGGCCTCACCAAGGCCCTGTACAGCTGCAGAAAGACCTCCCAGCTCCTATACTCAAATCCCCTAGCTATAAAGGCCAACATGCCATTTGCCGCCTTCACCGCCTGCTGCACCTGCATCCCAACCTTCAATGACTGAAGTACCATGACACCCAGGTCTCGTTGCACCTCCCCTTTTCCTAATCTGCCGCCATTCAGATAATAACCTACCTTCATGTTTTTACCATCAAAGTGGATAACCTCACATTTATCCACATTATACTTCATCTGCCATGCATTTGCCCACTCACCTAACCTGTCCAGTCGCCCTGTAGCCGCTTAGCATCCTCCTTACAGCTCACACCGGCTCCCAGCTTCATGTCATCTGTAAACTTGGAGATATTACTCTCAATTCCTTCATCTAAATCATTAATGTATATTGTAAATAGCTGGGGTCCCAGCACTGAGCCCTGCGGCACCCCACTAGTCACTGACGGCCATTCTGAAAAGCAACCGTTTATCCTGACTCTCTGCTTCCTGTCTGCCAACCAGTTCTCTATCCATGTCAATACATTACCCCCAATGCCATGTGCTTTAATTTTGCACACCAATCTCTTGTGTAGGACCTTGTCAAAAGCCTTTTGAAAGTCCAAATACACCACATCCACTGGTTCTCCCTTGTCCACTGTACTAGTTACATCCTCAAAAAATTCTAGAAGATTTGTCGAGCATGATTTCCCTTTTCGTAAATCCATGCTGACTTGGACCGATCCTGTCACTGCTTTCCAAATGCGCTGCTATTTCATCTTTAGTAATTGATTCCAACATTTTCCCCACTACTGATGTCAGGCTAACCGGTCTATAATTCCCTGTTTTTTCTCTCCCTCCTTTTTTTTAAAAGTGGTGTTACATCAGCTACCCTCCAGTCCACAGGAACTGATCCAGAGTCGATAGACTGTTGGAAAATGATCACCAATGCATCCACTATTTTAGGGCCACTTCATGGCTAGGGAATTTGAATATAGGAGTGGTCTTGCTGCAGTTGTGCAGGGCCTTGGTGGGGCCTCACCTGGAATATTGTGTTCAGTTCTGGTCTCCTAGTCTGAGGAAGGATGTTCTTGTTGTTGGGGGAGTGCAGCGAGGGTTCACCTGACTGATTCCAGGGATGGCTGGGCTGTCAGAGAAACATAGAAACATAGAAAATAGGTGCAGGAGCAGACCATTCAGCCCTTCGAGCCTGCACCGCCATTCAAAGAGTTCATGGCTGAACATGCAACTTCAGTACCCCATTCCTCCTTTCTCGCCATACCCCTTGATCCTCCTAGTAGTAAGAACTACATCGAACTCCTTTTTGAATATATTTAGTGAATTGGCCTCAACAACTTTCTGTGGCAGAGAATTCCACAGGTTCACCACTCTCTGGGTGAAGAAGTCTCTCCTCATCTCGGTCCTAAATGGCTTACCCCTTATCCTTAGACTCTGACCCCTGGTTCTGGACTTCCCCAACATTAATAAGAACATAAGAACATAAGAACATAAGAACATAAGAACATGAGTAGGCCATCTAGCCCCTCGAGCCTGCTCCGCCATTCAACAAGATCATGGCTGATCTGGCCATGGACTCGGCTCCACTTACCCGCCCGTTCCACATAAACCTTAATTCCCTGATTGGTTAAAAATCTATCTATCTGTGATTTGAATACATTCAATGAGCTAGCCTCAACTGCTTTCTTGGGCAGAGAATTCCACAGATTCACAACCCTCTGGGAGAAGAAATTCCTTCTCAGCTCAGTTTTAAATTGGCTCCCCTGTATTTTGAGGCTGTGCCCCCTAGTTCTAGTCTCCCCGACCAGTGGAAACAACCTCTCTGCCTCTATCCTGTCTATCCCTTTCATTATTTTAAATGTTTCTATAAGATCACCCCTCATCCTTCTGAACTCCAACGAGTAAAGACCCAGTCTACTCAATCTATCATCATAAGGTAACCCCCTCATCTCCGGAATCAGCCTAGTGAATCGTCTCTGTACCCCCTCCAAAGCTAGTATATCCTTCCTTAAGTAAGGTGACCAAAACTGCATGCAGTACTCCAGGTGCGGCCTCACCAATACCCTGTACAGTTGTAGCAGGACCTCGCTGCTTTTGTACTCCATCCCTCTCGCAATGAAGGCCAACATTCCATTTGCCTTCCTGATTACCTGCTGCACCTGCAAACTATCTTTTTGGGATTCATGCACAAGGACCCCCAGGTCCCTCTGCACCGCAGCATGTTGTAATTTCTCCCCATTCAAATAATATTTACTTTTACTTTTTTTTTTCCCAAGGTGGATAACTTCACATTTTACGACATTGTATTCCATCTGCCAAACCTTAGCCCATTCGCTTAACCTATCTAAATCTCTCTGCAGCCTCTCTGTGTCCTCTACACAACCCGCTTTCCCACTAATCTTTGTGTCATCTGCAAATTTTGTTACACTACACTCTGTCCCCTCTTCCAGGTCATCTATGTATATTGTAAACCGTTGTGGTCCCAGCACTGATCCCTGCGGCACACCACTAACCACCGATTTCCAACCCGAAAAGGACCTATTTATCCCGACTCTCTGCTTTCTGTCAGCCAGCCAATTCTCTATCCATGTTAATACATTTCCTCTGACTCCGTGTACCTTTATCTTCTGCAGTAACCTTTTGTGTGGCACCTTATCGAATGCCTTTTGGAAATCTAAATACACCACATCCATCGGTACACCTCTATCCACCATGCTCGCTATATCCTCAAAGAATTTCAGTAAATTAGTTACACATGATTTCCCGTTCATGAATCCATGTTGCGTCTGCTTGATCGCACTATTGCTATCTCGATGTCCCGCTATTTCTTCCTTAATGATAGCTTCAAGCATTTTCCCCACTACAGATGTTAAACTAACCGGCCTATAGTTACCTGCCTTTTGTCTGGCCCTTTTTTTAAACATAGGCGTTACATTAGCTGCTTTCCAATCCGCTGGTACCTCCCCAGAGTCCAGAGAATTTTGGTAGATTATAACGAATGCACCTGCTATAACTTCCGTCATGTGAGGGCGGGCTGGATCGGCTGGGCCTTTATTCACTGGCGTTTGGAGGGATGAGCGGGGATCTCATGGAAACATGCAGGATTCTGACGAGACTGGATGGGTTGGATGCGGGGGCAGTGTTCTCGTGTTGAGGAGGTCCAGGGGACATAGTCTTGGGATAGGGGGTGGGCCATTTGGGACTGAGATGAGGAGAAACTTCTTCGCTCGGGAGTTGTTGGCCTGTGGAGTTCCCTGCCGCAGAGAGTTGTTGATGCCAGTTCATTGGATATATTCAAGAGGGAGTTCAATATGGCCCTTACGGTTAAGGGGATCAAGGGGTATGGAGAGAAAGCAGGAAAGGGGTACTGAAGGAATGATCAGCCATGATCTTATTGAATGGCGGTGCAGGCTCGAAGGGCCGAACGGCCTACTCCTGCACCAAGTTCTATGTTTCCTTAAGTACTCTGGGATGCAGACTATCAATTTTCTTAATGCAATTTCCTGGCTAATAAGGATTTCCTTCAGTTCCTCCTTCTCGTGAGACTCTTGGTCCTCTATTATTTCCGGAACGTTATTTGTGTCTTCCTTCGTGAAGACAGAACCAAAGTATTTGTTGAATTGCTCTGCCATTTCTTTGTTCCCCATTATAAATTCACCTGATTCTGACTGCAAGGGACCTATGTTTGTCTTCACTAATTTTTTTCTCTTCACATATCTATATTTCCAAGTCAGGATGATGTTGCTCTTGAAGGTGGTGGTGTTCCCTGGTACCTGCTGCCCCTGTTCTTCAAGGTGGTAAAGGCCATGGGTTTGGGAGGTGTTGGCGAGTTGCTGCAGTGCACCTTGTTGATGGTACACGCTGCAGCCACGTTGCGTTGGTGGTGGAGGGAGTTAAAGTTTAAAATGGTGGCTGGGGTACCAATCAGTTGGGCTGGATTTTGCTCGATGGTTTTGAGCTGCTTGAGTGTTGTTGGAGCTGCACGCACTAAGGCAAGTGCAGAGTATTCAATCACACTCCTGATTTGTGCCTTCTAGATAGTGATAGTCAGGTGGTGACACACTCACCGCAGAATAGCCAGCCTCTAACCTGCTCTTGTAGCCTCAGTATTTATGTGGCTGAGCCAGTTACGTTTATGGTCAATGATGACCCCCAGGATGTTGATGGTGGGGATTGGGCGATGACAAAAACTTCCATCACTTTGCTAATGATTAAGAGTAGACTGATGGGCTGCTAATTGGCTGGATTGGATTTGTCCTGCTTTTTGAGGACAAGGCATACCTGGGCAGTTTTCAACATTGTCAGAAAGATGCCAGTGTTGCAGCTGTACTGGAACAGCTTGGCTAGTGACTCCCAGGATGTTGGTGGGGGATTCGAAGATAGTAATGCCGTTAAATATCAAGGGGCTGGGGTTAAGACTTTCTCTTGTTGGAGATGGTCATTGCCTGTCACACGTAAATGTTACTTCTCCTCAACTCCCCTCTAATCCTTCTACCAATTATTTTAAATCCATGCCCCCTGGTTATTGACCTATTTGCTAAGGGAAATAGGTCCTTCTTATCCACTCTTATCTAGGTCCCTCATATGTTTATACACCTCAATTAAGTCTCCCCTCAGCCTCTTCTGCATCTTCTCCGGCCTTCTCCCCTGACCAGAAAGAAGATAAAAATAAAAGAGGGAGGAAGCACAACAGCTCAGAGAAGTGGAGAGAAGAAAATAAAGAGCAGAAAGACAATTGCTATTCACAATATCTATAAATGATTTGGATGAGGGAACCAAATGTAATATTTCCAAGTTTGCTGACGACACAAAACTAGGTGGGATTGTGAGTTGTGCGGAAACATAGAAAATAGGTGCAGGAGTCGGCCATTCGGCCCTTCGAGCCTGCACCACCATTCAATAAGATCATGGCTGATCATTCCCTCAGTACCCCCTTCCTGCTTTCTCTCCATACCCCTTGATCCCCTTAGCCGTAAGGGCCATATCTAACTCGCTCTTGAATATATCCAATGAACTGGCATCAACAACTCTCTGCAGCAGGGAATTCCACAGGATAACAACTCTCTTGGTGAAGAAGTTTCTCCTTATCTCGGTCCTAAATGGCCTACCCCTTATCCTAAGACTGGGTCCCCTGGTTCTGGACTTCCCCAACATCGGGAACATTCTTCCCGCATCTAACTTGTCCAGTCCCGTCAGAATCTTATGTGTGTCTATGAGATCCCTCTCATCCTTCTAAACGCCAGTGTATAAAGGCCCAGTTGATCAAGTCTCTCGTCATATGTCAGTCCAGCCATCCCGGGAATCAGTCTGGTGAACCTTCGTTGCACTCCCTCAACAGCAAGAACGTCCTTCCTCAGATTGGGAGACCAAAACTGAACACAATTTTCCAGGTGAGGCCTCACCAAGGCCCTGTACAAATGCAGTAAGACCTCCCCTGCTCCTATACTCAAATCCCCTAGCTATGAAGGCCAACATACCAATTGCCGCCTTCACCGGCTGCTGTACCTACATGCCAACTTTCAATGACTGATGAACCATGACACCCAGGTCTCGTTGCCCCTCTCTTTTTCCAAATCTGCCGCCATTCAGATAATTTTCTGCCTTCGTGTTTTTGCCCCCAAAGTGGATAACGTCACATTTATCCAGATTATATTGCATCTGCCATGCATTTGCCCACTCATCTAACCTGTCCAAGTCACCCTGCAGCCTCTTAGCGTCCTCCTCACAGCTCACACCGCCACCCAGTCTAGTGTCATCTGCAAACTTGGAGATATTACACTCAATTCCTTCATCTAAATCATGAATGTATATTGTAAAGAGCTGGGGTCCCAGCACTGAGCCTTGCGGCACTCCACTAGTCACTGTCTACCATTCTGAAAAGGACCCGTTTATCCCGACTCTCTGCTTCCTGTCTGCCAACCAGTTCTCTATCCACGTAAGTACATTACCCCCAATACCATGTGCTTTGATTTTGCACACCAATCTCTTGTGTGGGACCTTGTCAAAAGCCTTTTTAAAGTTCAAATACACCACATCCCTTGTCCACTCTACTAGTTACATCCTCAAAAAATTCTAGAAAATTTGTCAAGCATGATTTCCCTTTCATAAATCCATGCTGACTTGGACCGATCCTGTCACTGCTTTCCAAATGCGCTGCTGTTTCATCCTTAATAATTGATTCCAACATTTACCCCACTACTGATGTCAGGCTAACCGGTCTATAATTACCCGTTTTCTCTTTCCCTCCCTTTTTAAAAAGTGGTGTTACATTAGCTACCCTCTAGTCCATGGGAACTGATCCAGAGTCGATAGACTGTTGGAAAATGATCACCAATGCATCCACTATTTCTAGGGCTACTTCCTTAAGTACTCTGGGATGCAAACTATCAGGCCCCGAGGATTTATCGGCCTTCAATCCCATCAATTTCCCAAACACAATTTCCCGCCCAATAAGGGTATCCTTCAGTTCCTCCTTCTCACTAGACCCTTGGTCCCGTAGTACTTCCGGAAGGTTATTTGTGTCTTCCTTCGTGAAGACAGAACCAAAGTATTTGTTCAATTGATCTGCCATTTCTTTGTTCCCTATTATAAATTCACCTGAATCCAACTGCAAGGGCCCTTTGTCTTCACTAATCTTTTTCTCTTCACATATTTATAGAAGCTTTTGCAGTCAGTTTTTATGTTCCTGGCAAGCTTCCTCTCGTACTCTATTTTCCCCCTCTTAATTAAACCCTTTGTCCTCCTCTGCTGAATTCTAAATTTCTCCCAGTCCTCAGAGTGGTTGCTTTTTCTAGCCAATTTATATGCCTCTTCCTTGGATTTAACACTATCCTTAATTTCCCTCGTTAGTCACGGTTGAGCCACCTTCCCCATTTTATTTTTACTCCAGACAGGGATGTACAATTGTTGAAGTTCATCCATGTGATCTTTAAATGTTTGCCATTGCCTATCCACTGTCAACCCTTTCAGTATCATTTGCCAGTCAATTCTAGCCAATTCACGCCTCATACCATCGAAGTTACCTTTCCTTAAGTTCAGGAACCTAGTTTCTGAATTAACTGTGTCAATCTCCATCTTAATAAGGAATTCTACCATATTATGGTCACTCTTCCCCAAGGGGCCTTGCACAACAAGATTGTTAATTAGTCCTTTCTCATTAGACATCACCCAGTCTAGGATGGCCAGCTCTCTAGTTGGTTCCTCAACATATTGATCTGGAAAACAATCCCTAATACACGCCAGGAAATCCTCCTCCACCGCATTGCTGCCAGTTTGGTTAGTGCAATCAATATGTAGATTAAAGTCACCCATGATAACTGCTGTATCTTTATTGCACACATCCCTTATTTCTTGTTTGATGCTGTCCCCAACCTCACTACTACTGTTTGGTGGTCTGTACACAACTCCCACTAGCGTTTTCTGCCCTTTGGTATTCCGCAGCTCCACCCATACCGATTCCACATCATCCAAGCTAATGTCCTTCCTTACTATTGCATTAATTTCCTCTTTAACCAGCAATGCCACTACGCCTCCTTTTCCTTTCTTTGTATTCTTCCTAAATGTTGAATACCCCTGGATGTTGAGTTCCCAGCCTTGCCCATCCTGGAGCCATGTCTCCATGATGCCAATTACATCATAACCATTAACTGCTATCTGCGCAGTTAATTCGTCCACCTTATTCCGAATACTCCTCGCATTGAGGCACAGAGCCTTCAGGCTTGTCTTTCTAACACATTTTGTCCTCTTAGAAATTTGCTGTAATGTGGCCCTTCTTGCTTTTTGCCTTGGGTTTCTCTGCCCTCCACTTTTACTTTTCTTCTTTCTATCTTTTGCTTCTAACCCCATTCTGCTTCCTCTGTCTCCCTGCATAGGTTCCCGTCCCCCTGCCATATTAGTTTAACTCCTCCCTAACAGCAATAGCAAACCCTCCCCCTAGGACATTGATTCCGGTCCTGCCCAGGTGTGGACCGTCCGGTTTGTACTGGTCCCACCTCGCCCAGAACCGGTTCCAATGTGCTAGGAATTTGAATCCCTCTCTTCTGCACCACTCCTCAAGCCACGTATTCATCTGAGAATCTGCGATTCCTACTCTGACTAGCACGTGGCACTGGTAGCAATCCTGAGATTACTACTTTTGAGGTCCTACTTTTTAATTTAGCTCCTAGCTCCCCAAATTCGTCTCGTAGGACCTCATCTCGTTTTTTAGCTATATCGTTGGTACCTATATGCACTACAACAACTGGCTGTTTACCCTCCCTTTTCAAAATGTTGTGCACCCGCTCCGAGACATCCTTGACCCTTGCATCAGGGAGGCAACGTACCATCCTGGAGTCTCGGTTGCGGCCGCAAAAACGTCTATCTATTCCCCTTACAATGGAATCCCCTAGCACTATAGCTCTCTCACTCTTTTTCCTGCCCTCCTGTGCAGCAGAGCCACCCACGGTGCCATGAACTTGGCTGCTGCTGCTCTTCCCCTGATGAGTCATCCCCCCCCCAACACCATATTCCTGCTTTTTCCCCATACCCCTTGATGCCTTTTGTTTCTAGAAATCTATCCATCTCCCTCTTAAATATATTCAGTGACTTGGCCTCCACAGCCTTCTGTAGTACAGATTTTCACAGGTTCACGACCCTCTGAGTGAAAAAATTTCTCCTCATCTCGGTCCTAAATTTCCTACCCCGTATCCTGAGACTGTGACCCCTTGTCTAGACTTCCCAGCCAGGGGAAACATCCTCCCCGCATCCAGTCTATCCAATCCAGTCAGAATTTTATACGTTTCAATGAGATCCTGTCTCATTCTTCTAAACTCTAATGAACACAGGCCTAGTCGACCCAATCTCTCCTCATATGACAGTCCTGCCATTCCATCTGTTTTGCAGGGGATGACCGCAGGGGACTCCTGCACTACCTTCCTTGCACTGTTCTTCTTGTTGGTCACCCATTCCCTATCTGGCTGTGTACCCTTTACCTGCGGTAAGACTAGGTAAAGGGGAGGATGGAAAGCCGCTGCAAGGCGATTTTGATAGGTTTGTGAGTGGGCAAACACATGGCAGATGCAGTATAACGTGGATAAATGTGAAGTTATCCACTTTGGTAGGAAAAACATAAGGACAAAGTATTATTTAAATGGTGATGGCTTGGGAAGTGTCGATGTACAGAGGGGCCTGGGTGTCCTTGTACACCAGTCATTGAAAGCAAACATGCAGGTGCAGCAAACAGTTAGAAAGGCAAATGGTATGTTGACCTTCATTGCAAGAGGATTTGAGTACAAGAGCAAGGATGTCTTACTACAGTTATACAGGGCCTTGGTGAGACCGCACCTGGAGTATTGTGTGCAGTTTTGGTCTCCTTACCTAATAAAGGATATACTTGCCATAGAGGGAGTGCAGCGAAGGTTCACCAGACTGATTCCTGGGATGGCAGGACTGTCATATGAGGAAAGATTGGGTCGACTAGGCCTGTGTTCATTAGAGTTTAGAAGAATGAGAGGGGATCTCATTGAAACGTATAAAATTCTGACTGGATTGGATAGACTGGATGCGGGGGGGATGTTTCTCTTGGCTGGGAAGTCTAGACAAGGGGTCATAGTCTCAGGATACGGGGTAGGAAATTTAGGACTGAGATGAGGAGAAATTTTTTCACTCAGAGGGTTGTGAACCTGTGAAAATCTGTACCACAGAAGGCTGTGGAGGCCAAGTCACTGAATATATTTAAGAGGGAGATGGATAGATTTCTGGAAACAAAAGGCATCAAGGGGTATGGGGAAAAAGCAGGAATATGGTGTTGAGATAGAGGATCAGCCATGATCATATTGAATGGCAGTGCAGACTCAAAGGGCCGAATAGCCTACTGCTGCTCCTGTTTTCTATGTTTCTATGTAAGAGGAGAGAGAGAGAGAAGAAACCAAAGAGGAGAAACTGAAAGATGTGAGAAATGGTGAAAGACAGATAGATCTGACCGCTCCTCGCAATAACTGGCTTGCGTTCCTGCCCATATCCATCCCGCTCCCCACTGTGCCTTCCTGCCTCCTTGATCAGAAGTGCACTGCTTTGTGCGACACGACACCTAAATAAGAGAAAACCGAGATAAGTAGAAGAAATCATAGAGAATTAGAAGTAATCCCTGCTGGAAAATGGTCTTAAGCATGAAAAGCCCTTTTAAATACTGTATTTTCTGATTCTACTATGCACTGGGCAAATAAACTGGGCAAAGGGGATTTTACACTTAAAATATTCAGGCCATCCTGATCTGATAGCCAAGAATGGGCAGATCAGGTCATAACTTCTGGGCCTGCCCTGTCCTCTGCACTACTACATCCCTGTGTCCACATCAACTTTTTCAGCAGCTGTGTCCTTTCCCCTCCCTCCCTCTATGTCCCCGCCCGCCACCCCCCCCCCCCCCCCCCCACCCAACAGCTCCCAAATCCCATATGCTCCACTTCTATTACGATGACAACCTAGAACTACCATCAGTACTATTGGCCATTGGAGGGTGCAGTGTGCGGCGGCCTGGCACGGTCCCGGCCTGCAAGACGATCAGCAGGCTGGGGCCATTGGAGGGAGCAACGTGTGGCGGCATGCCACTGCAGGGAGCAGCGTGTGCTGCTCTAGGAGGGTCACGGCTTTGAAGCCAGGTTGCTGATTGCAGTGCGGGCAGGCACAGCAGGAGGGACGAAGGAGCGGCAAGAGTTTGTAGAGGGAAGTGACCGGGGCCCAGGAGAGGCGTGCGTTTGGGGCCCAGAAGAGACTGATATGTGTGTGTGCTAGGTCCGTGCAGCAGAGCAGGTCTCCAGTCGTCTTGGGTAATCCTTGCCACTGGACCAAGACCTAGCTCTGTCAAGCCCATGTGGTGGCTGGTGTGCAACGACCACCACACGTTAAAAAAATCCACGCCCAAGCATCTTCCGCCCTTCAGGATGTAGTTTGGGATCTGGAATATTAGGTCCTTCATTGAAACACCTGTGAACCTTTTGGCGTGGAAGCAAGTCATCCACGCTTCGAGGGACTGCCTATGATGATGATGATGACTATCAGACCGTCAAACTATCAGACCGTCAAGCTCTCTTCCCAGTGCTATCAGATCCTGAGACCTCCCTTTTCCCTGTACTTCCAAACCTTAAGAGCTCCCCTCAATACCTACCCTAAATAGTTTCAGACACCAATACCTAGACTGCATACTCCCAGTCCCCACTATTTCCAGACCCTTGCATTTCTGCTCAGTGCAGCTAGATCCTGCTCCTCCTCCAGTTTGCAATTACACAGTGCTGTCACAAGCTAACTAGCACCATTACTACCCAAAGCTCACAGACCCTGACAAGTCATAATGCTCCCAGATGTTTGCCTCCATCTCCACATTGCTTACATGCCCGGGAACACTCTGTCCATTGCTGCCAAAGCCTAGGACCTCTTATTGCTGCCAGATCCCAACTAGGAAGCCTGAGGCTGGCCTTACATTGGTTCTCATTATCGTTATTTAGGAAAGCTTCCGACACCTGTTACGCCTCCACAGCACAGCTCGCCCCTTTCCCTTTTTCTAAAGATGAAGGTTGGGCCAATTGTTCGGGGGGGTGGGTGCGGGGGCAGGGGTGGTGCGATCGCAATTGCTGTGGAGTCTGGGAGTACCCCTGCTCCAAGGGGACAAGGGGACCTAACAAAGCGGTAGGCCCTTCATTTACATATGTAAGGGGCTTAAGCCCTGTTTAAGGTGGGTGCTAGGGACGCCTGAAAAATGAGCTTGACTAATACAGCAGTGATCCAAACGTACATGTAAATTGGGTGCGGGCTGCCACACTGCTAAATAGTACAGATTAAAAGTTGGAGAGAAAGGGGGATAGAGTGAGGGAGATTGTGGGACATAGCAAATGAGAAGGAGAAAGATCGGCATAGAGAGGGAGAGAGGGAGAGAGCGAGAGAGAGATCAAGGGATAGAAAAGTGCAAAGAGATGGATCAAGAGCCAGAGTGAGTGTGAGAGAGAAATCAAGAGCCAGAGTGAGTGTGAGAGAGAATTGGGGACCAAGAGTGATTTTAAGATTGTGCAGGAGAGAGTAAATTAGGTGACAGAGAAATTATGGGCTACAGAGAGATTGGGAATAGAGTGTGAGAGACAGATCGCAGATAAAGAGGAGTGCGGGACTGTGCTCGGGAGACCAAGGGCGCTGTGTGATCAGGGTACATAGTGAGAGAGAGAGAGAGATGTAGAGCGAGTGAGAGTGATCGGAGAACAGAGCAAGAACAAAGGCGAGAATGATCAGAGAACTGAGCGAGAGAGATTGGAGCTAGCAAAAGGAAAAGGTCAAAGGTGTGAGAGATAAATTGGGAGAAAGCCAGGGAGAAAGAGAGAGAGAGAGAGATTGGGGAATCTGTGTATGTGTGATGGAGAGAGAGAAATTAGGAATAGAAAGAGAGATTGGTTGATAGAAAGAGAACGAGATGGGATAGAGAGAGAGATTGGGGCAGAACCAGATTCACTCACATCCTTCCAAACAGGTGTTCATGGATGCTATTCAAATGAACTGCAGCAAGCAGACTAATTTCTCTGGAATTCTTATATACCTTCCTTTTGCCATTCATGTTTAATGGAATTATTTATGCTGTTTTATGGGGCCCAAGTTTCCACATGATTCGCACCTGATTTTTAGGAGCAACTGGTGGAGAACGGACTATTTTAGAAATCGCAATTCTCCACATTTTTTTTTCTGCAGTTCCAGTCAGGTGGAACAGTTCTAGTTTAGAACAGAATTTTTTCTTCAAAAGGGGGCGTGTCCGGTCACTGACGCCTGATTTGAAAGTTTCCACAGTGAAAATGTACTCCAAACTAAAGTAGAATGGAGCCAGTGAAGATTTTTGTAGAACTGAAAAAACCTGTTCTACACATTAAAAAATCAGGTGCAGGTTACAAATTAGGCGTCCAGAACGAGGTGGGGGGGGGGGGGGGGGGGAAGGGAACTCATTGAATTCGACAATAAATCCTTATTTATACTTCTACAAATATTATACAAATAAATCCAACCTGAATAAACATTTATAAGCCAAGAAAAGATTAAATAAACCATCTTCCTACCTGTGTGAAAGTGCTTCAGCCAGGGAGAATTCTGCAGCCGTTCGTGTCGCTGAGCGGGAGCGGGAGAGGGGGAGAGAGAGAGAGAGAGAGAGGGGGGGGAGAGGGAGGAGAGGGAGAGAGGGAGAGGGAGAGAGAGAGAGAGAGAGAGAGGGGGGAGGGAGAGCTGGGGAGGGGGGAGGAGGGAGAGCCGGGGGGGGGGGGGGGGGCGGGTCAGTGAACAGGAGCGCGGGGCGGGTCGGGTCAGTCGGGGGGGGGGGAGCGGGTGTCTGGTCGGTGGGGGGGGGGGGGAGCGGGGGTCTGGTCTGGTTGGCGGTGGGGGGGTGCGGGTGTCGGGTCGGGTCTGGTTGGCGCAGGGGGGGGGGGCGCGGGTGTCGGGTCGGGTGTGGTCGGCGGGGGGGGGAGCGGGTGTCGGATCGGGTCTGGGTGGCGGGGGGGGGGAGCAGGTGTCGGGTCGGGGCGGGAGGGGGGGTGAGCGGGTGTCGGGTCGGGGGTGGGGGGGCAGGGGGGGGAGCGAGTGTCGGGTCTGGTCGGGGGGGGGGAGCAGGAGCTGGCCGTGGGAGGAGCCTCATTGACGCAGCCCCAGTGAGGCCATTCAGCCAGGGCTAGGGGCTAGGGGCTGCGTGCTTCGGGCCCCTCCCACACAGTTCGGCGCCTGGAGCTACCGCACTTGCGTGCCGACTGTAGCGCGCATGTGCAGAGGTCCCGGCACTGTTTTCAGCGCAGGGACCTGGCTTCGCACCCCCCACAGCTCGTGCTGACTGCGCCGAGTGCCAGGGGACCTGTAAGTCGGTGGAGAATACCGAGGATTTTTTTAGGCGCCGTTTTAGGCGCGAAAAACGGGCGCCCAGCTCGGAGGGGCGCCCGTTTTTTTTCTTGTGGAAACTTGGGCCCATGAACTTGAATGACCTTTCAGCTCTTTAGATTGTCTGGCTGATTCTGAGCTTTTAACTTTAAGGCCCCCCATCCCTCTGTTTAAGAAATAAAAACCAGAAAACGCTGGAAATACTCAGCAGGTCTGGCAGCATCTGTAGAGAGCCTGTTGGCAGTAATTACATACATGTGTGAGGCTTTTACCCTCTCTGGGCCCAAATTTCCCCAACCCCTTTTTCCAGTGCACTAACCCGAGATGCGCCGATTTTGTGCGCTGGAAAAGGTGCCGAAAAAATGTGCACCCATCCTGGCCGCTCTGCCGAGTGTCCCGGGTCCTGGTGCGGCGTATAAAGTGGAGTGGGGGGGCGGAACTACAGTCCTGTGCCGAAAACAGTGCCGGCTGCTGTCCGCATGCGCAGTGGAGTCTGCGCGCATGCTCCTTGCTCTCCCAGCGCGTCCTGCAGGTTGTGAGCAGGACCCGATGCTCACCGCCTCTATCCCTGGCCGAAGGGTCTCCCACACCAGCTGGGGTGGGCCCGCTGTGGATCTCCTCCCTCCCCCCCCCCCCCTTCAACGATGTCGCTGTGGATCTCTCCCCCCACCCCCCTCTCTTCACCGATGTCTCTGTGGATCTCTCTTTCCCCCCCCCCCCCCCCCTCACCGATGTCGCTATGGCTCTCTCTTACCCCCCCCCCTCCACCGATGTCGCTGTGGATCTCTTTTTCCCTCCCCTTCACCGATGCTGCTGTGGATCTCTCTTACCCCCCCCCCCCCCCCCTTCACCGATGCTGCCATGGATCTCTTTTCCCCCCCTTTCACCGATGCTGCCATGGATCTCTTTTCCCCCCCTTTCACCGATGCTGCTGTGGATCTCTCTTACCACCCCCCCCCCCCCCCCCCTTCACTGATGCTGCTGTGGATCTCTCTTACCCCTCCCCCCCTTCACTGATGCTGCTGTGGATCTCATTCCCCCCCCCCCCCCCCCCATCACCGATGCTGCTGTGGATCTCCTTCCCCCCCCCCCCTCCCCTTCACCGACGTCACTGTGGATCTCTCTTACTCCCCCCTTACCGATGTCGCTGTGGATCTCTCTTACCCCCCCCTTCACCGATGCTGCTGTGGATCTCTTTCCGCCCCTCCCCCCCTTCACCGATGTTGCTGTGGATCTCTTTCCCCCCCCCCCCCCCCTTTCACCGATGCCACTGTGGATCTCTCTTTTCCCCCCCCGCCCCCACCCTCACCGATGCCGCGTTCAGCCTCTCCCTCCCTCTCCCGCTCACAGGTGCTGCGTTGAGCCTAGCCTCCCGGTTTGCGTCTTATTTTCCCTATCCCAGGCCGAATGGCCTCCCGCACAGGCCGGCCAGTGCCGAGTTTAGTTGAAAGTACTATCAGTTCTTTATTTGTTAATTGAATTATTTACTTCAGTTCTTTATTTTTTATTGAATGCTTATTATTTTTTGTGCTGTGTTTAGTGCTTTGTAAGTCTTGGTGCTTTAGGTGCAGGTCTTCTCCGCTTCCTTCGATTTTTTATTTGTTAATTAATTGCTTATTACTTTTTGGGCTTTGTTTAGTGCTTTGTAAGTCTTGGTGCTTTAAATGTACCAACCTGCGCTGATTTCTTAACTCTCCGCAAGGGTTTTCTGTGTGGCCACAAGTGGCCACATACGCTGGCGTAAGTTAGTTTGGAGCAATTATTAGCTGTCCAAACTGGCTTAAATGGCCAAAACAACTGGTAACACCCCCTTTTGAAAAAAAAAACACCAAAAAAAAATCCTAACTAACTTACTTACACTGGCACAAATTAAATGTGCAGAATGAGGATTTTTAAGATACTCCAGAAAAATCAAGTTGCTCCAAAAAAAACGGAGCAACTCCTGGGCAAATTTGGGCCCAATCTTTCTATTACTTCCTGTTTTACATCCAACAGCATCTTTTGTCTCTCCACTTCTCTTACTAATACCTCATATCTTGATGTGAATCATAGTTTAAAAGTATCAGATGATATTTAAAAAAAAAATAATTCTTGGGATGTGGGTTTACTGTTAAGGCCGGCAATTATTGTCCATCCCTCATTGCCCTGAGAAAGTGGTGATGGGCCTTCCTCTTGAGCCACTGTATTGTAGCAGTTTGATGCAACTGAGAGGCTTACTAGGTCAATTTTAAGGGCAGTTAAAAGTCAATCATGTTGTTGTGGAGCTGGAGTCACATATAGGCAGGTTATTTTCCCAAAAGGACTTTAGTGAACCAGTTGAGTTTTTATGTCAATCCAACAACTTCATGGTCACTTTTTATTTTCAGACTTTTTAAAACGTTATTGAAATTCTCTAACTGAAATTCCTGGTTCCAGATGCAGCTTTCTCCTCATATTTTTCTTTTCTGCTCTTGTCTTTTACTGGATCCATTAGTAATTTTTCCACTTATTTTCAATTAGCTCACTTAGGAATTGCAAAATTTCTTGCTGTCAGATTGTCTATTTGTCTCTTCCATTTTTACTGTCTTTCTCATCCATCATTGCTATAAGTGCCTTGTCAGTTGGCACAGTCGAGCTTTTACAGTGTATAGGTTTTGGAATCACCTGTATAATAGTTGTTCAAACCACTCAATAAATCAAAAACTAATTTGAGCTATTTTTCTTCTAGGGAGTGACAAATGCATCCATTATCTGAGTCAACTATAATTGTAATGCTGATGGATTTCTAATTTTCTTCCTTTCCTGCTTGATAATTCGTTTAATTTCTTTCTAATAATCTTTGTCAATTGTTTTCATTTTTTTTTAATAGAAAGTAACATTCTGAACAAAATACTTGTGTCTGAATGGCTGAAAGAAAGTAAATGACGCAAAGTAATGTTTCATTAAATACTAAAATCTGGCAATTGCTGTTTGTGCACTCTTAAGAGGTTAACTGGGTGTTTGTTTTAGTTTCTGAGGGGTACAAAGACTGTTTAATACATGATTTTATTGTTTTCAGCATGAGAATTAAAAAGTGGCTATAACTCCTACACAGTGGATCAGCCGATGAGAAGGAACTTGTAAAATCAAGCTGATGACATTCACCAACCACATTGGTTAAAATAAATTGACTTCACTTGATTTAGACACTGCTGGCTATTTGTCAATGTCTGTATTAAACATGGAAATGGCAGTACATGGAATTGGAAGAATCAAGCCTGAAAGAGTGGGAGAGGGTGGTTAAGATACTGTTACTTTGCAGATGAGGTTTGCAGCTTTAAGAACTGTGGCATACATTGGAAGTCATCATGATGTCTTAATGCCTGCTGCACTAGTTCCATTTGCTGCATAGCTGGCTCCACAGCGAACTCCTGGCCAACATTTTCAGTCTGTTGCTCTGCCATGCTGGTTGTTGACTTGCACACCGAGGCTTCTTTTCAGGTTGAATTAAAGAGCATGCACATGGAGAGTTCTGAAATAAGGTGTTCACTCCTCCCTTCCACTCCCCCCGGATTGGGCACAACATCTGAATTTGTGTTTTAAACTACCAGTGGTATATTTGATAATTATTCTGTTTGTAGCATGAACTTTGTTACACCCATGTTCTGCTTCTGTTCATGTTGGTACAAAGATGTCTTGTGCATTGGATACAGAGCATACCCTTGGGGCTAGATTTTCGACAGGTTTGCGACCAGTTTTTCGCCTGGACGAAGCGCAAAAACGACTTTTTTGGGCGCTAAACGAGTTGCACAACATTTTGTACCCGGGCGGAAATTTCAACAGTGGTATTGCGGCGGTGCTAGCACCGGCCCGATGTTTTCACCATTTGGATGACGTCAATCGGTGTGCAATGCTGTGCTATCGCTCTGAGCGGAAAACTCAGCGATATCGCCTGATTTAATGTCTGCCCGGGAACCTGCCAGAAAAAATCAGTCGGACCCAGGGCACACCCAACGCTAATGGTACCATCTTAAAAACTGAGCAGAAGTTCAGTGCATAAAAGGATTTGGTGAAGAAGGCTGCGTTTCACACAGTGAAGTTTTATGTGAGTTTATAGTTTGTTTTAAAGGATATTTAAGGACATTAAAAAAAATGGGGGCTTTGCTTTGTCAGCCATTATTCCTGGCTACTTTTTCTATGCAGTGTCGAGCTAGAAGAAGGTTTATTGATCATTTTGAGCTTAATCGAAGAGGTCGCAGACATATGGGGAGGAGGCCTTAACCCCCACAAGTTTACAGGCAACATCGCTCATACCTGCAGCTCTTTGAGGCACAGTGCATTAGAAGGCTGCGCTTCCGAAAAGAGGTGCTCACAGAGATATGCCAGCTCATAAAGGCAGACCTGCAGCCTACCAGCGGTAACAGGACAGCACTGCCGGTGAGATGAAGGTGACTGCGGCACTTGCCTTCTGTGCCTCCGGCTCCTTGCAGACATCAGCAGAGGACGTTTGTTCCATCTTGCAGTATGCTACACATTGCTGCATTTGCCAGATGACTACTGCACTGGACACATGCAGGATGGACTTCATAAACTTCCCAATGACCAAGGTGGCCCAGAATGAGAGGACTGTAGGTTTTGGACGAATTGCTGGCTTCCCCAAGGTTATGGGTGCCATTGACTGTATGCACATCGCCCTGCAAGCACCTTTTATTCAATCCAGAGATTTACCGAAACCGAAACCGAAAGGGATTCCACTCCATGAACGTACAGATCGTCTGCAATTGTACTCAGTGCATCATGGCAGTAAATGCCAATATCCAGGGAGCATCCATGATGCTTTCATCTTGCGTGAGAGAAATGTCTCATGCCTGTTTGAATGTCAACGACAAGGCCAGAATTGGATGTTGGGGGACAAAGGTTACGGCTTCTCCACCAGGCTCATGACCCCCCTCCGGAACCATCAGACAGAAGCCGAGCATCGCTATAATGAGAGCCATATAGCCACACGCAACATCGTCGAACAGACAATTGGTGTGCTTAAGCAGCCTGGACCACTCTGGAGGCAGCCTGCAATACTCCCCTCAGCAGGTCTCTGAGTTCATTGTGGTGTGCTGCATGCTACGCAGTTTAGCCATCATGAGGGGACAGGATTTGCTAATGGGGACTGCAGGACCACCTGAGGAGAGAGGGGAGGAGGACGAGGAGCCTGGCGAGGAACCCATGCCACCACCACCACAGGGGAGGCCTCGTGCAGCTTTCGCCACTGCAAAAGCCTTGCGTCGGCAGCTCATAATTCAATGCTTTGCTTTAAGGGTGAACGACACATTTGACTGTTGCCTGGCGACTCGATCGCACCATGTTGACTATTCCCACTCTTATTCTGCAAATGAGACACTACACAGAAATGGCTAAGGTGAACAAAAGAATTGGATAAACATTGTAAACTTGTTGAACATAATTTTGAAACTTAAATAAAATTTGAACTGGAACAGAATTTGTAAACTTTTATAAAATAACAACAAAACAACAACCCCTGCACCGAACATCTTTTACTCTGTCTCCTCTCCCCTCACCCTAACCCCCCTCCCACGCACCCCCCACCCTCTCATCATGACCTTACCCAAGTTGGCACCAAGAGTTCGTGCAGCATGGCAGCCAGAGTCCTGCTGTATTGGGGGGAGAGACAATGGAGACGCCATGTATGGGTCCACTGGAGAAGCTCGAGGTATGGAAGGCCTGGCTTCTGAGTGGCAAGCCTCTTGCTCGGCGTCGCCACTCACAGGTGATGTGGGTCTGGGTGTGACACTGCAGTGTCACAGATGGAGGCCATCAATTGCATGTGAGCATTGACAGCCTCGCAAGTTTCGCGGCTCGCACGGACAATCTGCAACCCGACCTCTGTCATATTCGTAGATAGTGTTGCGATGTTTGCAGGAATCGTACCCAATAACTCTAGGAGCTGTCGGATGAGCTGGACACTCTCCCTGAACAGTACCACCATGTCCGGTTATGCGTCTGCCTGTCTGTCAGCAGACCGGCTTTGCCTATTCGCCCTCCGGAGAGATGGCATATGGGATTCAACCCCGGGAGTGTGTTGCTGCACGCCACTAGTACTCGGGGCCTTGGATGGATGAAAGCCCGAGAATGTTTCATTCTCTGACTAGCTGCTGTCCGGAGGAAAAATAAGTGTCAAGTGCATCTGCCTCCCCACCCCCACCCCCCCCTCCCCCAGAGTAGGCTGCTCAGTCCGCTCCTCTCCTTCAAGTTCCTCGTCCTTACCCTCATCCTTCTCCTCCCCTGACGGCCTGAGGTGGAGGCTTTCATTGAAAGATTTAGCGCATGTGACTCCTCATCTGTAAATAGAAAACAACAGATGAGTGGTTAGCAGCAGGGGAGGGGGCAGGGTGGCATGAGTAAGGTTACATAGCACAGGCTCATTTGAATGACCGCCGCTACTCCATTATATGTAGTCCAGAGACACTGCATGATATTGCCCCAACCCCAGTCCACAGACACTGCTGACATTGCCCCAACCCTAGTCCCCAGACACTACATCACATTGCCCCAACCCTAGTCCACAGACACTACATCACATTGCCCCAACCCAGCCCGGGGAGTATGCAGGACTTACCCTCACTATCAAACTGGGGCGGTTAGCATCCCCACTGGCAGTTGCCTTACCTGAGGCACCGATCAGACCAGCCACTCTTTCCTCGATGTCTGTCAGAGGCACGCTTCGGGGTGGACCGCTACCTCTCCGCCGCTGCTCCCGGCGGTTGTGGGACATTTTTCCCTGCAAAGATGACGATGGGAATGGTTACCAGAGGGCCCATGTGCTCTTGTGGCACACACAGATAGCCACCAAAGCATTTATACCATACTGTGTGCATTTAATATAGTCCTCTCTTTAATGGCCCTGGAAGTTGCACGTGGTTCATGAAGAAGACATCACAGTGCAGAAACATCTTTTAAAATTTCAGAAAGCAATCTTAATAATGTGTAAAGATCATTCATGACAAATAAGGTGCAACACTAAGCTTACCTATACGAACAACATGAGAACAAATAGTGTGTCAGATTTCTAAGTTAAGTAACGAGATGGCGCAGTCGTGTACAAGTGCGCGCGCGGAGTGCCGGACGGATGTGACTGGGTTCCACCCCGATGAATCCAGACTCTAGTTTCTATTTTTATTTTTGTTGGCTTGCAAAGGTCATTAAACCTCTTGCAGCACTGTGTGTGGGTCTACGAAAAACTGTTGGGAGGAGTTTACTTGCACCCCTCCTGTTTAATTCTGTCCATCTCCTTTCAACGGCAATGACAAGGGCCTCGTTTGCCTCACTGCTCAACTTTCTGGCTCTCTGCCTGCTCCCATCTCCTTCCATTGTGAATTAAATCTAAAAATGGCTAATTCAGCTCTGGGTGTACTGCGCATGCGCAGGTGCTCCCAGACAGCTTACCAGAAGCACGGGAAGAAGAAAAAAAGATGCAAAAAAAAAAATTTGCGCATGCGCATAAGGTCTGGTTTTTATTTGCTTGCAAATTTTGGCTCCGGCACACACACTCAGTTGTGCAATGGCGGATTTATAGCTATCGCTAACGTTGTTCACCGTTAGCCGAATTTTGCGAGCTCTGGCTGTAACAGTAACCCAGTGGTTAAAAAAAACATTTTGACGCAATTATCGCCCGAAAACGGGCGAAATCGCTTAAACCCAAAATTCTAGCCCATGGTCTCTTAGGACCCTGTTTCTATTCTGGCTTCCCCTGCAAATAAGGGAGGTAGAGATGAAGACATTAATAAGAGCTCCCAGGAAATGGTGCATTCTACTGCATTATTTTATTGTGGTTGCATACTAGCTGGAGATTAAGAGTTCAAAATGCTGCTTTTAAATTTACTCTTTCCTGAATCCTCAATGGCGCCAAAAAACTTACTAACAATTCTGGCCGCTCTGCTGTGTGTCCCGGGTCCTGGCGCGGCATTTCTCGTGGAGTGGGGGCCGGAGCTACAGCCCTGTGCCGAAAACAGTGCTGGCAGCTGTCCTCATGCGCAGTAAAGTGTTCGCGCATGCGCAGTAGCTCCTCCCATTATGATGATGATGATGCCTGCAGCGTGGGACCTAACACGTCCCGCCCTATCCCAGGCCGAGTGGCCTGCCGCACAGGCCGGCGGCCGCTGCCTTCCCGCGCTGAGGGCTACAAAAAACAGGTTGGTGGGGGCAGGTGGGTGGAGAGAAAGAATCTTCAAAGATTTTCCAGTAGTCTATCTTTACTAAAAAATCCCTATCTGCAGTATCTTACAGCTCACCCACTACTGCATAGATTTCTAAAATACTACTAATTATCAGAGTCACACTACGCAATGCTGAACACCAAAATTTAAGTTTACATTTTGACATGCTTTATTTGTTAAGTCTAATGTTTTAAATTTCTAAACCTAATCAGGTCAATTCTTTGGTGCTGCAGAAGTCAAAATCCAATGTGGTGTGATGCCGCACACGAACCCATTCGGCGAGAGCTTTGGTGCTCTTGATCTATTATCTACAAAGAAAACCATCCCCTTGCTTAAGTGGCCCCACTACTTCAGCCTTCATTGTAAGATCATTTTTATTCTTGTAAAAACCCTATACTCAGTTTAATCAGGCTGATAGCACCTATACCCTGTCCAGTCTCGCTGCTTGGGATTTTTAAAAAAACCTAGCATTCCTATCATAACACTGTCATTTGGAGGCTACCTGCGCTGATTTCTGTGGCCACATACGCTGGCCTAAGTTAGTTTGGAGCAACAATTAGCTGTCCAAACTGGCTTAAATGGCCAAAACAGGCGTAGGTGGCTGGTAATGCCTCCTTTTTAAAAAAAAAACTTTAAACTTAAAAAAAATCCTAACTAACTCACTTACACTGGCACAAATTAAATGTGCAGAATGGGGATTTTTAAGATACTCCAGAAAAATCAAGTTGCTCCAAAAAAACCGGAGCAACTTGTGGCCAAATTTGGGCCCAATTGTGTGTAGAAGTGTTTCCTAATTTCTCTCCTGAAAGGTCTGGCTCTAATTTTTAGACTATGCTCCCTAGTCCTAGACTCCCTAACGAGCGGAAATAGTTCCTCTCTATCTACCCTATCTGTTCCCCTTAATATCTTGAAACCTTCGATCAGATATTGCTCCTGCGAAACACCGTGGAACATTTTACTACATTAAAGGCCGCTTTATAAGTGCAAGTTGTTGATGTATATGGCATGGTGTCGAGGGGAAAGGAGCCACCAATGGCTGCAAACTGTGTTTGGGCTGGTGGTTGTAGGGAAATTGTGGCCTCAGTATCTCTCTTCCCATCTCCTTCCCAATCATTCATGTTTCCTCCCATTCCCTCACTTCCATTATGTCTGCGACCTCTTCACCTTTCAACTACTAATTCCCCCATCCTACTGCCTGCTCCCTTCCACCTCTTCCTCTTTGATCCAGCCAACCGCTGTATCCTTCTCCTTTGCTCCACTGTCACTCAGCTCACCCTTAATCCTCCATCCACTTCTATTGACTATCTCCATGGGTGGAATCCAAAGGCTCGAGGCCCCCTCACTCCAAACTAATTTCTCTCCTAAAATGAGGAAACAAATCTGCCTTGTCCGTCTTTCACTATATTTGTGCCTCTCTCTCACACAAAGACATTTTTTTAAACAAAAACTCAGTGAGCCAGAAATTGCTGGAAAATGTCTCAAATTACTCATGCTATATCCCAAAATGTTATTTTCTGAAAGAAATCTATCTAGTTGCATTTCTGAGTGTTGAAACAGCTATGCATCCTGAAAATCCTGAGCCTCCAGGTGGAGTATCATGTCAGGTCCATAAATCATATTATTAACAGGGTCCTTACGACATGCCCGAAATGGATGAGATGAGATTAATTTGCTTTGTCATAAATCTAGCAATTTCATGACACACCATGAATTTTAATGTGAGGAACAGCTACACCATGAGTTTGATTCTCTACAAATTGCTGAACGATTTCTGCCGCTCCACTGTTAGCCTTGACAAAACTAAACAAATTACCATCTTGCTGTGAGGCTCCCCATTAAAGTTCTGGGCTTGTCATGGAATTGCTGGATTTATGTTAATGCAAATTAATCTCTCCTCAGCCATTTAAGGCTGGTAATTCATGTCATAAAGACCCTATTAATGACAAGATTCATGATCCTAACATGATACTCAACCTTGAGGCCCAGGATTTTCTGGATGTAGAGCTGTTTCGACACACAGAAATGCAAATTATATAGACTTTTTTCAGAAAATAACACTTTGGGATACATTTTCTGAGTAATTTGAGACATGATTTGCAAAGCATAGCATGATTGAGAGGAAAGAAAGGTGACTGTGGACCTATGGTTCCCAAAGCGCGCTCATGCGGCTTTTTCCTTGTGTCATTTCTGGGTCAGTTGCAGACTAATTGATAGAAATTGATTGCTATCATTAGTTAACAACTCCATTATCATTGCATCATGTATCTACCAGGCTGGTAGAACGAGAATTTGATGGAGCTTGGTCTTTTTTCGTTTCTCAACTCCAATGTTTCCATGAAAGCAGTTCCACTGTTCCTGATCATGATGGAGGGGGTAGTGGCGGGGGGAGGGGTGGGTGGGGGGGGGGGGGGGCGGTGGGTGGCGGGCTGCTGATTCTATACTTCATAAGTCAAGAATGTTTGTATATTTTGTATATCTACCCTGTCATTTGCTTGTTAACCTATCAAGGACCAATACAATAATTCCCAAACACAACTGGGTTACAATGTCCTCTTATTCTGCTTGTTCTTAATTTTTTTCTTTACCTTTCACTCTCTTTCTTCCCTCTCTTTGGGCACAATTTTGGCCTAGCCCGTTTTTCAGCGCACTTACCGGAGTTGCGGCGGAAAAAAATGTTGCAACTTTGGCCGCTGTCTGGTCTCTTCACTGCAGTCGTGCAGTGTGACCAGTTGACTAGGGGAGTGGAGCCTGCGTTCTGCGCTGGAAAATGTGTCGGGCGTCTGCACATGTGCAGTGGAGAATGATGATATCTGCGCATGCGCAGTAGCGCTGCGAGTCTGCGAGTTGGCAATCGGCCATTAAAGAGCTGTTTGCGTCTTCGCGACCGAATTTCTGAGGTAGAATATCTTGCTTTCTTGTTATTCATCAATTCACTTAGGGGTTACTTCTTATAAGTAATTCATCCAACAGAAGATACTAGACTTTCTGTTTTCACTCATTTCTCAGAGCACGAATAATTCAGAATTCTGGTCAATATGAACTTTTCAGAAACTACACCGTGCAAAACGAGAAGTGTCTGAAATACAGTGATTGTGAAAAAGGAGGTGGGGTAGCGCTGCTGGTTAAAGAGGAAATTAACGCAATAGTAAGAAAGGACATTAGCTTGGATGATAGAAACATAGAAACACAGAAAAATAGGTGCAGGAGTAGGCCATTCAGCCTTCGAGCCTGCACCGCCATTCAATAAGATCATGGATGATCATTTCCTCAGTACCCTTTTCCTGATTTCTCTCCATACCCCTGTGATGATGTGGAATCTGTATGGGTAGAGCTGCGGAATACCAAAGGGCAGAAAACGCGAGTGGGAGTTGTGTACAGACCAGCAAACAGTAGTAGTGAAGTTGGGGATGGCATCAAACAAAAAATTAGGGATGCGTGCAATAAAGGTGCAGCAGTTATCATGGGTGACTTTAATCTACATATAGATTGGGCTAACCAAGCTGGTAGCAATGCGGTGGAGGAGGATTTCCTGGAGTGTATTAGAGATGGTTTTCGAGACCAATATGCTGAAACATAGAAACATAGAAAATAGGTGCAGGAGTAGGCCATTCGGCCCTTCGAGCCTGCACCATCATTCAATAAGATCATGGCTGATCATTCACCTCAGTACCCCTTTCCTGCTTTCTCTCCAGACCCCTTGATCCTTTTAGCCGTAAGGGCCATATCTAACTCCCTCTTGAATATATCCAATGAACTGGCATCAACAACTCTCTGCGGTAGGGAATTCCACAGGTTAACAACTCTCTGAGTGAAGAAGTTTCTCCGCATCTTGGTCCTAAATTGCTTACCCCTTATCCTTAGACTATGTCCCCTGGTTCTGGACTTCCCCAACATCGGGAACATTCTTCTTCCTGCATCTAACCTGTCCAGTCCCGTCAAAGTTTTACATGTTTCTATGAGATCCCCTCTCATCCTTCTAAACTCCAGTGAATACAGGCCCAGTCGACCCAGTCTCTACTCATATGTCAGTCCTGCCATCCCGGGAATCAGTCTGGTGAACCTTCGCTGCACTCCCTCAATAGTAAGAACGTCCTTCCTCAGATTAGACCAAAACTGAACACAGTATTCCAGGTGAGGCCTCACTAAGGTCCTATACAACTGCAGTAAGATCTCCCTGAATGCCAACTTTCAATGACTGATGTACCATGACACCCAGGTCTCGTTGCACCTCCCCTTTTCCTAATCTACCACTATTCAGATAATATTCTGCCTTCATGTTTTTGCCACCAAAGTGGATAACCTCACATTTATCCATATTATACTGTATCTACCACGCGTTTGCCTATTCACCTAACCTGTCCAAGTCACTCTGCAGCCTTTTAGCATCCTCCTCACAGCTCACACCGCCACCCAGCTTAGTGTCATCTGCAAACTTGTAGATATTACACTCAATTCCCTCATCCAAATCATAAATGTATATTGTAAATAGCTGGGGTCCCAGCACTGAGCCCTTCGGCACCCCACTAGTCACTGCCTGCCATTCTGAAAAGGACCCGTTTATCCCGACTCTCTGCTTCCTGTCTGCCAATCAATTCTCTATCCACGTCAGTACATTACCCCCAATACCATGTGCTTTAATTTTGCACACCAATCTCTTGTGTGGGACCTTGTCAAAAGCCTTTTGAAAGTCCAAATACACCACATCCACTGGTTCTCCCTTGTCCACTCTACTAGTTACATCCTCAAAAAAATTCTAGAAGATTTGTCAAGCATGATTTCCCTTTCATAAACCCATGCTGACTTGGACCGATCCCAGCACTGCTTTCCAAATGTGCTGATATTTCATCTTTTATAATTGCTTCCAACATTTTCCCCACGACTGATGTCAGGCTAACCGGTCTATAATTACCCGTTTTCTCTCTTTTTCTCCCCCCGCCCCCCCCCCCCCCCCTTTCTTAAAAAGTGGTGTTACATTAGCTACCCTCCAGTCCATAGGAACCGATCCAGAGTTGATAGACTGTTGGAAAATGATCACCAATGCATCCACTATTTCTAGGGCTACTTCCTTAATTACTCTGAGATGCAGACTATCAGTCCCTGGGGATTTATCGGCCTTCAATCCCATCAATTTCCCTAACACAATTTCCCGCCTAATAAGGATATCCTTCAGTTCCTCCTTCTCACTAGACCCTCGGTCCCCTAGTATTTCCGAAAGGTTATTTCTGTCTTCCTTTGTGAAGACAGAACCGAAGTATTTGTTCAGCTGGTCCGCCATTTCTTTGTTCCCCATTATAAATTCACCTGAATCTGACTGCAAGGTACCTATGATTGTTTTCACGAATCTTTTTCTCCTCACATATCTATAAAAGTTTTTACAGTCAGTTTTTATGTTCCCAGCAAGCTTCCTCTCATACTCCATTTCCCCCCTTCTAATTAAACCCTTTGTCCTCTCTGCTGTATTACAAAATTCTTCCAGTCCTTAAGTTTGCTGCTTTTTCTGGCCAATTTATATGCCTCTTCCTTGGATTCAACACTATCCTTAATTTCCCTTGTTAGCCACGGTTGGAGCCACCTTCTACGTTTTATTTTTACTCCAGACAGGGATGTACAATTATTGAAGTTCATCCATGTGATCTTTAAATGTTTGCCATTGCCTATCCACTGTCAACCCTTTAAGTATCACTCGCCGTCTATTCTAGCCAATTCACATCTCATACCATCGAAGTTACCTTTCCTTAAGTTCAGGACCCTAGTCTCTGAATTAATTGTGTCACTCTCCATCTTAATAAAGAATTCTACCATGTTATGGTCACTCTTCCCCAAGGGGCCTCGCACAACAAGATTGTTAATTAGTCCTTTCTCATTACACATCACCCAGTCTAGGATGGCCAGCCCTCTAGTTGGTTCCTCGACATATTGGTCTAGAAAACCATCTCTTATACACTCCAGGAAATCTTCCTCCACCGCATTGCTACCAGTTTGATTAGCCCAATCAATATGTAGATTAAAGTCGCCCATGATAACTGCTGTTCCTTTATTGCACGCATCCTTAATTTCTTCTTTGATGCTGTCCCCAACCTCACTATTACTGTTTGGTGGTCTGTACACAACGCCCAATAGCGTTTTCTGCCCTTTGGTATTCCGTAGCTACACCAATACAGATTCCACATCATCCAAGCTAATGTCCTTCCTTACTATTGCATTAATTTCCTCTTTAACCAGCAACGCCACCCCACCTCCTTTTCCTTTCTGTCTATCCTTCCTAAATGTTGAATACCCCTGGATGTTGAGTTCCCAGCCTTGGTCACCCTGGAGTCATGTCTCCATGATGCCAATTACATCATAACCGTTAACTGCTATCTGCGCAGTTAATTCGTCCACCTTATTCCGAATACTCCTCGCATTGAGGCACAGAGCCTTCAGTCTTGTCTTTTTAACACCCTTTGCCACTTTAGAATTTTGCTGTAACGTGGCCCTTTTTGCTTTTTGCCTTGGGTTTCTCTGCCCTCCACTTTTACTTTTCTTCTTTCTATCTTTTGCTTCTGCCCCCATTCTACTTCCCTCTGTCTCCCTGCCATATTAGTTTAACCCCTCCTCAATAACACTAGCAAACACTCCCCCTAGGACATTGGTTCCGGTCCTGTCCAGGTGCAGACCATCCGGTTTGTCCTGATCCCACCTTCCCCAGAACTGGTTCCAACATTCCAGGAATTTGAATCCCTCCCTTCTGCACCACTCCTCAAGCCACGTATTCATCTGAGTTATCCTGTGATTCCTACTCTGACTAGCACGTGGCACTGGTAGCAATCCTGCGATTACTACTTTTGAGGTCCTACTTTTTAATTTAGCTCCTAGCTTCCTAAATACGTCTTGCAGGACCTCATCCCGTTTTTTACCTATATCGTTGGTACCATATGCACCAGGACAACTGGCTGTTCACCCTCCCTCTTCAAAATGTCCTGCACCCGCTCCGAGACATCCTTGACCCTTGCACCAGGGAGGCAACATACCATCCTGGAGTCTTGGTTGCGGCCGCAGAAATGTCTTATCTATTCCCCTTACAATAGAATCCCCTACCACTATAGCTCTCCCACTCTTTTTCCTGCCCTCCCTGTGCAGCAGAGCCACCCACGGTGCCATGAACTTGGCTGCTGCTGCTCTCCCCTGATGAGTCATCCCCCTCAACGGTACCCAAAGCGATGAATCTGTTTTGTAGGGGGATGACCGCAGGGGACCCCTGCACTACCTTCCTTTCACTGCTGTTCCTGTTGGTCACCCATCCCCTACCTGGCTGTGTACCCTTTACCTGCGGTGTGACTAACTCACTAAACGTGCTATTCACGACATCCTCAGCATCGCGGATGCTCCAGAGGAACCAACTAGAGAGCTGGCCATCCTAGACTGGGTGTTGTGTAATGAGTGAGGACTAATTAGCAATCTTGTTGTGCGAGGTCCCCTGGGGAAGAGTGACCATAATATGGTAGAATTCTTTATTAAGATGGAGAGTGACAGTGTTAATTCAGAGATTAGGGTTCTGAACTTAAGGAAAGATAACTTTGACGGTGTGAGATGTGAATTGGCTCGGATAGACTGACAAATGATACTTAAACGTTGACAGTGGATAGGCAATGGCAGACATTTATAGATTACATGGATGAACGTCAACAATTGTACATCCCTGTCTGGAGTAAAAATAAAAAGGGGAAGGTAGCTCAACCGTGGCTAACAAGGGAAATTAAGGATAATGTTAAATCCAAGGAAGAGGCATATAAATTGGCCAGAAAAAGCAGCAAACCTGAGGACTGGGAGAAATTTAGAATTCAGCAGAGGAGGACAAAGGGTTTAATTAGGAGGCGGAAAATAAAGTATGAGAGGAAGCTTGCAGGGAACATAAAAACTGACTGCAAAAGCTTCTATAGATATGTGAAGAGGAAAAGATTAGTGAAGACCAACGTAGATCCCTTGCAGAGTCAGAATCAGGTGAATTTATAATTGGGAACAAAGAAATAGCAGACCAATTGAACAAATACTTTGGATCTGTCTTTGCTAAGGAAGACACAAATAACCTTCCGGAAATACTAGGGGTTTGAGGGTCTAGCGAAAAGGAGTAACTGAAGGAAATCCTTATTAGTCAGAAAATTGTGTGAGAGAAATTGATGGGATTGAAGGCCGATAAATCCCCAGGGTACTGAAGGAAGTGGCCCTAGAAATAGTTGATGCATTGGTGATTATTTTCCAACATTCTATTGACTCTGGATCAGTTCCTATGGACTGGAGGGTAGCTAATGTAACACCACTTTTTTAAAAAGGAGGGAGAGAGAAAACAGGGAATTATAGACCGGTTAGCCTGACATTAGTAGTGGGGAAAATGTTGGAATCAATTATTTAAGATGAAATATCAGTGCATTTGGAAAGCAGTGAAAGGATCGGTCCAAGTCAGCATGGATTTATGAAAGGGAAATCATGCTTGACAAATCTTCTTACATTTTTTGAGGATGTAACTAGTAGAGTGGACAAGGGAGAACCAGTGGATGTGGTGTATTTGGACTTTCAAAAGGCTTTAGACAAGGTCCCACACAAAAGATTAGTGTGCAAAATTAAAGCACATGGTGTTGGGACTAATGTATTGACGTGATCGAGAACTGGTTGGCAGACAGGAAGCCGAGTCGTAATAAACGCTTCCTTTTCAGAATGGCATGCAGTGACTAGTGGGGTGCCGCAGGGCTCAGTGCTGGGACCCCAGCTATTTACAATATACATCAATGATTTAGATGAAGGAATTGAGAGTAATATCTCCAAGTTTGCAGATGACACTAAGCTGGGTGGCGGTGTGAGCTGTGAGGAGGATGCTAAGAGGCTGCAGAGTGACTTGGACAGGTTAGGTGAGTGGGCAAATGCATAGCAGATGCAGTATATTGTGGATAAATGTGAGGTTATCCACTTTGGTGGCAAAAACAGGAAGACAGAATATTATCTGAATGGCGACAGATTAGGAAAAGGGGAGGTGCAACGAGACCTGGGTGTCATGGTACATCTATTATTGAAGTTTGGCATGCAGGTACAGCAGGCGGAGAAGAAGGCAAATGGCATGTTGGCCTTCATAGCTAGAGGATTTGAGTAAAGGAGCAGGGAGGTCTTACTGCAGTTGTACAGAGCCTTGGTGAGGCCACACCTGGAATGTTCAGTTTTGGTCTCCTAATCTGAGGAAGGACGTTCTTGCTATTGAGGGAGTACAGCGAAGGTTCACTAGATTGATTCCCGGGATGGCAGAACTGACATATGAGGAGAGACTGGATCAACTGCGCTTGTATCCACTGGAGTTTAGAAGAATGAGACGGGATCTCATAGAAACATATAAAATTCTTACATGATTGGACAGGTTAGAGGCAGGAAGAATGTTCCCGTTGCTGGGGAGTTCCAGAACCAGGGGTCACAGTCTAAGGATAAGGGATAAGCCATTTAGGACTGAGATGAGGAGAAACTTCTTCACTTAGAGTGGTTAACCTGTGGAATTCTCTACTGCAAAAAGTTGTTGAGGCCAGTTTGTTAGATATATTGAAAAGGGAGTTAGATATGGCCCTTACGGCCAAAGGGATCAAGGGGTATGGAGAGAAAGTAGGAAAGGGGTACTGAGGTTGAATGATCAGCCATGATCTTATTGAATGGCGGTGCAGGCTCGAAAGACTGAATGGCCTGCTCCTGAACCTAATTCCTATGTTTCTATGCTTCTATGTTAAAGGCCCTGATATTGACGGGGAGGAGGGGAGGGAACTCATATGTTCGCATTCGGATATAGCTCTGTAATGGAAATTAAAAGCCACTTCTACTTTTACTGAATCAAAGTTCCCTGTTGATTTATTCAACTGTGTTTACTGCTGTTATCTCGAATTGCAGCGTCTCCCTCTCTGTGGCCGTCGATGCCTGCCAGCTCCTTCCCTCTCCCCCCGCCCCACCCCCAGTCTCTCCGTTGATTTGCTTGCAGCCTCTCCGTTGAATCCCAATGTGGGCCAGTTCACTCGCTCCCGCCCCTAGCCCAGGCAGAGTGGCCTCCGGTGCATTGTCCCGCCCCTAGCCCAGGCCGAGTGGCCTCCCGCACCGGCCCACTGTCTTCCTGGGCCGAGTGCAGAAAGGTGAATTGCAGTTTGAAGTTGAAGGTAGGACTTTAATTTTTTATTTCTTATAGAATTGTTAATAGTCTTTGCTTGCAAACTTTGCTAAGGGTAAGGCTTGGTTGGTTCAGGTCCAGGTCCTCTCCACTTCCCGCCCCTATCACAGGCCGAATGGCCTCCGATGTACTTACCTGCGCGATTTCTTTAACTCTCCACAAGGCTTTTCTGCAGTGGCCGCATATGCTGGCCTAAGTAGAAATGGAGTAACTATTAGCTGGCCAAAGTTGCTTAAATGAGCAGAACTGGCTTATGTGGCTGGTAACGCCCCCTTTTGAGAAAAAAGAACAAATCTAAAAAAAAACGTAAAAATCTAAAAAAGTTATATTGGTGCAAATTGATTGGGGAAACTGGGGATTTTTAAGTTCCGCCAAAAAAAGCAGCCTACTCCAAAATATAACGGAACAACTCCTGGCCAAAATTGAGCCCTTTATTTTTTCTTCTGTATTTAATTTGACTCTAATTCATCCTATTTCCTTCTCTGTTGTTCGCTCTGTTTCTTTGTCTATCCTTTTCTTTCTTTGGTTAAGGAGATAAACCATTGGGCATGATGTTCATGAGGTCTCAGAAGCGACATTGATATTACACCATTATCGTTTTGACTTTCCAGCAATTTGCAGCGCAAATATAGAGCGATGTGAACGGTGAGATAAAAAATTTCAATTGATGTCATTTGCTGTGAGAAGCTCCATTACAGTAATTTCTGGCCCATTATAAATGTTACCTTATAGCTTTTGAAACTTGCTCTCTTGTTTTTGAAAATTATTTGCCAAAAAGCTACTGGGCAGAAAGTGCAAGAAGCTAAAGAGAATTATCCCATCAGTTGTGGTGACTGAATAATACGGACAACATCTTGCGAAATTAGGTCCACATCTTGTGCTCAAACTGCACAATTCAAATTCAGCTGGGAATCACATCTCTGGCCAAAAGGATTAATTTGAAGCCCCAGCTTTTGAGAAAGGCTGGGACCTTTTACTTGTATGTAAAAATGATAATGAAGGCAATGAAAGACACACAAGTTTGTTCAAATTTAATCATCATCATAGGCAGTCCCTCGGAATCGAGGAAGACTTGCTTCCACTCTTAGCATGAGTTCTTAGGTGACTGAACAGTCCAATACGAGAACCACAGTCTCTGTCACAGGTGGGACAGACAGTCGTTGAGGGAAAGGGTGGGCGGGGAGCCTGGTTTGCCGCACGCTCCTTCCGCTGCCAGTGCTTAATTTCTGCATGCTCTTGGCGACGATACTCGAGGAGCTCAGTGCCTTCCTGAGGCCGTTCCAGATTTTGCGTTTTGCCGGATTTTGGAACGTCTTTCTGACGTCACGAATCCGGAAACACCCGAGCCCAGGTTTGGGTATTTCTCGATTTCGGAATGTTAGAAAGGGGACGGTGGGGTGGGGACAGGGGGGTTGCTCGTCGATGAGCTGTTTGGGTCGCCGGGCGGGGTCCCACCGCCGTGAAAGTGTTCGGGTGGGGCTCCGCCGCCGTGGAGATGTTCGGACGAGGGCTCCGCGGCCGAGGACCTGATCGGGCGGGGCCCGCCACTGAGGAAGTGTTCGGGCAGGGCTCTGCCGCCATGGAGGAGTTCCTTGTCTGGCCTGAGGTATGTGGGGTCGGAAAGGGGAGGAAGGGGGCCTGGGGCGAGGTCGGGCCCCGCGAATTTGGGGCGGGCGGAGTCTGGCCGGGGCGAAGTCGGTTCGCTGAGGCGGGGGGTGTCCGGATATTGGAACATTTTCCGGTTTCTGGACAACACCGCCACGGTTCGGCCCGGTGTCCGGATTCTGGAAGATTCTGGATTCCCGAACTCTGGATTTTGCAGGTCGAATCTGTACTGCATTGATGCTAAATAATGGACTGGCTAGATTCCTATTACACAAGTATTACAAGAATCTTAATGAACAAGAATCTGAAATGTCTTATAAATTGGATGTGCATATATGTATTACAGAAGCTTCATGAAAGTTACCATAAGCCCTGGTGCAAAAATATATACTGAGGGGTAATATACATTTACAAGCTTAAGGATTTTTATCACTATACATAGCAACCGGAAGGCCTTTACTGGTGAAGGAACCAATGGTTTCCATGCTGTATGAAAGATTGCTTTGATTCATCACATGTAGTCAATAAAACAACTTTATAACAATAAGCACTTGTAAACTAAGGTCTTTAAGATGTATTTGTAAGTAATAGAAAATGTTGTTCAGTATAATTTAATATTTTACTGCAGAGCTACACATTTATGAATCAGGAACAGTTGCAGATTATAGTAGGAAGAATGGATCCCAGCCAGCCAAAGGAGGTGAGAGTTCTTCTTTGCGATTTATTAGATGTCCACTGTTTTATTGCAGTTGTCACTATTTCTTGAGTACTTTTCTGTAGTTGTGGCAGGCGAAGAATAGACTATATAAATTAATGTTTTCACTGGCTTCACCAATTAGAAAAAAACTAGCAAAATAAACAGTTCAGTTTTATAGCACTGGAAAAGCTGCCTTTTCTTAGCAAGCTTCCTCTATTCAGTCTGAATTAGCAGGACATTATTTACACAACCATTCAGTTACCCATATAAATGCATGCAACTTACTCCTAAGAGATCTTAAGACTTTAGTGGTTAACATATACATGTTCAATATTGCTTTGCTTTATTATATAGGGATATAGACAGGCTAAGTGAGTGGGCAAAAATTTGGCAGATGGAGTATAATGTGAGAAAATGTGAGGTTATTCACTTTGGTAGAAAAAATAGAAAACAAATTATAATTTAAATGGAGAAAAATTGCAAAGTGCTGCAGTACAAAGGGACCTGGGGGTCCTTGTGCATGAAACACAAAAGTTAGTATGCAGGTACAGCAAGTAATCAGGAAGGCAAATGGAATGTTGGCGTTTATTGCAAGGAGAATAGACTATAAAAGCAGAGAAGTCCTGCTATAACTGTACAGGGTATTGGTCAGGTCACACCTAGAGTTCTGCATACTGTTTTGGTCTCCGTATTTAAGGAAGGATGTACTTGCATTGGAGACTGTTCAGAGAAGGTTCACTAGGTTGATTCCAGAGATGAGGGAGTTGACTTTTGAAGATAGGTTGAACCGATACACATTGGAGTTCAGAAGAATGAGAGATGATATTATTGAAACATATAAGATAATGAGGGGGCTTGACAAGGTGGATGCAGAGAGGATATTTCCACTGAAAGGGGAAACTAAAACTAGAAGACATAGTCTCAGAATAAGGGGCCGCTCATTTAAAACTGAGATGAGGAGGAATTTCTTCTCTTAGAGGGTTGTAAATCTATGTAATTCTCTGCCCCGGAGAGCTATGGAGGCTGGGTCATTGAATATATTTCAGGCGGAGATAGACAGATTTTTGAGCGATAAGGGAATAAAGGGTTATGGGGAGTGGGCAGGGAAGTGGAGTTGAGTCCATGATCAGATCAGCCATGATCTTATTGAATGGCGGAGCAGGCTCGAGGGGCCAAAAGGCCTACTCCTGCTCCTATTTCTTATGTTCTTATGTTCTTTATCTTCATGGTTAAAATTTCTAATACTTAATTATCTTATCAGAAATTGATTGAAATTCAATTTTTTTTAGGTTCGAAGAGAGGCTTTGCAGACCCTCTGCTGTGCTCCTCCATCTGATGTATTGAACTGTGAATGCTGGGTTACTCTCCGCAAATACCTTGCAACAGCTCTTTCAGATCCAGACGCTACGCTAAGTGTAATAAATTAAAAATAAACACTCTCATCACAATTTACTAAACATTATAAGTTTAGGAATGCAGTAAGATTTTTAAAAATAAACCTTGATGTTTATTGATCAATGATTGTCTTTCTAAGATAACTTGGAATCCAAATATTTAAAAACTTGGATTTTCAGAAAAAAATGTGTATCCCCGGTCGCTCGCTCTTCCGTTCCTAAAGCAAGCCTTCAGAAGAACGAGAAGAACTCTAGGATGAGAAAAGGCCATTTGGACTACTGAAGCTTGTGACGCTAGTATTCTAGCTCCAGCTTAGCATCTATCTGCTGACATGTCACTAAAGTCTGCCTGGTAGATTATTCCAGACATTTATCACCTTTCACGTGGAGAAATTACTTTTAATATCAAACAAAAACATAGGAGAAAATGTTTCAGCTGCACGCATATTTGAATATTTGCTTTAATGCAACACTTAATGATCTGTAGTAAGATGGACGTTTAGAAATCTGCAAGGATAAGTTGCCATTGCAGAGAATGTTAGAAAATTGAAGCACTTGGAAGAAGGCCAAAAAAAGATGCAATGGGATATGAGGAAAGCAGCAGCAATGTTAAAGTGTAAAATAATTAAGGATATCAGAAGAAATTTAGCTATTTTGTTATCCCGTTCACATGCTACATTAAAGAGAATTGGATATTATACACAGGGTCACAAACGTGCAATACCATAGATTGGAGAGATGCAAGTTACCCCCAAAACTTTCTTTTTGTTGAATTACTGATCTCTATCTTATGCTGGCAAGGTATTGAGTAGAGGCAATTAGGGTGATGGAGAAAGAAAATGAGAAGAGTTGTCTCCACAGGCTGCTGTCACATGTCTCCTGGGCTAAGAGCAAAATGGCTAAGGAATTGAGGTATTTGGGGTGAGAGTGGATCAGGCTTAAGTGGAAAACTATTTACATTTAGCAGGGTTTTTATAATGATACTTGAAAGTGAGGAGTTGTCACTGTACACAACCAAAAATGATGAATTTGTAAAATGTTTTGATATTAAAAAAAATCATCAAACTATCCAAATTATTCTACATTTGGTATAATTTAAGATTCTGCAAATGCTTGTGTTGCTGCTTATTGTTTAGAGCAAGTTTAATTTTTTAAAGAAAAAAATGCTTTTATGTAGAAGTGCTTTTAATAGGAATTCATTCCCCTTTACACAGTTGTTGATTGATTTGAAATTGCTTTTAAACCACATACCTTTTAAATTGAGAAACTCCGTATTGCCCAGCTTGAATTGTTCAGTGCTATAAAGTAAATTTAAACTATTCAAGTTTTACTGGATGGGTACATTCTACATGCAAAGAAAGGTGATAGAATGTTCAGTGATTTAAAAATGATGCATTGTACTCATTTTCTTTAGGACAAAAGCCTACGATTCTATGCAAAAACATTTTCATCGTCAACATTCAGCACTACAAGAGAAACCTACACGAGTCTGGGTATGGATTAAAAATTGCTTACACTTAAATCCTTACTAGAATTATTAAGTTTAATTCTGTACTTTGTGGCTTGATAAGAATATGGCTTGTTGGTGTTTTAAAAAAACTATATTAATTATATGTAAAGCTACAGCAGCAAACTATGGTGCCTAGAGTTATTTCCTGGATACACTTATTGGGCCCAAGTTTCCGCAGGAGTTGCTCCTTTTTTTTTTGGAGCAACTTGATTTTTCTGGACTATCTTTTTAGTTGCAATTCTGGCCATTTAATTTGCGCCAGTGTAAGTGAGTTAATTAGGTTTTTTTTTAGGTTTTTTTCAAAAGGGGGCGTTGTCAGCCACTTACCCCTGTTTTAGGCATTTGGCCAGAAAATAGTTGCTTCTAATTAACTTAGGCCAGCGTATGTTGCCACTTCTGTCTGCACAGAAAAACCTTACCTAGCGTTAAGGAATTGGCGCGAGTAGCTACATTTAAAGCACCACCAAGCACCAAACAAAGCACAACAAGTAATAAGCAATTAGTTAACAAATAAAATAGAAGGAATCCTGCACCTAAAGCACCAAGACCTAAGTAATAAGCAATTAATAAATAAAAAATAGAAGGAATTCTGCACTTAAAGCACCAAAATCAATCAGTAAATAACAAATAAAAAATAGAAGTCCTATCTTAGGGAACACAGCGGGCTGCTAATGAGGGAGTCCATTTGGCCAGGGCTAGGGACGGTGTGCTTTGGGCCCCTCCCACACAGCCTGCAGCACGTACTCAGATTCGGCCTGCCAGGAGCTATTGCACACGTGTGCAGACTCTAGCACGCATGTGCAGAGGTCCCAGCACTGTTTTCAGCCCCGGGACTTGGCTCCGCCCCAATCCATTGGGCCACGTTGCGCCATGACCGAAGAGAGGCTGGGGAGCGACCAGAATACCGATGTCTTTTTTTCGGCGCACTTGGAGGCGGACAAAAACGGCGCACCTTGGGTGAGAGCGCCAGAAAAACAGGTTAGGGAAACTCTAAACCTATTAGAAGTAAATTGAAATCCAATTAAATGTTCACAAGCTAATACAATATCATCCTCATCACAAAACTGGTATCATTTGGTGCACATTTGAATTTGAAATGAAGAGTTTACAGTATTTATATTTTTTGTTCTTGTTTTTTTGTTCCAATTTGATGGTCTGTGTAAGATGTTTGCAGTAAATAATTAATTTGTTTTATACGCAGCTAGTCTTTATATAAATGAATGGATAAATAAGTTGAAGCTATTGCACAGGGCGATTACAGCATGACTCTCTTCATAATCAGAAGAAATTTGTGTAACTAAAAATACAGATTGTATCGTAGACTTTAATTGATTGTGGGGATAATAACTTCCTTAGCTTTTTAAATGTATTTGGGTTGGTGTTTAATTTATAGCTGTCACCTGATTTGTTCTTTAGTTAGGGAAGGATATTTCAATAACCTTTTGGTTTTCAATTTTATTTGAAAGCAATACAAATTCATATTTTGACTTATAGTCACCTCTCTTGCAGCCACTTTTTGTTGTCCTGAATTTGTTTCAATTACAATCAATGTAAAATTTATTCTATAAAATAGTCATTTGCATACTCCATATTATAGCCAATTCATTTGGTCACTTTACTTATACTGCCTGTATGATGCAACTTTGTACAAAGGTCAACTACATAAAAGAAGCATGCAAAATGACAGCAGGCAGTGTTTACTGTATAGTAAATACATGGCATTTTTAAAACAACTATTTTGATTTTACAATGTTTTAACTTGCCCTTTTGAATCCATTCTACTTGCTGTGTATGACTGTACGCATTCCCAGTGACTTAACTATTTTTGAGTTGTTACATTTGATTAGTTCACAGATTTTGATTACCTACATTAGTTCCACTTGCTTTGTTGGCATAGTTTGCCACTTTATTTTTTCAGGTTTATAAACATGTTTATGGTTTGAAGCATTTAATATACATGTTTGCTGCTCTCAGTTTGGTGAAAGCACAAGTGGAGTGTGCTATTCGTAAGGTGATTTCTGAAAGTTAGGAGGACAAAATGGCAAAAATATTTAGTAGAGAGCAAGCAATTGCTGAAGGCCAATGCAATCTAGAACTGACTGGAAGTGGAATAAGCAGACATCTGGAAGGATGATGACATTTGTTCTAAACATGAAGGAAATGTGACAAATGGAAAATAAAATGTTGTCATATAGACAATATTTAGTGCCAGCTTACCTCAGTTGGCAGTGCACGGTCTCCTCAAGAGTCAAAATGCTGTGAGTTCAAATCTCAGTCCAGGATTTGAGACGTAATCCAGGCCAATCAGTGCTGTACTGAGGGAGTGTTGCATTGTCAGAGATGTCAACTTTTAGATGAAGCATTAAACTGAAGTCCTGCTTACCGGCTCAGGTAGAAGTAAAAGATCCTGTGACACTATTTAAAGAGCTGGCAATCCTCCTCATGTCTCAGTCAACATTCTTTCCTTAACCAGTACCATCAAAAAAAGATTAGCTGGCTATTTATCTAATTCACTGTTCGATTCAATGTGGAAAGGGTTTAGCTTGCTAAAATCATTCCATTGTCAAAGTCATATTCACGCTAATAAACCTCTGCATGCTCTCCAAGATCCTGACATCCCTGGGGATCACCATTGACCAGAAACTTAACTGGACCAGCCACATAAACACTGTGGCAAACAGAGAGGTTCAGAGGCTGATATTCTGCGGCAAGTGTCTCACATCCTAACTCCCCAAAGCCTTTCCACCATCTACAAGGCACAAGTCAGGCATGTGATGGAATGCTCTCCATTTGCCTGAATGAGTCAGCTCCAACAACATTCGAAGCTCGACACCATCTAGGACAAAGCAGCCTGCTTGGTTGGCACCCCATCCAACACCTTCAACCTTCACTCCCTCAACCAGTGGTGTACCGTGGCGGCAGTGTGTGCCATCAATAAGATGCACTGCAACAACTCACTACAGCTTCTTCAGCACACCTCCCAAACTCATGACCTCTACCACCTAAAAGGACAAGGGCAGCAGGTGCATGGGGACACCATCACCTGCAAATTTCCCTCCAAGCTACACACCATCCTGACTTGGAAATATATTGCTGTTCCTTCATTGTTGCTGGATCAAAATCCTGGAACTCCCTTCCTAACAGCACTGTCGGAGTACCTTCACACATGGCCTGCAGCGGTTCAAGAAGGCAATTCACCACCACCCTCTCGCGTGCAGTTAGGGATGGGCAATACATGTTGGCCTTGCAGTGACGCCCACATCCCAGAATGAACTTAAATAAAAAATATGGACAGCTGTTCAGGATAAGTGGACAGTGTAAGTGTTGATGACTGTAAAACCACATTAAAGGGGTATGGTAGACTGACAAAATATTTGTGAGACTGCAGGAGGACATAACTAGGTTAGAGCAAACATTTGGTAGATACAGTTAATTGTACATAAATGCGAAGTAGTACATTTTGAGAAAATGAACACAAAATGTAAATATATCCTAATCTGTAGAATTCTCAGTGGAGTGAAAGAACAAAGATGTCTGGGGTGCAGAGACCATAAAAAGGGCAAATACACTGCTGCATATTAAACACAGAGGCATTGAATACAAAAGCAAAGACATGATCATGAATCTGTATAAGACATTGGTTAGACCACAGCTGAAATATAAGGGGGCCGAAATTGCCCAGCGCCCGAAACAAGGCACCGACCGCTTTTTACCGTTCATTACCGCTGCAATGGATGCGGCGGCTATTAGAGGGAAATTCAGCATTTTTCTTGAAAGAAAAGAATGGTGCGGGAATAGGCTCTTTGCAGCGGTGTGGGTGTGGAGTGGTTAATTGGGCCGCAAAATTCAGCTGTTGCCGATTTGCTGATAACGAGACAGCTGCTCCCTGGCCTTCTCAAAGGGCAGGTTTTGCAGCTAGGCCCTGAGCATTGAGTCTGTCTCTGTTGCTTGAGAAGGAATGGCTACTGCAAGAGGTTCAAGGAGGGCCAGTCACTTCACGAATGTGGAATTGAGACTCTGGTCCAAACTGTGGAGGGAAGGAAGGAGGCGCATTCTCTATCCAGACACTGGCAGACCTATTCGCACCATCTTTGTGACTGCGTGGCGAGAGATCGCTCTGGAAGTTTTGGGGACCTCCATTCATGACCATACCAACATCCAATGCCGCAAAAGGCTGAACGACATCATTTGACTGATGAAAGTGAGTACATGTTCCCCCAACTCCTCACCTTCCATCTGCCAGCCTCTCCTTCACCTCTTATTTTCCACCTTCACCATATAGTCACTGAATGACCATTTGTTGGTGAGGCCTGTATATGTGTGTGCATACTCACAACGTAGGCTCCCTTTTATGTCAGAGTTACACCTGCATGTAATGGACCCACAGGTGCACTAATTGCCGAGGCCTCATGACACTGCTGCTCAGCAACCCTTCTTTGCTTTGCAGGCCAAGGTATCTCACAACCATTTGAAGCAACAGAAGACTGGTGGGGGTGAGGCCAATATCCAGCTGCTGAGTGATATTGAAGAAAGGGTGCAGCGAATAATGGGCCCACATGTTGCCTTCCCTGTGGCTGTCGGTTGTGTGGATCCCGCTGGGGACAGCATCGGTAAGTGAAGGCCTTCCTTTAATGTCATCTCTCCTGGAAAGTCTACGCGCCGACCAGGCAATTGGTTATGATCGTGTGCAAGTTGCCTGCTGCATGGTGCACCCTGACAGAAGCCCTTGTGCCATTTATGATTGCAGATGAGACCCCGAGTGTGAGCCAGAACGAGGCCGAGACACTTGAGGCGAGTGGGAGCCATAGTCAGGAGGACACCCTTGAGGCAAGTGGAAGCCATACTGAGGAGGACACCCATGAGCCCATTGCAGATATTGTCAGCATGTCCACTGAGGATGAGGAAGAGGGGGACAGAGCTGCCAACACTGCGTCACTGCTTCCTACACTCGCACGTGCCAGCTCAGATACTGGGTATATGCGGTTGGGACAGTTGGATTTAGCAGAGGGGTCTGCATTGGGTGATGCACTGGGGCTCAGCGGGCTTCAGCAAGGTTAAAGGCCAAGGGAACCTCATGTGTCATCTCTCCAAGGGGACGAGTTTGCATGTGAGTTCTGCTGCAGAGGACTCAGACGAGCCCATCAATGTTGGGGCTTATGAAAGAAGAATTGAGGCTATGCATTCTCAGATGTTGGGGCAATGGCAAGAGTGCCCGAGAGCCTGTCGCAAGTGGTCAGGAGCATGGAGGAGTCTGCCTCCCGCATTGTGGACAGCTCTGTGCGTACCATGGAGCCCATCATTGCCAGTGTGCAGGCGATGGTGGACTCCCAGATTGGCAGACTCCCGTGCGGATCCAGCTGTGAAGCTACGTGTTGTGGACGATATGGCAGCTGTCGTTACAACATAGGTGCAAGTGAACGAATGTCTGAGTGCTGCTTTGGAGAGGATGGCCACTGCCCTGGAAGCTCAGAATGCTCTCATGCACTCTGGGCAACATGCCACAGAGTGTCTTACTCCTGTCGTCTCTGGTGGCATCGCGACTGTGTCTGCTTTCATGCAGTCTCAGCTGGATGCCACGCGAGATCTGACTGCTGCCTTCCGGTGTCATGTCACCCCACCGAACTGTGCTCCAGCACATTGGTGGTGATGGTGAGGTGCTGCCCTGGGGGAGTGGCACAGGCTCCTCGGATCAGGATCCTGATGTGCTCTCTCAGGATCACAGCACTCCTGAGCCGAGACCTGCCACTCTGCCATTGCTGCCAAGTTTGGAATTGCTCCAGCCAATTCCGATTGAAGGCGCCGAGGATGATGTGGCCCAGTCTGCAGCCGGCCCTTCCAGGGCCAGAGCTGGTGAAGGACATCTGCAGGTTCTACACTAGAAACACAGCAGCCTTCTCAGAGCAATGATGCAGCCACAGGGGAGACACTGCAGCATAGTTCCAGAATAGGGATACGTAAGAGAGGTTATAAGGAAATGCACAAGCGTGAGAATGTGTATGTTTTGTGGATCCATTATTTGTAGTGTAATAAATCTTTATTTTGTGTTTCAATATCTGTGCAGATCTCTCATTTCACTGTGGGCAATGATGTGTGAAAGGGCTCATTGGTTTGCCGATGGAGATGCATAGTAGAAGAGTAAAGTGCGCATTATCTCAGCGGAAACGAGCAGCAATGAGAGGTTTAGCACTTCCCTTGCAGGATTCGGATGGCGACGCCACCTCCTGTGTAGCCGCCGACCCGCATCCTGGTCCTTCTTCTGTGCCACCTCCTCCTCCTGCGCGTTGTCGTCCTCCTCCTCCTCCTCCTCCTCCTCCTACTCAGGTGGTACTGCTGCCTCGTCCTTCAATGGTTGTGCCCTCATGATTGCCAGGTTGTGAAGCATGCAGCAGACGACTACGAATGTGGCGACCTGCTCAGGCGAGTACTGCAATACTCCACCAGAACGATCCAGGCAACAGAACCTCTGTTTAAGGATTCCGATGGTCTGCTCAATGATGCACCTGGTGGCTGAATAAGAGTTATTATCGGATGCTGCACAGCAGTCCTGGGGTTGCGAAGCAGAGTCAGCAGCCAAGTGCAGAATGGGTAGCCCTTGTCTCCAAGGAGCCAACCGCAATGTTGGTTTGGCGCAGCAAAAACGCCTGGCACATCGGTCTGGCGCAGGATGAAAGCACCGTGGCTGCTGCTAGGATACCGGGCATGTTTTTGCAGTTGTGGTTGCACACCAGCTGGACATTGAGGGAGTGGAATCTCTTGCGGTTTCTGAAGGTCTCGGGATTGTTCTGTGGCGCGCTCAATGTGACATGGGTGCAGTCTATGGCGCCCTGAACTCTGGGGAAGCCCACAATCCTAACGAGTCCGGTCTGCCACTCCAACTGCTTCTCCCTGCTCATTGGGAAGGATATGTGGTCCCTCCTCCTTTTATAGAGAATTCTGTCACCTGACTGATGGAGCTATGCATGGCGACCTGGGAGATGTTTGAGATGTCTGCTGTTGCAGCTTGAAAAGATCCAGTCGCATAGAAATTGAGTGCGATGGTGACCTTGGATGTGACGGTCAGAGCTGTCCTCAACCTTGTTTGAGGCTGGAGGTGACTGCACAGCTCCATCATGATGTCGCAGTCCGGAGACACTGGTCATTCGTCAGGTCCATGTATGAGAATTGCTGTCTGTAGATCCTTTGACGGTGGGGTCTTCTGCCCCCAGGTCTATGTTGGCATCTTCTGCTGACATTGCCTTCTCCCTCCTGCTCTTGTTGGTCCCCAGCCTCTGCAGCCTACTGCTGGCAAGCATCTGACACCTGTGCATGCTGACTCCTATCCATCTCGCCCACGATGTGGTGCGGGGAGGTCTGCGTACCTTACTGTCCTCCTGATGGCAGGCCCTTCCTGAGGTCCTTCCTGGTGCATCTCTCTGGGTTCAGCTCTATGGCCTTCTGCATGTTCCTCAGCCATGTGTGCTGTGTTCATTGCCCGCTGCCTCTCCAGCCGTTGGAGCTGGCGCCGCCTTCTGCGTGCCTCCCTGCCGCGCACAATGTGCAGAAGGCTTTCAGCTGCCAGCATTGACCCCATTTAGTTCTCCTCCGCAAGCAGGGCCTCCAGAATCACAGCTCTGTGTTGTTGAAATTGAAGATCCTGGCACATTGTCACTCCCGTTGTCAACAAGGCAACTCGCAATGTTTGAAAAAGTCTGAAAAAATCCTCTCTGTTGGAGAGATTGAAGAGCCTGGCCCACTATAAATCAATCCGCTGTCAACAAGGCAACTCGCAATGTTCGGAGAAGTCCGAAAAAAATCTCGCCAACAAGAATGCTGCTACACGCCACACGCCTTTAAAGGCCGCTAGCGTTCTTGAGCAAGCACTGTGTACCGACCCAAAAACCTGTCGTTGGCACCAACAGGCGGCCGGAAGAGGTGAATTTACTTTCCGGGGTGGGTCCGTGCTCTAATGACGTCGTTAACGACGCATTTGCAGGAGCGGGGCGGGAGTGGGGCGGATATCCATACTGCTGCAAAATCCCATGAGGGCAATGGTGCGAACGTTGGCCAGTCTGCCGCGACTCGGCAACCATTCCGCAACCCCGCCTCCCCCGCCCCCCCCCCCCCATGGCCATCGAAGGGAGAAAGGAGCAATTTTGGCCCCATGCAGTTTTGGGTACACGCTTGTAGAAAGGATATTGACATTGGAAAGGGTGCAACATAGATTCACTAGGATTTTTTTTGGACAGCCAGGTTTAAGATTCTTCAAACCAAGCTGCTGAAAAATCTACACATCTAATTTCCATTTATTTGATACCCAATAAGGACACTCTTCTTACGCAAGTCCAGAAAGCTAGTCATAGCCAAGACTAGCCATTCCCAAGTGTTTGCAGGGATACTTCTGGAGTTTAAGCAGTTAAAACTACAAAGCTTACCAATACAGATCTTTCTGCTACTTCGCGAGCTAGGATCACTTTACCCATTAGTGCATTGGCTTTCAAGGTTATCAAACTTGCACACTGCCAATTACTTAATCTAGGTCCTTTGCTTTGGCAAGAAGGCATGCCCAGCATGAGGTTGACTTTCCCCTCCAGGCTGCTCAGTGACACAACATGGGTCATTGGCCTCTCTCCCTTCTTGTAGCTGCTTCCCCCTTTTACCATAAATCCATGGTTTTGGATCTTGCACAGGGACCAGAGGAACCTCTTCGAGTGCATGATTAGAAGCTTTAAATTGTGATGAACGTCTGGTTGGATATATGTCTAATATGCCAGAAACTTAACCTGCATTGGTACTTTTCTGTTAGAAAGATGAGAAAGTCTAAAGTGCCCTTTGACCCTTCCCACGCAATCCTGCAGTACTGTGTGCTGGCTAACGCTGCCATCAAATAAGGCTCTCGAGTACCAATACGAATCAACAATTGGAAAAGAAGCTTTTTGTGTTTTCCAGTCAATACCTTTTCAGATCTCCTTTTGACCTCTGCAAAGCCAGCAGTGGGCAAACCATATCCAATTTGTTAGCCCACTGTTCAAGATAATGGGTAGGATGCTCTACAGGGGTGAGTCTGCAATCCATGCAATTCTAGCGAGGAGCCACACTCACAAGGACCATGATTTTGAGAATTGAGGTTACAATGCTGTTGCCTTATCTTCACACCTTAGATCCCTGAGAGTCCTGCCACTAGCACAATGTCATCTGTGAAAAGGAGTGCAGTAATACTTTCAAAATGCCTTGCACAAATGCTCCGTCTCTTACAATGTCACATCATTAAACAGAGAGACAGACTATTATCTGAATGGTGACAGATTAGGAAAAGGGGAGGTGCAACGAGACCTGGGTGTCATGGTACATCAGTCATTGAAGGTTGGCATGCAGGTACAGCAGGTGGTTAAGAAAGCAAATGGCATGTTGGTCTTCATAGCGAGGGGATTTGAGTACAGGGGCAGGGAGGTGTTACTACAGTTGTACAGGGCCTTGGTGAGGCCACACCTGGAGTATTGTGTACAGTTTTGGTCTCCTAACTTGAGGAAGGACATTTTTGCTATTGAGGGAGTGCAGCGAAGGTTCACCAGACTAATTCCCGGGATGACGGGACTGACATATCAAGAAAGACTGGATCAACTGGGCTTTTATTCACTGGAGTTCAGAAGAATGAGAGGGGATCTCATAGAAACGTTTAAAATTCTGACGGGTTTAGACAGGTTAGATGCAGGAAGAATGTTCCCAATGTTGGGGAAGTCCAGAACCAGGGGTCACAGTCTAAGGATAAGGGGTAAGCCATTTAGGACCGAGATGAGGAGAAACTTCTTCACCCAGAGAGTGGTAAACCTGTGGAACTCTCTACCACAGGAAGTTGTTGAGGCCAATTCACTAAATATATTCAAAAAGGAGTTAGATGTAGCCCTTACTACTCGGGGGATCAAGGGGTATGGCGAGAAAGCAGGAATGGGGTACTGGAGTTGCATGTTAAGCCATGAATTCATTGAATGGCGGTGCAGGCTCGAAGGGCTGAATGGCCTACTTCTGCATCTATTTTCTATGTTTCTATGTTTCATGAACACATGGAATAGGACTGGTGAGAGTGGACAATGTTGCCTCACTCCTCTTTTGAGAGAGATTGCTGTGGATTTTCGAGGTTAATTACACATCTTTGATAAAATCCAAGGTTTGGCCATGTACTGCCATACCTTTGAGCATCATGAGGGCTACGTGGGACACGAGATAAAAAGACTTGAATGACGACTAAAGTAATATAAGTAGGTTTCCTTTGACCCTAATGATGCTCTGTAATCATCTATAAAACCACAACATGTCCTACACATACTTGTAAGTGAAATTTGTGCATTTCTTTTCTGATTAGTCCATTAATCTTCAGAGTATCTGATATACATGCTGCAACAAGCCAAAGAACCACCTTAAGAAACATACATAGAAACATAGAAAATAGGTGTAGGAGTAGCCATTCGGCCCTTCGAGCCTGCACCGCCATTCAATAAGATCATGGCTGATCATTCCCTCAGTACCCCTTTCCTGCTTTCTCTCCATACCCCTTGATCCCCTTAGCTGTAAGGGCCATATCTAACTCCCTCTTGAATATATCCAATGAACTGGCATCAACAACTCTCTACAGGGAATTCCACAGGTTAACAACTCTGAGTGAACAAGTTTCTCCTCATCTCAGTCCTAAATGGCCTACCTCTTATCCTAAGACTATGTCCCCTGGTTCTGGACTTCCCCAACATCGGGAACATTCTTCCCGCATCTAACCTGCCCAGTCCCATCAGAATTTTATACGTTTCTATGAGATCCCCTCTCATCCTTCTAAACTCCAGTGAATAAAGGCCCAGTTGATCCAATCTCTCCTCATATGACAGTCCAGCCATCCCTGGAATCAGTTTGGTGAACCTTCGCTGCACTCCCTCAATAGCAAGAACGTCCTTCCTCAGATTAGGAGACCAAAACTGTACACAATATTCCAGGTGAGGCCTCACTAAGGCCCTGTACAACTGCAGTAAGACCTCCCTGCTCCTATACTCAAATCCCGTAGCTATGCAGGCCAACATACCATTTGCCTTCTTCACTGCCTGCTGTACCTGCATGCCCACTTTCAGTGACTGATGAACCATGACACCCAGGTCTCGTTGCACCTCCCCTTTTCCTAATCTGCTGCCATCCAGATAATATTTTGCCTTCGTGTTTTTGCCCCCAAAATGGATAACCTCACATTTATCCACATTATACTGCATCTGCCATGCATTTGCCCATTCACCTAACCTGTCCAAGTCACCCTGCAGCCTCTTAGCATCCTCCTCACAGCTCACACCGCCACCCAGTTTAGTGTCATCTACAAACTTGGAGATATTACACTCAATTCCTTCATCTAAATCGTTAATGCATATTGTAAATAGCTGGGGTCCCAGCACTGACTCCTGCGACACCCCACTAGTCACTGCCTGCCAGTCTGAAAAGAACCCATTTATCCCAACTCTCTGCTTCCTGTCTGCCAACCAGTTCTTTATCCACGTCAGTACATTACCCCCAATACCATGCGCTTTGATTTTGCACACGAATCTCTTGTGCGGGACCTTGTCAAAAACCTTTTGCAAGTCCAAATACACCACATCCACTGGTTCTCCCTTGTCCACTCTGCTAGTTACATCCTCAAAAAATTCCAGAAGATTTGTCAAGCATGATTTCCCTTTCATAAATCCATGCTGACTTGGTCTGATCCTGTCACTGCTTTCCAAATGCGCTGCTATTTCATCCTTAATGATTGATTCCAACATTTTCCCCACGACTGATGTCAGGCTAACTGGTCTATAATTACCCATTTTCTCTCTCCCACCTTTTTAAAAAAGTGGTATTACATTAGCTACCCTCCAGTCCATAGGAACTGATCCAGAGTCAATAGACTGTTGGAAAATGATCACCAATGCATCCACTATTTCTAGGGCTACTTCCTTAAGTACTCTGGGATGCAGACTATCAGGTCCCGGGGATTTATCGGCCTTCAATCCCATCAATTTCCCTAACACAATTTTCTACCGAATAAGGATATCCTTCAGTACCTCCTTCTCACTGGACCTACTGTCCCCTAGTATTTCTGAAAGGTTATTTGTGTCTTCCTTTGTGAAGACAGAACCAAAGTATTTGTTCAATTGGTCTGCCATTTCTTTATTTCCCATTATAAATTCACCTGAATCCGACTGCAAGGGACCTACATTTGTCTTCACTAATCTTTTTCTCTTCACATATTTATAGAAGCTTTTGCAGTCAGTTTTTATGTTCCCGGCAAGCTTCCTCTCATACTCTATTTTCCCTCTCTTAATTAAACCCTTAGTCTTCCTGTGTTGAATTCTAAATTTTTCCCCGTCCTCGGGTTTGTTGCTTTTTCTACCCAAATTATATGCCTCTTCCTTGGCTTTAACACTATCCTTAATTCCCCTTGATATCCATGGTTGAACCACCTTCCCCATTTTATTTTTACTCCAGACAGGGATGTACAATTGTTCAAGTTCATCCATGTGATCTTTAAATGTTTGCCATTGCTTATCCACCGTCGAAGTTACCTTTCCTTAAGTTCAGGACCCTAGTTTCCGAATTAACTGTGTCACTCTCCATCTTAATAAGGAATTCTACCATATTATGGTCACTCTTCCCCAAGGGGCCTCACACAACAAGATTGTTAATTAGTCCCTTCTCATTACACATCACCCAGTCTAGGATGGCCAGCTCTCTAGTTGGTTCCTCGACATATTGGTCTAGAAAACCATCCCTAATACACTCCAGGAAATCCTCCTCCACCGCATTGTTACCAGTTTGGTTCGTCCAATCAATATATATAGATTAAAGTCGCCCATGATAACTGCTATACCTTTATTGCACACATCCCTTATTTCTTGTTTGATGCTGTCCCCAACCACACTACTACTGTTTGGTGGTCTGTACACAACTCCCACTCGCGTTTTCTGCCCTTTGGAATTCCGCAGCTCCACCCATACCGATTCCACATCATCCAGGCTAATGTCCCTCCTTACTGTTGCATTAATTTCCTCTTTAACCAGCAATGCCACCCCGCCTCCTTTTCCTTTCTGTCTATCCTTCCTAAATGCTGAATACCCTTAGGTGTTGAGTTCCCAGCCTTGGTCACCCTGGAGCCATGTCTCCGTGATGCCAATGACATCATACCCGTTAACTGCTATCTGCGCAGTTAATTCGTCCACCTTATTCCAAATACTCCTCGTATTGAGGCACAGAGCCTTCAGGCTTGTCTTTCTAACACACTTTGCCCCTTTAGAATTTTGGTGCAATGTGGCCCTTTTTGTTTTTTGCCTTGGGTTTCTCTGCGCTCCACCTTTACTATTCTCCTTTCTATCTTTTGCTTCTGACTCCATTTTATTTCCCTCTGTCTCCCTGCATAGGTTCCCATCCCCCTGCCATATTAATTTAACTCCTCCCCAACAGCACTAGCAAACACTCCCCCTAGGACATTGGTTCCGGTCCTGCCCAGGTGCAGACCTTCCGGTTTGTACTGGTCCCACCTCCCCCAGAACCGGTTCCAATGCCTCAGGCATTTGAATCCCTCCCTTCTGCACCACTGCTCAAGCCACGTATTCATCTGAGCTATCCTGCGATTCCTACTCTGACTAGCACGTGGCACCTGTAGCAATCCTGAGATTACTACCTTTGAGGTCCTGCTTTTTAATTTAACTCCGAGCTCCTTAAATTCATCTCGTAGGACCTCAGCCCGTTTTTTACCTCTATCGTTGGTCCCTATATGTACCACGACAACTGGCTGTTCACGCTCCCTTTTCAGAATGTCCTACACCCGCTCCGAGACATCCTTGACCCTTGCACCAGGGAGGCAACATACCATCCTGGAGTCTCGGTTGCGGCCACAGAAACGCCTATCTATTCAAATCCCTTACAATAAAATCCCCTACCACTATAGTTCTCTCACTCTTTTTCCTGCCCTCCTGTGCAGCAGAGCCAACCATGGTGCCATGAACTTGGCTGCTGCTGCTCTCCCCTGATGAGTCATCCCCCTCAACAGTACCGAAAACGGTGAATCTGTTTTGCGGGGGGATGACCGCAGTGGACCCCTGCAGTACCTTCCTTGCATTGCTCTTCCTGTTGGTCTTCCATGCCCTATCTGGCTGTGTACCCTTTACCTGCGGTAAGACCAACTCACTAAATGTGCTATTCTCGTCATTCTCAGCATCGTGCATGCTCCAGAGTGAATCCACCCGCAGGTCCAGTTCCGCAATGCGGTCCATCAGGAGCTGGAGACGGATACACTTCCCGCATATGTCGTCGTCAGGGACACCGGGAGCGTCCCTGACTTCCCACAAAGTATAGGAGGAGCATAACACGTGTCCGAGCTCTCCTGCCATGACTTAACCCTTAGATTAACTTAAATTGGCAACAACAATGCTAAATGTTACTGATATCGAAAAGAAAATGAAAAACTACTCACCAATCACTTACCCCCTTGGCTGTGACGTCACCTTTCGATTTCTTTCTGCTTCTATTTTGCCTTCTCTCCCTGCTGCAGCTGCACAAGGACGCCTCCACGAACTCCCGAGCCTTAGCAACGCGTTGGGCCATTTATAGGCCGCTCCTCCACGCACCTCCCGAGTTTCCACGAACTCCCGAGTTATTGATATCCGTGACATTTCTCAGTAAATTTTTGGTTCACTGGGGTCTTCCTTTTTTGTGGACAGAAACCATAACTGGATTCTGGAATGCTGACTGTATCAAGAGTATGTGTGTCTCAAACAGAACCCTATTCAGTAGTCACAGAAGGGCAACTCAGAGGCAAGTCGTTGGTTCCTGGCACTCTGCCCTAAGAACATTGTTGTTTCGCTCTTTCCCCCTCCCCCATTTAGAACTTTTAGGAACGCGGCATGTAAACTGTCTACATTTGCTGCTCTACCATTGGCTACGTGATACAGCACAGAATCTGCATCCATAAAACTGGTTTATTAAGGCTTTCAATCTGTGATGTACACTCCACTGGCTTTTCCAGCCTCTATGCTGATGGCTCTTAATGGTCTGTTAAGTCAGACATCAATTTCATATCGTATTCTGTTCCAATCTCGAGGATAACTTCACTGGTATATCGGAGAGCATTGCACTTGATAGTCGTTGGTCAAGATGAACTATAACCAAAGAAAAAACAATTTGTTAAATCATTTTTGTGTCATTGTGCACCATTACGGATGAACAAAGCTTTGATCTTGCTTCATCTCCCTAAAGGCATATCTCACTGTGCTGTGTCATAATTTACCTTTGCAGTAGCTCTTGATTGCTATGAGGAGGCTTCAAGTACTGCTTCAAAGGCTCTTACTTTGCTCAACACTTTTCCTTCCTTTTGCACTTACCTTAAGAGTGCCAATTAGTTATGAAAAAGCAAGCAGACTCTAGCTTCAGTTTATTTATGACTATGCGGCCTTGGACAACGTGGACCACTTTCCATAACTCGGGAGCCTACTATCAGCAAGGGCAGACAGCGACATCCAACACTGCCTCCAGTGCGCCAGCGCAGCCTTTGGTCGCCTAAGGAAGAGAGTGTTTGAAGACCAGGCCCTCAAATCTGGCACCAAGCTTATGGTCTACAGGGCTTAGTGATTCTTGCCCTCCTGTATGGCTCAGAGACGTGGACCATATACAGTAGACACCTCAAATCGCTGAAGAAATACCACCAACGATGTCTCCGCAAGATCCTGTAAATCCCCTGGGAGGATAGACGCACCAACGTCATTGTTCTCGATCAGGCCAACATCGAAGCACTGACCACACTCGACCAGCTCCGTTGGACGGGCCTCATTGTCCGCATGCCCGACACAAGACTCTCCAAGCAAGCGCTCTACTCGGAACTCCTAGACGGCAAGCGATCCCCAGGTTGGCAGAGGAAACGTTTCAAGGACACCCTTAAAGCCTCCTTGATAAAGTGCAACATCCCCACCAACACCTGGGAATCCCTGGTCAAAGACCACCCAAAGTGGAGGAAGAGCATCCAGGAGGGCGCTGAGCAACTGCTGTCTCGTTGCCGAGAGCATGCAGAAAACAAGTGCAGGCAGCAGAAGGGGCGTGCGGCAAACCAGGCTCCCCAGCCACCCTTTCCCTCAGCAACTGTCTGTCCCACCTGTGACAGAGACTGTAATTCCTGTATTGGACTGTACAGTCAGCTGAGAACTCACTTTTAGAGTGGAGGCAAGTCTTCCTCAATTTTGAGGGACTACCTATGATGACTTATGACTTCAGCTGCAGAGACAAGGAAATCATTGACCACATCATTTGCCATTAATTCCGTCCTAATCACTAAGAAGGTAACAAAGGCAGGAGAATATAGTTAAATGAGAGATTTGAATATTTTGACAGCACAGAAATATTCTGACAGCAAAAATAGAGCACAGAAAATTAAAGAGAACCTGATAGAAGTGTTCAAAATTTAAAAAAGATTTGAAAAGATAATAGTAAAAGATTATTTCCACCAGTCAGTGAATCAGTAGCATGGGGACACATTTAAAGATTAACACTAGAAGCACAAAGCAGGAGGTTAGAAGATTTATTTTTTATGCAAGGAGTTATTTGAGTATGGAAAAAATATTCAAGTGCAGAGAAATGGAATAAGTGTAGTAGTTCACATTTCAAGATAGCAATGGGAAGAATAGCCTCCAAGTGAAATTTTAATGATTCTGCGACTTACTAGATAAATAAGCATGGTTTGGTTTAAGCAGGAGAAAGAAATTAAAATGAATGAAAATTTGGCAACAAAAATAACTTGCGACTAATAGTGGGATGGGGAAAAAACTTAACGAAAAGTATATTTAGTGACCCAGATTTTGCTTGGATGATAGCGGTGATGCTATCAGTGCTCACTTATTATGGAAGAAATCGGAAAGTAACTTCCAGAATCTGCACATGCGCATTTTAAAGGTGGAAATGCGTAAGTTGATATCAGAGATACCCGGCTACTCCACAGGGTGCACTGTAACAGTCCCCGCCGATAGACCCGGCATTGAAAGACGTGCAATGGTGTGAACTTAGGGTACTTGCCCACTAGTTTCTCACTAACGATGCCATAAAAAGTTAGGACTGGTGCATTCAGGAGTAAGTGAGTTTTTAACATGATAATTACGGCCAAACAACCTCTCTAGCCCATAAAATTTAATTTTACAAGTGTGGAGTTTCATTCCTTCAGAGGTTAGTGTTTTATCTCTCTCTTAATCCCATCTGCGTTTCCCAATGATTATTCCTCCATCTGTACATGATTTAAATCTAATCTATTCTTCCTGCATCATACTTCTGGTTTAGACACTGTGGGGACAAAATTCAGGCTCTTAAAGAAACCCATTAATGTCCGTTTGCGGCGGCCATTCCTAAAAATCGAATGGCTGCCGCTTTGCAGTCAACAGGCTGACCCGATCAAAATTGAGTTTGGGGATTTTTTGGCCTGGACCCCATCCTGCCTAAGTAGATGCACCACCAAATTAAAATAAAATAAATACTTGCCTATCCATTTTCATCTCGATCCGTCGATTCCCCACCTCACGGTGCCCCCGGCAGATTTTTCTGATGGTGCATCTTCTGAAGACTGTGTGGCCGGCAATGCCAGCCGACTTGTCGATTGGCCGGTAAAATACTGCCCCCGGGTTCGGCCGGGCAGCCTGGCAACCCCCTCTTGGGTGCCAGGCCACTGACCTGACTGCAACGCTCCCTGGTGGCCCAGTGGCCAAAGTTTTTAAAAAAATGATCAAATCCCTCTTCTTTAACGGAGAGGCGAGAGCGTGGTGACGCACACGTGCTCTAACGTCACCGCGTTGATTGACCGTGGCGGACAGCCCAACCGACCCATTTTCAGCCAGTCAGCCTGGCTTTGAGTCTAAGGCCCACTCCCATTATGATCCATTTCCTGTAGGACTTGGAAAAAAATTCTAAGTCCTGAAAGTGGATCTACTCACAGCACCAAGAGTTCTGGCGGTGAGTCTCAGCTAAAAACTCATAGGTGCGCCAGCTTTCTGGTGCACCTGAATTTCGGCCCATGTGTAGCTCAGTGGTGATTCTTCAATCTGATTGGTTGAAGAACAACGCTGTTTCTTGCTCTGCTCACAGATATCACAGATCCCCTGGGTGCCTCACTGAATCAGATGCTGGATTTGAGCAAACCTGCACTTAGAAGCCCACAAAAACATCATGGGCAACTGTCAGCAAGGTGAACGGCGAGTGCTGTTCCTTTGAAGCTGACTGCAAAATCTGAGCCATCATTTTTATATTATACTACATGGAGCAAATATTCTTGTATTTCTTTGCAATTATAACGCAAACATCCTGTGCCTGGGCATTTGGATTGCCTAGGTGCAGCACACAGAAGTAAATTGGGCAGTGAGGATTGTACGCCTGAAAGGGAGCCTGCCTGATTTTCTATCCAAGCACAGAGGCAGGAAAATCTGCCCTGCAGGGGGGGAGGAGAAGAAAAGTTCACCAGCACATGGTCATATTTTAAATAATTCTGAAGAGTTTAAATACTTAATTAATATATGATAGAAATGGATATATAATTTATGTGTCAACTGAGTGACTAACTGTAGCTTGCTTGTGAGAAACTAAACCTGTCCACACATAGCAGCTTCATCATGTTTATTGTTTGCATGTTTTGCTTGATAGGATATGAAGTGAGAAAACAAATGATTTGTAGTGATGTTGAAAATTATGGACAGTTCCTTAGGTATTCATTTATAATAGGCCTGAATTTCCGGTCGGAGACTTCTTGCGGGCACATGCCTCCGAACCGCAATAAATCTACCACCTGATGCTCCTGGATCCAGGGAGACTCGCACTTCTGGGCCTCTACTCGTAGATCTGCGTAAAGGCCCACGTATCCCAGGAGCGCATGCTGAGGGGATAAGGGGTAAGCCATTGAGGACTGAGATGAGGAGAAACTTCTTCACTCAGAGAGTTGTTAAACTGTGGAATTCCCTACTGCAAAGAGTTGTTGATGTCAGTTCATTGGATATTTTGAAATGGGTGTTAGATATGGCCCTTATGGCTAAAGGGATCAAGGAGAGAAAGCAGGAAAGGGGTACTGAGGTGAACGATCAGCCATGATCTTATTGAATGGCGGTGCAGGCTCGAAGGGCCAAATGGCCAACTCCTGCACCTATTTTCTATGTCTATGGTTGCGGGGGCCCACATAGAAACAATCAAAGGGGATTCCTATTATTCCATTTACATACAGAATCCCCATAAGCATAATAGGAATCACCCAAAAAAACACGTGCATAGCCTTAAACTTAAAAAAAAATCATTACATGTTTAAAATTAATTAAAATACAATTTCATTAAACATTTAAAACAAAAATTTAATTTTTTGAAAAATAAATAATTTTTTTTTTAAAAGTGCCAAAAATAACACAAACTTATTTTACATGTCTTTGAATGTTAAAATGATTTGAAATATGTTTTTTTAATATTTATTTTCATCCTTACACTGGTAAAAGAAGGCCTTGTGCCTACTTTTACCAGGCTTAAGTGTTTCATGGGCCTTCGCTGGGCAAGAGTTGGGCAAACAGCCCAATTTCCGCTCGCGAATGTCTATATCCTGCGCATGCGAAGGATCTTCTTGACACATCTCATGTTCCCGGTTTTCGCGCATGCGCAGCCCATGCGTAAACACGGAACATGCGAGGCACTTGTGGGGTGCGTACACGGTCATAGGCCATGGAAAATTTGGGCCATTATCTGCTGTTGTGGGTCATTCTTGTCGTATAATTGTAACAGAAAATAACTTAACTTCATATAGGATTAGCTTCCTTTATAAATTAATTATGAGTCTCTAATAAGTTGCTGGTAGGAACCTCTTGTACTTTGCTTAAAAATAAGGTTAAAAAGCACCTCCTGTTAATGGCCCCAAGTTTCCACATGATTTGCTCCTGATTTTTAGGAGCAACTGGTGTAGAACGGAGTATCTTAGAAATCGGAATTCTCCACATTTAGTTTCCTCCAGTTCTAGTCAGGTAGAACAGTTTCACTTTGGAACAGAATTTTTTTTTCAAAAGGGGGCGTGTCCGGCCACTGACGCCTGATTTCAAAGTTTCCACAGTGAAAACGTACTCCAAACTAACTTAGAATGGAGTAAGTGAAGATTTTTGTACGCTTGAAAAAACCTTGTCTGCACTTTAAAAAATCAGGCGCAGGTTACAAATTAGGCGTAGGGAACGAGGTGGGGGGGGGGGAGGCGGGGGAAGGGAAATCATTAAATTCTACAATCAATCCTTAGTTATACTTATACAAATATTCTACAAATAAATCCAACCTGAATAAAAATTTATAAGCAAAGAAAAGATTAAATAAACCATGTTCCTACCTGTGTGAAAGTGCTTCAGGCAGGCCTTTCAGGCAGCGGTGTGGCGTCAGTGTCTCGACGGCAGCGGCAGCAAGCAGCCTTCGAGCTGAGCTGCAGTGCTTGAGGCAGGCCTTTCATGTTGGAGACAGGCAGCGGTGTGGCGTCAGTGTCTCGTCTCGACGGCAGCGGCAGGCAGCAAGCAGCCTTCGAGCTGAGCTGCGGTGCTTGAGGCAGGCCTTCATTCCACGCGAAGATGCAGCACCCGGACGGACTTGAGGCCATTCGGCCATGGGATTGCAGCGGTGTCAGTGGCTGGCCGGGAGCCGAAGAATGAACACAGGACACACGCAGCTGCAGATTTAAAATTCTTTAGACCGTTTGGCCACACTTATGGGGCGGCGCCAGTGGCTCAAAGGCAGCCGAAGAATCAGGAGCTGATGTGAGGCCATTCAGCCATGGGATTGCAGCGGCGTCAGTGGCTGGCCGGGAACTGAAGAAAGAACAGCAGCAGCCCTCGAGCTGTGAGGGGGACTAACTAAGGCCATTCGGCCATGGGATTGCAGCGGCGTCAGTGGCTGGTCGGGAGCCGAAGAAAGAACAGCAGCAGCCTTCAAATTGGGAGGGGGACTGACTGAGGCCATTTGGACAGGGAGAGGCAGCCACATCGACATCTTTATATTTAAATTTGCAGAATGGGTGCTGCATTGTCAACACCACATATTATGCAATGGTTTGCTTCCTCATGCAAGAAATTCTTTGTTCTTGGTGGACGTTGATCCATTGCAAAGTTGAATTGGCACTTTTATTTCTCCAAACACACACTCCTTAATTTGCAGGCACCGGTTCTGCAAGTTTAGCAGTGAAAAGCTGAACTCACTGATTTCAGCAGGTGATTTATTCAGCAGTGCTGCTAAAAGCACTCCCTCACACACAGAAATATCAAGAAAATTAAAATACAAGCCTTTTCAGGGGTCCAAGAAACAAATCTTCACTTTTTCTGCAGTACTTTTAAAAATGGCCGAGTGCCAATGTTTACTTCAGACTGCGCATGCGCGAACGCTCCAACGCGCACGCGCAGGGTTGCCGGCACCAAGAAGCCTCATTTCAATTGTACCTGCCCCCTCCTACTTACAAAATCGGGGTGAGTGGTAGGCTCCGCCCCCTGTGCGCCGCGCCAAGCAGACATCGAGCTCCAAGGAGCTCGAGAATACCGCACTTTTTTTCCGGCGCCGTTTTCGGCGCGAAAAACAGGCGCCCAGCTCTGAGGTGCGCCTTTTTCACCGCGTGTGGAAACTTGGGGCCAATCTAACTACAGGGTACTAGCGCAGTTTCCTTTCCCTACCATTTTTGCGCAGCCTCAGCTTTTTAACCATTTATAATCATATAAATTACAGCAAAGAAGGATGTCATTCAGACCATTGTGTCTGTGCTGTTTGCGTTTTACTGGAGCTATCTACTTTATATAGGATATACGGCACAGAAACAGTCCATTCGGCCCAACCAATCCATGCTGGCATTTATGCTCCACTCGAGCCTCCTCCGTGTCTTTCCTCATCTAAATCTTTCAGCGTAACCCTCTTTGTTTCTCCCTCATATGCTTGTCCAGCCTCCCCTTAAATGCATCTATACTATTCGCTTCAACCAGTTCCTGTGGTAGCGAGTTCCACATTCTCAGCACTCTTTGGATAAAGAAGTTTCTTCTGAATTCCCTATTGGATATCTTGGTGACTATCTTACATTGATGGCCTCTAATTACGCTCTTCCCAAGTTGAAACATTCTCTATCCACTCTATCAAAACCTTTCATAATTTTAAAGACCTCTATTAGGTCACCCCTCAGCCTTTTTTTCAAGAGAAAAGAGACCCAGCCTGTTCATCCTTTCCTGATATGTATACCCTCTCATTTCTAGTATCATCCTTGTAAATCTTCTCTGCATCCTCTCCAGTATTTCTATATACTTTTTATAATATGACGACCAAAACTGCATGCAGTACTCTAAATGTAGTCTAATCAAGGTTCGATACAGGTTTAGCATAACTTCCCTACTTTTCAATTTTATTCCTCTTGAAATAAACCCTAGTGCTTGGTTTGCTTTTTTTATGGCCTTGCTAACCTGTGGCACAACTTTTAGTGATTGTTGTATTTGTACTCCGAGATCCCTTTGTTCCTCTATCCAACCTGGACTTGCAAGTTCCAAGTAATGCGTGACCTCCCTGTTCTTCCTACCAAAATGTACAACCTCACATTTATCTGTGTTGAACTTCATTTGCCAATTATCTGCCCATTCTGCAAGTTTATTAATGTCCTCTTGTAATTTGTTGCAGTCCTCCTCAGTATTGATTATCACCCCAATTTGGTATCATCCGCAAATTGTGTTTTTGATTCCCAAGTGTAAATCATTAATGTAAATTGTAAACAGCAGTGGTCCCAGCACTGATCCTTGTGGAACACCACTACCCACCTTCTGCCACTGTGAATAGCTACCCTTTACCCCCACTCTCTGCTTTTTGTCTTGAAGCCAGCTAACAATCCATTTTGCTACTTGTCCCCAGACTCTGCATTCTCTGACCTCATTCATTAGTCTATTATGGGGTACCTTAATGAAGGCCTTTTGAAAATCTAGATAAATTTCATCTACTGCATTACCATTGTCTACTCTCTCTTACCTCTTCAAAAAATTCAATAAGGTGGGTCAAGCAAGATTTTCCCTTTTTGTGGGGCCGCCCATTTAAAACTGAGATGAGGAGAAATTTCTTCTGAGGGTTGTAAATCTGCGGAATTCCTCAGAGCTGTAGAAGCTGGGACATTGAATAAATTTAAGACCGAAATAGACAAGTTTCTTAAATGATAAGGAAATAAGGGGTTATGGGGAGCGGGCAGGGAAGTGATCAGATGAGCCATTATCGTATTAAATGCCGGAGCAGGCTCGAGGGGCTCTATGGCCTACTCCTGCTACTATTTCTAATGTTCTTATGAAATCTACGTTGACTATTCATTGTTATACTTTTCATTGCTAGATGTTCTTTTGTTCTCTCCTTTAGTAGGGATTCCATTATTTTTCTTACCACCGATGTTAAGTTGACTGGTTTATAATTCCCTGGACATGTTCTATCCCCCTTCTTAAATAAGGTTATTACGTTAGCTATCCGCCAATCCTCTGGCACTAAACATTTTTTCCAACGAATTATTAAATATGTGTGGAATCCCTAGATTCTTTTAAAATGCGTGGATGCAATCTATCCGGACCAGGAGTTTTATCCTCTTGGAGTTTGATTAGTTTATTTAATATATTCCCTTTTTTATTTTAAATGCACTTATCTCATTACTCATCTCATCATCCATTGTCATGCCCACCTGTTCTATCTCCCTGGTAAATACCGAAGTGAAATAATGATTTAATATTTCTGCCATCTCTCTATTGTTTCCTGCGGTATTGTTCCCAGCCCAATTTTTTTTATTGATATGCCTGTAAAATATTTTACTATTTTATTTATGTTCCTTGATAATTTAATTTCATAGTTCCTCTTTGCTTTCCTAATTGTTTTTTTGACCTCTCTAATCCCTTCGTATTCTCTTATCATGCACTCCTCTGCTGTCTCTGTACTTAACAGGCCTGAAATTCCGACCTCACCGGGTCCGTACGGAGTGTGTACGGACCCGGGGAGGCATCGCAAAAGCTGATTTTCGACGTGCAATGCGCATGGGACAAAAAACGGCTTTTCCAATCTGTCAAGTTCTGGCTTGACAGATCCAACGCATCTTGGGGCGAAAGACATTTGCATGGGCAAGATTGCGCTATTTGCCCATCTCTTGCCCAGCGAATGTCCTTAAAACATGTGCCTGGTTGTGCCTGGTAAAAGCAGGCACATAGCCTACTTTTACCAGCATATGAGTTTTAAAACATATAAAAAAACATATAAAAAACATATAAAAAATAAAATTTAAAAACACATTTTTATGTTAAAAACCTGTCCACTAAAGTAAGTTTATTTTAAACCCTAATTACAAAACTTAGAAAAAAAAAATATTTTTCCGATTTTTTTTTTTTAACACATTTCTTAACTTTAATTTAAATTAATGTTAAATATGAGGGCTTTTTTCTATTTTTTATTTGTGTTTTGGTGTTGCGGGGTGTTTCTCATTCATAATAATGAGAACTCCCATTATTATGAATGAGAATACTTTACCTTGGTTGGATGTCAAGTCCCACGTGACCAGATCCAGCTTTACGTACGTTCAGACATGCACGCGCTCCGATGCACATGCAGAAGAGGCCTTAAAACCGCAATCGCTGGGGGGCGCCTGAGCAAAAGGTAAGTGCGTATCTTTTCTCTTTTCAGGTGACCACCCACAGGAAGCCCAGAACCCGGATTTCAGGGCCAATATATGCCTCGTTTCTTACCGTCAATTGTTCCCTTATGTCTTTAGTCATGCATGCAGTCTCATTAGTGTTTAGTTTCAGCTAAAAAGAACAAACTAATTTTCCTGCAATCTGTTGAACACCATTTTAAATGTTTCCCAATGTTGTTCTACATCGTTTTTTGCCAATATTGTTGCCCTTTTTATCTTCTGAAGTTCTGTTCTCAGCCCCTCAAAATCAGCCTTTCTCCAATCTATTAATCTGGTTTTCGTCATACTTATGTCCTTCTCTATTATCATCTTAAAGCATATTATATTATGGTCACTATTGCCTAGATGTTCCCCTGCTTTTACTTTTCTTATCTGCTCTGGTTCAATCTCCATTACTAGATCCAATAGCGAATCCTCCCTTGTTGGGCTTTTTATATGTTGGCTTAGAAAGGAGTCCTGTATACATTGTAGGAACTCCATGATTATTATTCTATGTTTTTTACTCATTTCCCCAATTTGTCTGCATATTTATTCCTCCATCTCCCTTCCACTATTAGGTGGTCTGTAGACTACCCCTATTGGTATGATTGATCCTTTATTATCTTTTATCACTCTCCATATGGATTCTATTTTTGTCTTGCTGATTGCTGCATCCCTTTTTTTCTATAACCATTATGTTATCCCTAATAAGTACAACTACTCCACCTCCCCTTTTCCCCCTTCTACCTTTTCTAAATATGTTACACCCTGCAATGTTTAATTCCCAGTCGTGATTTTTCTGTAGCCATGTCTCAATAATCTCTACTATGTCTGGTTCCTCCCAATGCATGATTGCCTCCAGCTCCCCTGTTTTATTACAAACACTGTTTGCATTGTTATACCGACAATTTAATAATTTTTAATAGGATTTCTTCTCACTTTATGTTTAATCATCTTTTTAGACTCCTGTTCTGTAATTCTTGCCATCAATGTCCTCCCTTTATTTCCTATGCTCTCTTTTCCGGTTTTGTTTATATTTAGGTTACTTACGTTTCTTGTAGATCCCTCCCTCCTTCTTACTAGTTTAAAGCCTTTGCCACCTCCCTATTTACCCTTTCCGCTAGGACACGGGTCCCATCCCGGTTCAGGTGGAACCCATCCCATTGGTACAGCCCCTTCTTGTCCCAGAACTGGTGCCAGTGTCCCATGAAAAGTAACCCCCCTTTCCTACACCAACCCTTTAGCCACATGTTAATTCTCCTGATCTGTCTGCTTCTCTGCCAATGTTCACGTGGCTCAGGCAATAATCCAGAGATTATTACCCTCGAGGTCCTTTTTAATTTAGAGCCTAATTCCTGATACTCTTTCAGCAGGACCTCCTCCTTGTTCCTACCTATATTGTTTGTTCCAATTTGGACCACGACAACTGGATTTACCCCCTACCTTTCCAAGTTCCTCTCCAGCCGCCGTGAGATATCCCTTACAGGGTAGGATTTCGGGATTCTTGTTCTTGGCTGCAGAGGACGCTATCTATCCCCCTAATTATAGAGTCCTCTATTACTACCATATTTCTATTCTCTCTCTCCCTCCCCACTCCTCCCCTTAGACAACCGTCTGAGCCACGGTGTCTTGGTCTGCATTGTGGCTGTCCTCCCTGCAGTCTGTCTCCTTGTCCTCACTGGTAGCGAGTTCATCATACTTGTTGGACAGGACCAGTGTCTGCAGGATCTCCTTCTCAACATCTCCGAAACCCCCACTCTCAATCCTGAACCTGTGCTTTCCTCTGGGGTGTGACTGTATTCTGGATAAAATTGTCCAGAAATTCCTCCCCCTCCCTTATGTGTCGGACTGTCTCCAACTCGCACTTCAGTTCGATAACTCTGAGCCGGAGAGATTCGAGATGGAGACATCTCCTGCAGATGTGTTTGCTTAGGACAGTCACGCCGTTCACAAACTCCCACGTACTGCAGTGCAGACACACAACCTGCCCTGCCATATCTTGGACTAGCCTTTATTTATTCAATTAGTTAAAGTCTTTATTCAATGATTATTTATGGTTATATTAATTAGTTTAACTAGTTAAGCTATACACTTAGTAAAGTACGTTATAGTTTCCTGGTCTTCGTTTAAATCACTGTCCTAGTTTAGAGAAAAAAAACCTTAATACTCACCAACCAATCACCTAACTGCTGTCCTGTGATGTCGCTCCTTGCTTTTTTGGGGGAAACACACTGTGGAAGGTTCCGTCGTTGCTGATGTCTCCAATCAGGTCGGCGCTGTTCCCCCTTTGTTTTATGCTCTGCCGCTGCTGGTGTCTCCCTTAAAAGGGGAGTCCTTCTAGTGAAAATCCTGACTATGCTCCCTTGTTACTAATTTGCCAAACCATGTTTAATTATTTATCCTCTCAAAATCTTACATAATCTTGAAAACCTTTACCTTCGGTCTCCCGGTAAAGCCCCAATATTGTAAGCCTTTCTTTATACCTATAACCCCTTATTCCCAGTATCATTCTAGACAGTTGTATTTTGGACTTGCACCAAGTATCTAAGAATATAAAAGCTTCAAAATGCCACTGAGACACGATGCCGGTATTTATGCCAGGATTGTGCCTGCCGATACCCTCCATAACCCTATCAAGGTATGCTGGGTGAGGGGAAGGGCACCTAATTAGCATTAGGCCACATTAAGCAAGCAAAAACATTCAGCCTTCAGGAGTCCAGGCCTGGATTCCCATGGGATCTCCTAACTTGCACCATTGAAGAAGCTAGCGCATTTCTTCTCACCTGGTATAATGGCTTCCAAAGCTACCTTTGGATCCCTTTCATGGTGAAGACGTAGAAACTCCCAGCGTAGTAAGTGCCTTTCTCCTCCAGCACAGGTACACATGAATACTGGCATTGTATGCCTGGACCTAGTATATCCAGATACCGGGCCTGTTTTTTTGGCTTGTGTGATGCATTCTAGCTCAAATTACAACATTTTAGCAACAGGAAAAGATCATTAGGCCCAACTAGACTTTTTCTTTTTGATGGATGAGTTTCATCTTCCCTCCTTTTCATATAATGTAATCCCTTCTATCTCCAGAAACTTATCTAATTGCCTTTTGAACCCAATTTACACTGTCTACTTCAGTGGTCTTTCTTGGTTCTACATGACTTTGCTTCTCATTCATAACTTTATAATTTAACTAAAACTTGGAATTTATTACTATTTATTTATGTATGTATTATACATTTAATTTTGATAATTTATCTCATATCATAATGGACTGCTGTTTTTATAATATGTATGTTAATGTTATATCTGTTTTCTTATAGCTAAGCATTTGGAGTCCTGCTTTACTTCGCAGAAAAGTCCAGTTCCCACTCTTTTGGCTGGCATGGATATAGCAAGTCCTGATATTGTACGGTTACTGAAAAAGGTAGCCTTAATGTTTGTTGATGCAAATTATAATCTTTGTATTTTGTAATAGTAATCAATTTATTGTGGGCTTTTTTTACATTTAAAATCCTTAATATTGTTTACAGTTTCGCCTCCTTAATGAGTTTCAAAAAGAAGTTCCATCCTTTTGGATACGTCATCCAGAGAAGTATATTTTTAAATATGTTGAGATTTAATGGATTAGAAGTAATGGGTAGCATTTTACGTATCACTAATGTAATCATTTAATTTTTGCGACTTATCATGCTGGGTAGCAGAATACTTAATCACATATATCTGAAAAAATTAAAATTGCAAAAACTTTGACAGATGAAATCCTTGAAATACTCTTCTTATGGAGCTATTCTTGCAAAAGTAAAATATAGTACTTAGCTTGTCACCTTAAAAAAAGTAGCACGAATAATACTGTACTGCATGTCTATGTGATTCACAGCTAAGAATTTGCCACAGTATTAACAGTAGTAGTAAATCTTTGATTTTCAATTTTCTAAAGGTATATGGAGGAGATAGTGGAGAGCACTCTGTCATTGCTGTCATCAACTCATGAACGGGCTCTCGGAGCCGATACCTCTCTCCACATTCTGGAGCCTGTCTATTTCCTGGCACTGTTGGATATAAAAGCCTCCTGGTTCAAGAAGTGGATGGTAAAAATAATGAGTGTAAAATAACCATAAAAATAGCAGACAGTGAACGTTAAAACAAGTAGTATTGAAATAAATTCTACTATAGGGTGGGATGTTGACAAATCAGTAGAATCATGGAATTTACACACAGAATCTTTGACTGCTAATTAGGTTTTGGTCACTATTACCCAAATGCTGTCTGAAGTTCAGGTCACTGTCTTTCCTGCTTTATTACCCAGAACCAGATCTAGCACTATGGCTTTCTTCTTGGATGCATTTTAAGACCCCCTTCCCATTTTAATAACAGACATTTTTAATTTCCGTCTACTTTTAAGATAGTTGCAACTCTGTTACCGTGGCAAGCTTCTATAGATTGCGTACAAGTCTCATTCTCGATTTTTCTTTCACACTATTCTGTAATCTATAATGACATCATCATCATAGGCAGTCACTCAAAATGAGGATGACATGCTTCCACGCCAAAAAGGGATGAGTTCACAAGCATTTCAATGAAGGACCTAATATTTCAGATCCCGAACTATATCTTGAAGGGTGGAAGATGCCTGTGCGTGGATTTTTTTAACGTGTGGTGGCCGTTGCACGCCAGCCGCCGCACGGGCTTGACAGAGCTAGGTCTTGGTCCAGTGGTACGGATTAACTAAGACGACTGGAGACTAGCTCTGCTGCATGGACCTAGTGCACGACATATCGCAGTGTGGGCTGGCCCGTGCTGCCCCTGGGTCCTCGCCTCTTCCGGGCCCCGAACTCGCGCCTCTCCTGGGCCCTGATCACATCCCTCTACGAACTCTTTCCGCTCCTCCGTCGCGACCTCGCCACTCCTTCAACCCGACATCGCCGCTCCTTCACCCTGACCTCGCTGCTCCAGCTGTACCTGCCCACACTCCAATCAGCGACTTGGATTTGGGTGACGTAAAATCCAGTCGCCCTCTTCACAGCTGTCGCCCTCCTGCAGCAGTGGCACGCTGCCGCACGTTACTCCCTCTAATGGCTCTGACCTGCTGATGGTCTTGGAGGCCAGGACCCCAAACAGAGTCTGAGCAGTACAATTAAATGAAAACTTACCTTTCTATGTCTGTAATTGTATTAAGATTATTGTGTTCCAAACACAGATAAGGCTGCACACAGGGAGGTTAAAGTAACAGTGACCTCAGTCTTTATTAAGACACTTCAGAGTGAGTAACAGGCCTTAGGTGCCGGCTTATATACAGTGCTCCTAAGTGATGCTGGGATCCCTTGGGACTTCAGGGGATGTACTCCCTGGTGGCGGAACATGGGAGTGCATGCTTTACAGATACACAACAGTAACTAAGTCAGTTATGCCGGCGTTGATCGCAGGGGGAAACTTTGAAAAAGTCCTAATCTGGCGGGCCATGACAGGTGATTTATCATTTTCAAACGCTTCCATGACCATCAATAAGCCTGCGGGCTGCGCCACCATCAACAAGTTTGCAGGCTGACCATTTCCACCCCCGTGGTGTGCAATGGTAGCCGACTGAGAGCATCCGCACGGTTCTCGGTGCCTGGCCTGTGGCGGCTGGTATAGTTATACGCTGATAGCACGAGTGCCCACCTTTGTATGCGGGCTGAGGCATTAGTATTTATCCCCTTGTTTTCAGCGAACAGGGATGTGAGGGGCTTGTGATGGGTTTCCAGCTCAGATTTGAGGCCAAACAGGTACTGATGCATTTTCTTTACCCCGAACACACACGCTAATGCCTCTTTCTCAATCATGCTGTCGGCCCTCTCGGTCTTAGACAACTCCTGGAAACATAGGCGACAGGTTGCAACTTCCCCACAACGTTAGCTTGTTGTAATACACACCGACTCCATATGACGACACATCACATGCTAGCAAAAATCTTTTACACGGGTTATACAATACAAGCAGCTTGTTGGAGCATAAAATGTTTCTGGGTTTCACAAAAGGAATTGTTTTTTTCCCCATACCCAGTTCTCAGCTTTACGCAATAACGCATGTAGGGCCTGTAAGAGGGTGCTTAACCCCGGTAGGAAGTTACCAAAATAGTTGAGGAGTCCCAGGAACGACCACAGCTCCGTGACGTTCTGTGGCTTGGGCGCGTTCCTGATAGCCTCTGTCTTGGTGTCTGTGAGCTGAATGCCGTCCGCCGACTGACTTGAGTAGGCTCTCCATGTTTCTCTGGAAGATCGCTGCAGCCGACCGAATTCCAAATGGGCATCTGTTGTAGATGAACAGTCCCTTGTGCGTGTTGATGCAGGTGAGGCACTTCGAAGACTCCTCCAGCTCCTACGTCATGTAGGTCGAAGTCAGGTCGAGCTTGGTGAATATCCTGCCTCCTGCCAGTGTCGCAAGTAGGTTGTCTGCCTTAGGTAGCGGGTATTGGTCCTGTAGCGAGAAATGATTAATAGTTACTTTATAATCGCCGCAAATCCTGACCGTGCCATCACTTTTGAGTACTGGAACAATCGGGCTGGCCCACTCGTTGAATTCCACTGGGGAGATGATGCCCTCACGTTGCAGCCTGTCCAGCTCGATTTCCACTCTCTTCCTCATCATATGAGGTACCGCTTGCGCCTTGTGGTGAATGGGTCGTGCCTCTGGCAGCAAGTGGATCCACACATTCGCCCCGGAAAAGTTTCCAATGCCTGGCTCAAAAAGGGAAGGAAATTTGTTAAGAACCTGGGTACGTGAGGCCTCATCGACATGTGATAGCGCTTGGATGTCATCCCAGTTCCAGCGGATTTTGGCCAGCCAGCTCCTTCCAAGCAGTGTGGGGCCATCGCCCGGGACAATCTAGAGTGGCAATTCGTGTACCGTGCCCTCGTAGCTGACCTTGACCATGGCGCTGCCCAGGACAGTGATATACGCTCTTTGGTGTACGTTCTCAGTTTCGTGTGGATGGGGCTCAGGGCTGGTCTGAATGCCTTGTTGCACCACAGTGTCTCAAACATCTTTTTACTCATGATGGATTGGCTAGCGCCAGTGTCCAGTTCCATGGCTACGGGTAAGTCATTCAATATTACTTTTAGCATTATAGGTGGACATTTCGTTGAAAATGTGTGCACCCCGTGTACTTCAGCATCTGCCTCCTCTCTCTGAGACTCGAAATTGCTTTGATCCACCATGGACCGATCTTCCTCTGCCACGTGGTGGTTAGCAGGTTTTGCAGAGCTTGCAGCTCGTTTTCAAGTTCGTTGGATGTGCCCCTTTGTTCCACAGCTCTTGCAAGCATACCCTTTGAAGCGGCATGAATAGGCTGAATGGAAGCCTCCACAACACCAACAAGGTGTGAATTGCCCTGCATTCATCCTTTGTTGGGGACTCTGAGTCATCTGGGTCACCTGAGGTCTGCTGGCAATTGTAGACTCGTGGCTTCTGCCCTGTACATTTCTGCTCGCAAACACAGTTCCAGTTAATTTATGAACATTGCAAGCACTTGTGTGCTGAGAGATTTGTTTGGTGTTATCACTGGTGGACATAAACGCCTGTGCTATCGCAATAGCCTTATTGAGGGTCGGTGTTTCTACAGTCAAAAGTTTTCGTAGGATTGTCTCGTGGCCAATGCCCAGTACAAAAAAGTCTCTGAGCATTTGCTCCAGGTAGTCATCAAACTCACATTGTCCTGCAAGTTGCCTTAGCTCGGCGACATAGCTCGCCACTTCCTGACCTTCAGATCGCTGGCACGTGTAGAACCGATACTTCGCCATCAGTACGCTCTCCCTCGGGTTAAGATGCTCCCGAACCAGTGTACACAGCTCTTCACACGACTTATCTGTGCGTTTCACCGGAGCCAGAAGATTCTTCATGAAGTTGTAGGTCGGTGCCCCGCAGACTGTGAGGAGGATCGCTCTCCTTTTTGCAGCGCTTCCTTCTCCGTCCAGCTCGTTGGCTACAAAGTACTGGTCTAGCCGTTCGACATAGGCTTCCCAGTCCTCACCCTCCGATAACTTCTCCAGGATGCCCACAGTTTGCTGCATCTTTGCGTTGGATTCTTATTCTCATCGCCAGTTATTGTGTTCCTAACACAGATGAGGCTGCACACAGGGAGGTTAAAGTAACAGTGACCTCAGTCTTTAATAAGACACTCCAGAGTGAGGAACAGGCCTTAGGGGGCCGGCTTACATATAGTGCTTTCAAGGGATGCTGGGATCCCTTGGGACTTCAGGGGATGAGATCCCTGGTGGCGGAACATGGGAGTGCACGCTTTACAGATACACAACCAAGCCCATGCCTTTTTCTTTTCTACTTTTCCTAAAAATGTATAGCTGGGAATATTTAGTCTGTTAACATTGTTTGTCTAATCTAATTAGTGCCTCTAAATGCTTAACTTTATTTCCAATACTCTGCACATTCTTAACTACTGCAACACTGACACCTTCTGATACATGCAGACCTTTTTCCTTCACTAATTCTCTCCTTAACCTCTGTCCTACCTGCCCAAACATGTCTCTCCATACTCCCTTTTGAATTTGCTATACTTAATCCCTTCCCTATATATTTTAAGATTAGCTCCTCTCCACTGCCTTAGTGGCTTAAATCCCTTCCACTGCTCTCTTGAGGCTCTGTGCAGAAGCATTAGTAAATGTTTAGTTTAGTTGAGCTGAAGCAAATTCCATCTGGAGATCTTTCCCCTAGCTCAGTCCTCTGTCCTGTTTTTCTTTATATTGTAGTTCCAGTGTGAACCATGACTTCAGGCTGCTCACTCCCTTTCCAGAATCTTTCCCACTGGTTATTACCCTTTCTTCCTCAGGTAATAGTTTACTTCATGCTACCATAGCACTGCTTGTGATTTCCTTCGTGAGTGACCATCCTCTCCTGTGTCACAGATATCCAGTACTGTACACCTATCAGAAAACTTCACACTCCCAGGACTTCTGTATGCTGCCGCTACCCGAGTTCTTCTTTTCTCACAACAAATAGTCACCCAGCTCTCTGCATCTGCATTGTTTTTTTTCCTCTATTCTAATTACTGCTTCCAGATGCCTGGCTTTATTTCTAATGCTGGTCACATTCAGATATAAATACTGCAACATTGACACCTGCTGACTCCTCTATAGCTTTTTCTTGTAAGATGGCTACCTCCTGCAATGTGCATTTCAGTAACTTTTGAGTTCATCATCACAGCGACAACAAATTGCATTTACATAACGATTTTAAAGTAAGAAAATGTCCCAGTGTACAGATACAGAAGCATAATAAAACAAAATGGACACAAGCCAAAGAGAAAGATATTAAGAGTGACAAAAGGTTGAGCTGGGTTTTAAGAAGGGTGTTAAAGGAAGTGAGGGAGGTGGAGAGGCTTAGGGGAGAATTTCTCTTCAGATACTGTCGAGAAAGGCACAGAGGTTAGCTTTAGGCTTATTCAAGCAGAATTTAAGCCTGAAACAGTGGCAAGAGAATAGGAAGACAGATGGGGTAGAAATGGTTTGGATGAGGGATTATGGGCAAGGGTGTAAAATACCTTTATGGAGAAAAATGAAAGTTGGTGCGGCTACATGAATAGGAGGAGAGAGGAGACAAGGGCCTGAGAGGGGCCAAGAGGGAAAAAGAGGGGGATAGAAGTCATGGGCTCAGGTGTGGAGAAACAGCCAAAATGCACATACAAATGGAACAAAGGAGAAAGTCCAATTGCAGAAACATCTTAACATCTGTCGTTCTCCTGAACACCCTTGGTATCCAGAAACTTCCGCAAGTTCTGAACAACACTGCTACATAAGAACGTAAGAATTAGGAGCAGGAGTAGACCATATGACCGCTTGAGCTTGCTCCACCATTCAGTAAGATCATGGCTGATCTTCAATCTCCACTTTTCTGCCCTATCCCCATGTCCCTTGATTCCTCTGGAATCCAAAAATCTATTTGTCTCAGCCTTGAATATACTCAACGACTGAGCATCCATAGCACTTTCGGGCAGAGAATTCCAAAGATTCACAACCCTCTGAGTGAAGAAGTTCCTCCTCATTTCAGTCTTAAAGGCCAGCCCCTTATCCTGAGACTGTGCCCCTTAGTTCTAGGCTCTCCAACCAGGGGAACAATCTCTCAGCATCTATCCTGCCAACCCCCCAGATAGAATCCTATATGTTTCAATTAGATCACCTCTCATTCTTCTAAACTCCAGAGAGTATAGGCCCAATCTACTCAATCTCTCCTTATAGGACAACCTTGTCATCCCAGGAATAAATCCAGTGAACCTTCATTGCACTGCCTTTAAGGCAAGTATATTCTTCCTTAAATAAGGAGACCAAAGCTGTGCACAGTACTCCAGGTGTGCTCTCACTAGAGCCCTGCACAACTTTAGCAAGATTTCCTTGCTCTTGTACTCCAATTCTCTAGCAATGAAGGCTAACATGCCATTTGTCTTCCTAATTGCTTGCTGTATGTGCATGCTAACTCTTTGTGTTTCTTGTACTGGGACATGCAAATCTCTGAATATCAACATTTGATAGTTTCTCACCATTTAAAAATATTCAGTTTTTCTATTCTTCCCACAAAAGTGAACAGCCTCACATTTCCCCACATTATACTCCATCTGTCACCTTATTGGCCACTCACTTAACCTGTCTGTATTCCTTTGCAGGCTCTTTGTATCCTCCTCACATCTTTCTTTCCCATCGAGCTTTGTATCGTCAGCAAACTTGGAAACATTGCACTCAGTCTCTTCATCAAACTCATTAATATAGATTGTAAATAGCTGAGGCCCAAGCACTGATTCTTGCGGCACCCCACTAGTTACAGCCTGTCAATCTAAAAATGACCCGTTTATTTCTACTCTGTTTCCTGTCTGTTAACCAATCTTTATTCATGCTAATACATTACCCCAACCCCATGTCACCTTATCTTGCTTAACATCCTTTTATGTAGCACCTTATCGAATGCCTTTTGGAAATCCAAATATACTACATCCAGTGGTTTCTCATTATCTACCCTGCTAGTTATATCCTTAAAAAAATTCTTAATAAATTTGTCAAACACAATCTACATTTCATAAAACCATGTTGACTCTTCCCATTCAGATTATAATTTCCAAAGTATCCTGTTACCACTTCCTTAATAATGGATTCCTGCATTTCCCTGATGACTGATGTCAGGCTAACTGGCCTGTAGTTCCGTTTTCTCTCTCATTCCTTTCTTGAATAGTGGGGTTAACATTTGCTACCTTCCAATCTGTTAGGACTGTTCCTGAATCTGGGAATGTTGGAAGATCACAACCAATGCATTCACTATCTCTGTATCCACTATCTCTGCATCCACTATCTCTGCAGCCTTCTCGTTTAGAACCCTAGGATGTAGGCCATCAGGTCCAGGGGATTTGTTGGCTTTTAGTCTCATTAGTTTCTCAAGTACTTTTACTTTACTGATGTTAATTACTTAAGTTCCTCGCTCTCATTAGCCCATTGATTCTGCATCCACCCTGGAAAAAACTCTCTTACAACTGCACTTATCAACTCGAAACTGTCCAACCGTTGGCCCTCCTTTCACCACAACATTTCTGCAGCCTTCGATCTGCTCCAGCACACCCTCACCACCAAGTTTGATGCCCTAGTCCCTTTTAAAAACCATTACTCTCTCTCACCCTGGCCGTTCCCTCTGGGACAGCCCTCATCTTCGTTCCCTCAAGTCCAAGGGGCTCAGACTTGAACGGACATGGCGGACAACTAGTTTAGCCATTCACCGCCAGATCTGCCTGGACCACATAAAACATTATCGGGTCCTACTCTTGTCTACAAAATCTGCTCACTATTCCAGGATCATTCTGGCTACTAGTCTCTACTACTAACCGTCCTCTTAAATCCCTCTCCCCTGTCTTCATCACATTCGCCTCCAAACTTCCTCTGAGGCTCCCCCTCCCCACCCCCCCCCCCCCCCCCACCCCTGCTTTAGCTCTAAAGTCGCACCTTTCTCTAGTTTCTTGTCCATGAGACCCACTTCTTGCTCCCTTGATCCTATTTCCACTAAACTGCTGACCACCCAACTTCCTTTTTGGCTCCCATGTTAACGTCAACATTGTTAACGATTCTCTCTCCTCAGGTACTGTCCGCCTCTCCTTCAAATCTGCGGTCATCACCCCTCTCCACAAAAAAAACCCTTGACCCCACTGTGCTTGCTAGCTACTGCCTCATCTCCAATCTCCCTTTCCTCTCCAAGGTCCTTGAACTTGTCGCCTCCCAAATCCATGACCATCTTTCCCGGAACTCCATGTTTGAATCCCTTCAATCCGGTTTCTGCCCCTGCCACAGTACTGAAACGGCTCTCATCAAAGTCACAAATGGCATCCATTGTGACTGTGACAAAGGTAAACTATCTCTCCTCATCCTCCTGGACCTGTCTGCAGCCTTTGACACTGTTGACCAATCCATCCTCCTCCAAGTGCTCTCCACCATCATTCAGCTGGGTGGGACTGCACTCGCCTGGTTCCATTCTTATCTAACTAATTGTAATCAGAAAATCTCCTGCAATGGCTTCTCTTCCCACTCCCGCATCGTTACCTCTGGTATCCCCCAAGGATCTATCCTTGGCCCCCTCCTATTTCTCATCTATATGCTGCCACTTGGCGATATCATCCGAAAACATGGAATCAGTTTCCACATGTACGCTGGCGACACCCAGCTCTACCTCACCATCACTTCTCTCGACCCCTCCATTGTCTAAATTGCCAGATTATTTGTCCGACATCCAGTACTGGTGAGCAGAAATTTTCTCCAATTAAATATTGGGAAGATCGAAGCCATTGTCTTTGTACCCACCACAAACTGCGTTCCCTAGCCACTGATTCCATCCCTCTCCCTATCGTCTATCTGAGGCTAAACCAGACTGTTCGCAACCTAGGTGTCATAATTGACCCTGAAATGAGCTTCCGCAGCATAACTGAAACTGCCTATTTCCACCTCCGTAACATTGCCCGCCCCGCCTCAGCTCTTCTGCTGCTGAAACCCTCATCCATGTCTTTGTTACCACTAGACTTTGTTTCCACTACTCCAATACACTCCTGGCTGGCCTCCCATATTCTACCCTACGTAAACCTGAGGTCATCCAAAATTCAGCAGCCCGTGTCCTAACTCGCACCAAGTCCCGATCATCCATCACCCCTGTGCTCGCTGACCTACATTGGCTCCCGGTTAATCAGTGCCTCGATTTCAAATTCTCATCTTTGTTTTCAAATCCCTCCATGGCCTCGCCTCTCCCAATCTCAATAATCTCTTTTAGCCTCACAACCCCACGAGATGTCAAATTCTGCCCTCTTGAGCATCCCTGATTATAACTGCTCAACCATCAGTGGCCGTGCCTTCAGCTGTTTGGGTCCTGAGTTCTGGAACTCCCTCCCTAAACCTCTCCGCCTCTCTACCTTTCTTTCCTCCTTTTAAGATGCTCCTTAAAACCTACCTCTTTAACCAAGCTTTTGGTCATCTGCCGTCATTTCTTCTTATGTAACTCGGTGTCAAATTTATTTGTTTTGTCTTATAACACTGCTGTGAAGCGCCTTGGGATGTTTTACTATATTAAAAGTGCTATATAAATAAAAGTTGTTGTTGTTGTCTTCATAGTAGAAGACACAAAAAACATTCCAGAAGTAATGGGGAACCAAGGGTCTAAAGAAAATGAGGAACTTAAAGAAATCAGTATATGTGAAGACATCGTATTAATGGAACTAAGTTGTTCTTGTTGATTCCCCACTATTTTTGATGTACTTTTTGTGTTTTCTACTGTGACGACAGATACAAAATATTTGTTTAATGTCTCTGCCATTTCCTTGTTCCCCAATATAATTTCTCCTGTCTCAGCCTCGAAGGGACCAACGCTTATTTTTGCCACTCTCCTTGTTTACATACTTGTAGAAGCTCTGACAATCTATTTTTATATTTCTTGCTAATTTACTCTCACCCCATTGCCACCCTTTTTTAAATCAATTTTATGGTCATTCTTTGCTAGTTTCTAAAGCTCTCAATTCTCAGGCTTACTTCTTTACAACATTATAAGCCTCTTCATTTAATCTAATAGTTTCTTAACTTCTTTAACTAGCCACGGATGAATCACTTTTCCCGTAGAGTTTTTATTTTTCAATGGAATCTGTATTCGTTGAAAATTTAGGAATTTTCTTTAAATGATTGCCACTATTTATCTACTTTCATACCTTTTAATCTAATTTCCCAATCTATTACCAACATAATCGGCTTTGTTTATGTTTAAAGCTCTAGTATCGGACTTAAGAATGTCACTTTCAAACTCAATGTGAAATTCTATCACATGATCACTCTTCCCTAGAGGATTCTTTAGTATAAGATTACTAATTAACCCTGTCTCATTGCACAAGACAAGATCTAAAATAGCCTGTTCCCTGGTTGGTTCTATGACGTATTCCAGGAAACTGTCTCGAATACATTCCATGAACTCATCCTCCAGACTACCCTAGCCAATTTGATTTGCCCAATCTACATGCAGATTAAAGTCACTCACGATTATTGTATTACTTTTGTTACAAGCTCTTATTATTCCTGATTACTACTCTGTCCAATGGTTTAGTTACTGTTAGTGGGCCTGTAAACTACGCCCACCACTGTTTTATGCCCCTTGTTATTTCTTATCTCTACCCATACTGATTCTACTTCCTTATCTTCTGAGCCATGATCCTTTCTCACTAGTCCTTATGTCACCCTTTATTATCGGGGCTACTTTCTCCCCCCTCTTGTTCCAGCCTGCCGGTCTTTTCGATACATCAAGTACCCTGGAATATTTAGTTCCTAATCCTGGTAACCTTGCAACCATGTCTCTGTAATGGCTATTAGATCATATCCATTTATCACTATTTGTGCCATTAACTCGTCTATCTTGTTACGAATGCTTCCTGCATTCAGGTAAAGAGCCTTTAGTTTTAACCTTTTACCATTATTCCTTGCTTTCACCTTATCCACTGATGCAAGATTATCTATAAACTCTGTGTCCCTTTGTGTCACACACTGCTTAGAGCTAAAATTTCCCCTTTCTATAAGGCCTCTGGCCATCTGAAAGCGGCGGCCACTGGTCGGTGTGGAATGGCCTCCAGCGCGATGATGTCATCAGCGCGGCACTGATGCTGTGCAGCGTCGGTCACTTCGCCCTGCCCTCACTTCCGCTCTGCTAATGACCACCACTACGCCCCTTCCCCACTTGTGCACCCATCATGAGGCCACTTCCGCCCTGCACGAAAAAAACCCGAACTGCTGAATTTCAGCGGTTTGACGGGGCGGCCAGAATACATCAAAAACGGTAGGTGTGCCTCGTTTTGGGCAGTGGCCAATTTCGGCCCCCTTATCTTTACCCAAATCACTATCCTGCTCCATTGCCTTAATTTTTCTCTTTAGATTTATAAATTTCCCTTCATCTGACCCTCCCTCCCGCCTCCACCTTTTTTAGTTTAAAGCCCTATCTACAGTCATATTATTTGATTCGCCAGTACATTGTTCCCAGCTTGGTTTAAGTGGAGACCATCCCAACGGAACAAGCTCCCTCTTTCCCCAGTACTGGTGCCAGTGCCCCATGAATTGAAACCCCTTCCTCATGCACCACTCTTTGAGCCACGCATTTAACTCTCTGATCTGCTTGTCCCTATACTAATTTGCACGTGGCTCAGGTAACAATCCAGAGATTATCCCCTTTGAGATTCTGCTTTTTAATTTGGACCCTAGCTCCTCAAACTCAACAGAACCTCATTCATAATTCTACCTATGTTGTTAGTACATGGACCACGACAACTGGATCCTTCCACTCCAAATTCTTCTCCAGCCGCGAGGTGATATCGTTAACCCTGGCACCAGGTAGATAACACTGCCTTCAGAACTCCCGATCACGGTTGCAGTGAACATTATCTATTCCCCTTGACTATATTGTCCTCAACCACTACAACATTCCTTTTCACTCCCCCCACTTGAATGGCCTCCTGTACCACGGTGCCGTGATCAGTTTGGTCATCCATCCTGTAGACCTTGCCCTCATCAAAACAGGCAGGAAGAACCTCAAACCTGTTGGCTAAGGGCAAAGGCTGAGACTCCTCCACCACTGCCCCTGGGGTCCCCTTACCTGCCTGAGTTGCAGTCACACCCTCCTGTTCCTGACCAGTAACCAGACGTGTACTACTAACAAACCTAAGGAGTGTGACTGCCTCCTGGATCAAAGTGTCCAGATAACTCTCCCCCTCCCTGATGCCCCGCAATGTCTGTACCTTGGACTCCAGCTCAACAACCTGAGCTGAAGTTCCTTGAGTTGCAGACACTTACTGCAGACGTGCTCGTCCAGGATCGCAATGTTTCCACAAGCTCCCATATGCTGCATTAGTGGCATACCAACTGCAAGGTTTTAATTATTTAGTTAAAGATTATGGGCTAGAAATTCAGTTTTTGGCGATACTGTTTTTTTCCCGTTACTTTATGGCAAAAATATCCCAAAAAACGTTGCCATATTTTAAGGGGGTAAAATTGGCAAAAAAATGCAGCCAACAGTAAAAAATCGGCGTTGCACGAGGATTCGCGGTGGAAACTGCGGTCCTTGTCAACTTTAGCCCGAGGCCTATCACCGCCAAAAATACAGGCCCTGGGCGGGGAGAAAACATACACAAAAAAAATTGCAAAAATCAAAACATAAACAATCTGAAAACGTTCAATATACACTTAGCTAATGAATCGCTGAAAAAGAATTAAAAAATAAAAACTTCAATTTATCTTTTTTGTTGGTCTTCATACTGTTTCTGGGGCTTCAACGCAGGCTTTTTCAGGCGTTTTTTTTTCACCCTGAGTACTGGTTCGCCGAATGGCCAATTTTAAGTGGTGCGTTTTATTTTTGGTGTTGCACGTGGTCGATCCACTTTTCGGTGCTATTTCAAAAGCGCCATTTGTTAACTTTGGTCAATTTAGGTGAGTACCTTTTACCGACAAAAAAAGCGAAATATCGCCGAAAAAACGTGCGCAAGGCTGGCCAATTTCTCCCCCTATGTATTTAATTAACTTAGCTTACAGTTTAGTTTTTAAACTAATTACTAGTTTAATTTCTAGGTAGATGAGATTAAGGGGCCGAAATTCTCCTTTAACACCTCCCGAGGAGTGCTACCGGCTCCCGTGAAATTGCGCGGGAGTTAGCGGATGACGTTACCGACGTGCTCAGCAACTGCTTCACCTCATAGCGGCCTCTATCTGCCCCGTGGCAGAAATTGGCTAGCGCCCTGTGAGGCGAACTGGGCCACACGCCGCCATCTTTGTGTTTCTCCTGACTCACTGGTCAGCCCTTTTGCCACTCCTTTCTTGGGGTCTAGGCCGCCATTGTGCAACCCGGCATTCAGTCTGGGTGCCAAGCTGTGGCCACGGCATCCCTTAGCCCTGGTGGCCCAGTGGAGGCCTTCGGATGGCCTGCAGAGTTCGCAGTGTCCCTCCCCTTTAACGGAGGGGGTGGGGCGTGCATAGCACTGCCAAACCAGCCCGAGTAGCGTCCCCGAATCCGCCCAAAGGGAAGTGGAGCAAGCGACGAAGTCCCGCCTCCCCTCAGTTACCACCCCTAAACAGGCGTAACCGAATTTCACCGCCTAAATATTTACTTGTAACACAAAGCACTCCCAAGTATTGGAGGCAAAAAGCAGCACCTCACTCCCCCTCTGCTCCAAATTCCTACTCTCTCCAAATTCTCAAATTCAACACTGTTTAAGTGCACTCCGTTTTAGATGCTATACGTCAGCATTTACTGCTTTGCACTGTCCTGACATAATAAGTGACTCAAAGGACTCAGAATATCAAACGACTAAAAGTAGTTTCAAGTTAACTTCAGCGTCTAAATGCAGTTCTCAGACCGTACATCATTTCCTCACTGCCTTCTCTACTGACCTCTTGCAACCTGACTGCTTTGGCTTGTAGAATTTACTTAAATCCACTCAAGGCAACAGAATCAGCACAAGCATTTTGTCAATTAAAATAAAGGCACTACTTTCAAAAAGTCAAATTTTTTATGAAAAATTAATATTGTAAGTAGTTTATCAAGAAAGCTTATCTTTAGGATTTATTAACGTTACTGGATGTTGCAGTGATTGGATTATTATTCATTCAACTCTGGGATCAGATTGGAATCTATCCTGCTGGGATGAAACTTGGGATGTAAGAATCCTACCTAAATTGAGTTTCAGACGTCTCCGTCTTGTTAATGGACACAAGTCCATAATGAAAAAGCTACCTTAATTTGTCTTAATTTCAAATCACATATCAAGATGTCATAAGAATAGCTGTTGCAGAAAATAGAATTGTTGCAATGGTAACTTATGGAGCATTGTACTCGGGTTGGAAATGTAGCTCATTGTTCAAGCAATGTCATGGAAGATTTTTTAAATCAGGCAATGTCATGGAAGATTTTTTAAATCAGTTTTAATGATAACCCTGGTACAGAAATAAGAAATGTTTAATTCCTCAGCACTGACACACTCCCTTGGTGAAGCCAACATTCATTAAAATTACTAAACCCAGTTTTTTTAAAGAGAGAATTATTCTCCTCACCTCTGCTGTTGAAATCCTTATATATGCTTTTGTCATTTCCAGTCTCCATTATTCTAGTACTCTCCTTGCTAAACAACAGCTTGTATTTATATAGTGCCTTTAACGTAGTAAAATGTCCCAAGGCGCTTCACAGGAGTATTATGACAAAAACTCCCATCCTTATCCCTCTATGAATTCCAGCTTGACCAATTCTCATTCACCTCTCGCCTTCCATTGGCTTTTTGTGCTCCAGCATGTTAAATTTAAAATTTGCATTTTTGTCTACATATTCCTTTTCATATCTTTACCCCATCCTATCTCTGCAAAATCCTCCAGTCCTATAACAGTTCCCAACTGCTTTGCTCCTTTGATCAACCTCCATCCCACCATTGGTGGTGGACCCTTCAGCCGTATAGGTTCTGATCTTTGGATCTCTCTCCATAGATTCCACCTGTTCTGTTTTTTCTGCACCTTTAAAATACTTGTCAAAACCCATCTCTTGAGTCATATCTCCTAATGCCTCCTTCTCCCTGGCTTGGCATCCATTTTCAGTGCCCATCTATGAAGTACCTCGGGACAATTTTATGTTAATGGTGCTACACAAATTAAAGTTATATTTTTTATTGTTGCAGTTGCACTGCGTATAGAAAATCACCTCATTTATAGTGTTTGTGCCTCAGTCCATATAAAGTTACTTCGGTATCAAAAACTTAAGAGTTGAAACTTGTATTTGAGGTAAACATTGTCTGTGTTAGTAATCAGAAAACTTTTGACAGCCAGGGCCAAATTTTAACACCCAAAAATAGGTGGGTTGGGATCGGGTTAGACGTTAACATTTAAAAAATCTGAATCCTGATTCCAACCTGTCCACTTCTGGGTTTAACGGAGACGGGACAAGGGCCGGGCAGCCAACCGACTCCCAGGAGGCAGGTTGGCAATATGGCAATTTAAATATTTTAATGAGGCTGGCAGCCTCTGATTTAACCTGAGTTTGCAGGTTTAACAGAGCTGGCTGGGTTTCTCGGGCCTCAGGAAATCTGGCAACTGAAGGGAGACAAAGAAAACTTCAGGGAGAATGTAACTGCTTTTACAGCACTGCTTATGGGCCAGGAGGAACAGGGAGTAGGAGTGCTACCCTCGGGCCCCCAAGCTCCACCTGCCCACCATACAAAAACCTCTGAGGTCAGAGATCTGACCCAAACCCCTGCCGGGTATGTGGATTGGGCCTACTTGCTTCTACGGCCTGCTCGGAAGTCCTCCCTGTCCGACTGGAAGCCAAGCCTGTCAATCAGGCTGACTTCCGGGCGGAGAACCTGCCAAGGACAAAGTTAAAATTCCACTGCAGGTGGGGAGATCCAGACTTCTGCCACCCTTACACACCTATGTAACCCTCCCCTGTTAATGTCCAGGCCCCAGTGTCTGCTTCAGTTATTTCCAGACCTCTGACTGCACACATTGGATGTACGGCATTGCTTCCTCTATACTGATACTCCAGTATGGCATTTCAGTTTCCTGAGTCAGTCATCCTTATGGACCATCTGACATTTAGTTTTGTGCTGTGAATTGACACCTAATAAAGTCTGGTTTGAAGCTTCTCAAATTAATTTCATAATGAAGCTTTCTAGTTGACAGAGCATAGACTTTTTGATCCGTATTCGTATTCGCTGGATTTAAACTCAAATCTCAGATGATTTATTTTAACCCCTGCACTATAAGCCTTAAGCTAAGTCTCCTGACATTAGAAGCCTTTAACTAACACGTCCAACATCTATGTGCAAATCTGTACATGTGCTCAGCAGCTTTTTGCAACTGTTTTGCCGCAACCAAAAATATTTAATTGTTAGGGAACAAAATGATCTTTTACAGCAAAGTATTAATGTGTAAAATCAGAGATATATAGATGAAGCTAGAATATATATTTTATATATATATATATCATACCTAGCATTATTAAATGTGAATATTAGCAGAAATCATAATTAAAATGTGTCCAGTTGTGAATTAATATGTAATAGAAAGTCATTTTATGAATCAGAATTGTGCTAGGAGTAATGGAAGTTAAATGTATCTATCATTGTTGATAACTCAAAGTTGTCTTTCACGAATGATTTCTCATACCCAAAACATTATTTACATAAAATATGTAATAACAAAGCACATAATATTGTCTTAAAGTAAGTTGGTTTCTATAGGATCAGATATAATATCTTTCAGGAGATTAATACAATTTGTTCCCATTTCCCAGCATGGTTACTACAGCAGAACAGTGGTTCTAAGACTCCTTGAAAATAAATACAAGTCCTTGGTAAGTGTTCCACAATTAAGAATTGGATTTCTTCTCCCATCTGATATAAGTTACAACTATTCCAGTAAATTACAACTATTACTTTTATAAATCCAGCTGGTCCTTGTTCTTCTGTTCACCAAGATTGCTGATTTTTTTCTGTATTTATTGGATTTATGCAATGAACAGAGAATTAAATTGATTAATTTATAAACAAGAAAATGCAACAAGTAAAAGGGGACCCAATGGATTATGTTAGATGATGCATGCTCTCACAACATATAGGAATGCTCGAAGGGAGATTCACAATAAGAATATTCATGAGCCTTCTCATAAGAACTTAGTTATTGATATAAACTAAATTCAGAGCTTGCCTCTATTAACTTTGGAGTAGAAATTGCCCCCTGCCCGAAACGGGGTGCTCCCACCACATTTAGATGGTTTTTACTGCAGCTACAGTTCAGATCGCCTCTTGAGCGACATTCGGCTCTTTGTTGTTTTTTTTTCCTTGGCTCCGGAAGTCGCTCTTAATAGGGGCAGTGACAACTGTTATGTATGCAAACCTCACCAATGTGTAAGACATGCCACCAGGGGCACACCAGTGGGAGACCTAAGGATTACCTGTTCACCCTGGGCAAGCAGGTATAAAAGGCAATCCACCATACTGCTTCCTCACTTTGGAGTTGCATTAAAGAGACCAAGGTCACAATGGTTTGAGCTTACAACACAGTCTTGTGGAGTTATTCTGAACATAATAATTGGCGACGAGTTAAAGATCACGAACTTTCACGCGGTAATGGCTGCCATTTGTATTCTTGAGAGATTTGTTGAGGATGGTGATTGGGAAGCCTTTGTTGAGCGCCTCGATCAGTACTTCGTGGCCAACGAGCTGGACAGGGCTGAAACGGTGATCAAGCGCAGGGCGATTCTCTTCACCCTATGTGGGTCTTCGATATATGGCCTCATCAAAAATCTGCTGGCACCGGTCAAACCAACGGACAAGACTTACACAGAGCTGTGCAAGCTGGTTTGGGAACACCTCAAGCCGAAGGAGAGCATCCTAATGGCCAGGTATCACTTTTACACGCACCATCGCTCCGAGGACCAGAACGTGGCGAGCTTTGTCGCCGACCTAAAATGCCTTGCGGGACAGTGAGAATTTGCCAGATCTTTGGGGGAAATGTTGCGGAAATTTTCGTGCTTGGATTCGGCCATGAGGTCATTCTTTGCAAACTGCTGTCTGCCGAATCCCTAGATCTGAGCAAGACTATCACGATAGCCCAGGCTTTCATATCCACGAGCGACAACACGAAACAGATATATTCACAGCATCGAAGCTCACTGGCAAGTACTGTGCATAAAATAATACCTTGAGCAGGCAGAACTGTACATGGCAGGGCCTACACGACCGTAGAGGCCAGGCCTAGGGTGACTCAGAGACCGCTGTGGGATGTGAATAGTATTAACACCATGTTGGCGCTGCGGGGGCAGTCATCGAGCCCATCAATGTTGATTCAAGCACTATGTGTGCAAGGGCTGTGGAATAATGGGGCACCTCCAGCGAATGTGCAAACGACCTCTGACTCAGCACGTGGCAGAGTCAGCAGAGGACGACCAATCCAGCGCGGATCACGCTGAACGAGCAGGAGAGGCAACTCAACCTGAGGATGAAGAGGAAGTGTATGGGGTACATACCTTCACCAACAAAAGCCCTCCGATAATGTTAAAAGTTAAACTTTATGACATTCCAGTCTCCATGGAATTGGACACGGGGCGAGTCAATCAATCGTGCGCCAGAAGTCTTTTGAGAAACTGTGGGGCAACAAGGCACAGAGGCTAAAATTGAGCCCGATTCACACAACGCTGCGCACTTACATCAAAGAACTCATACCTGTTATCGGCAATGCGGCAGTGAAAGTATCATACGACGGAATGGTGCATGATTTACAACAATGGATTGTACCAGGCGATGGCCCAATGCTGTTCGGCAGAAGCTGGCTAGGAAAGATCCGATGGAACTTGGACAACATCAAAGCACTGTCTTCTGTGGATGACGCCTCATGTGCCCAGGTGCTAAACCAATTCCCGCCGTTATTTGAGCCAGGCATCGGCAACTTCACAGGTGCCAAGGTGCAGATCCATCTTGTTCCTGGGGCATGGCCCATTCATTACAAGGCCCGAGCAGTCCCATATATGATGCGAGAGAAAGTCGAGATCGAGCTGGACAGACTTCAACGAGAGGGAATCATACCGCCAGTCGAGTTCAACGAGTGGGCCAGTCCAATCATGCCACTGCTAAAGAGCGATGGGAGGGTCAGAATCTGCGGGGTACGATCAACCGAGTCTCATTACAGAACCAGTACCCACTCCCTAAAGCGGAGGACCTATTTGCAACGCTAGCAGGGGGTAAGTCGTTCAGCAAGCTAGATCTAACCTCTGCTTATATGACACAGGAGCTGGCTGAACCGTCAAAGAAATTGACGTGCATCAACACGCACAAAGGACTGTTCGTGTACCACAGATGCCCCTTTGGGATTCACTCGGTTGCGGCCATCTTCCAGAGGAACATGGAGACTCTGCTGCAATCGGTTCCGTGCACCATGGTGTTTCAAGATGATATCTTGATCACTGGCCGCAACACCACCGAACACTTGCACAACCTGGAAGAGGTTCTCAAGCGATTGGACAGAGTGGGATTCAGGCTGAAACGCTCCAAATGTGTTTTCCTGGCGCCAGAGATCGAATTTCTGTGGAGAAAGATTGCGGTGGACGGCATCAGACCTATGGACTCCAAGACGGAGGCCATCAAGAATGCACCCAGACCACAGAATGTGACGGAGCTGCGTTCGTTCCTGGGACGACTCAACTATTTTGGTAACTTTCTTCCGGGGCTGAGCACTTTGCTGGAACCCTTGCATTTATTGCTACTCATGGGTGACGACTGGATCTGGGGTAAATCTCAAGAGACAGCCTTTAATAAGGCCAGAAAACTGCTATGCTCTAACAAGTTACTTGTATTGTATGACCCATGTTAACGTTTAGTACTAGCTTGTGATACATCGTCGTACGGGGTGAATTGTGTGTTACAGCAAGCAAATGTATCAGGCAAACGGCAACCGGTTGCATATGCGCCCAGAAGTTTATCCAAGGCTGGAAGAGCCTACAGTATGGTTGAGAAAGAAGCGTTAGCATGTGTAGACGGGGTTAAGAAAATGCACCAATACCTATTTGGTCTCCGGTTTGAGCTTGAAACCGACCACAAACCACTTACCTTTGCTTTCTGAGAGCAGTGAAGTATAAACACCAATGCTTCGTCCCGCATCCAACGATGGGCACTTACATTGTCTGCGTATGACTATGTTATCCGCCACAGACCAGGCACTGAGACCTGCGCTGACGTCCTCAGTCGGCTACCATTGCCCACTACTGGGGTGGAAATGGCGCAACCCACAGACTCCTGGTAATGGATGCTTTTGAGAGCGAGGGGTCACTCGTCACGATTCGCCAGATCAGGACCTGGACCAGCTTAAGACCCTGTGCTATCACTAGAAAAAAGCTGCATCCTTAATGAGAGCTGGTGGGCGGTTCCCGGGGAAATGCAGGATGAAATTAAGCCGTTCCACCGACGTAAGGATGAATTGTCCATCCAATTGGATTGTCTCCTATGGGGGAATCACGTGGTTTTGCCAAAAAAAGGCAGGGAAACATTTATACGCGACCTACACAGTACCCACCCAGGCATAGTCATGATGAAGGCTATCACCAGGTCACACGTTTGATGGCCCGCCATTGACTTCGAATTGGAGTCATGCGTACACCAATGCAACACTTGCTCACAGTTGAGCAATGCACCCAGGGAGGCCCCACTGAGACTGTGGTCATGGCACTCCAAACCGTGGTCCAGGGTCCACGTAGATTTTGCTGGCCCTTTTCTAGGGAAGATGTTTTTAGTAGCAGTGGACACTTACTCTAAATGGATTGAATGTATAATAATGTCATCATGTACGTCCACTGCCACCATTGAAAGCTTCAGGGCCATGTTCGCCACCCATGGTTTGCCCGACGTCCTTGTTAGTGACAATGGACCATGTTTCACCAGCTCGGAATTCAACGAGTTCATGACCCGCAATGTAATTAAGCATGTCAGGTCTGCCCCATTTAAGCCCGCATCCAACGGTCAAGTGGAACGGGCAGTCCAAACCATCAAGCAGAGCTTGAAATGCGTAACGGACGGCTCCTTGCAGACCCGGTTATCTCGGGTTCTGCTCAGCTACCGGACGTGCCCCCACTCGCTCACTGGGGTTCTCCCTACAGAATTGTTAATGAACAGAGAACTCAAAACCAGGCCCTCCTTAGTCCACCCGGATCTCAATGCTCATGTAGAAACCCGGTGGCACGTGTACCACGATCACGCGGCTGTATCATGTGACACTGAGGTTAATGATCCTGTGTTTGTTCTCAATTATGGTTATGACCCGAAATGGATTGATGGCACTGTTTTAGCTAAGGAGTGGAATAGAGTGTTGTTAAACTGTTGAATGGGCAAACGTGCAGAAAGCACTTAGATCAGACCAAACTGCGATTCACTGACAACCAAGAACAGTTTGAAGAAGACTTTACCATCTATGATCCACCAACACACACCCAACCAGCAATCGACCTCGCTGTCAACCACGAGGATGAACCCACCATGCCTGACAGTCCGATTAGACCAGCCGCGCTGCCGTGCAGCAATGATCCAACCAACTCACCCATGCCAGGACTTCAACTCAGGAGAACGATCCGGGAACTTAGAGCGCCAGATCGCCTCAACCTGTAAATAACTTTTAATCAAGACTTTGGGGTGGGGTGGGGGGCAGGGGAAGTGATGTTATATATGCAAACCTCACTTGCCACCAGGGGGCACACCTGTGGGAGACCTAAGGGTCACGTGCACCCTGGGCAAGCAGTATAAAAGGCAATCCACCATGCTACGTCCTCACTTTGGAATTGCATTAAAGAGACCAAGGTCACAATGGTTTGTGCTTACAACACAGTCTTGTGGAGTTATTCTGAACATAACAATTGAAGGGCAGAAGTTGGGGGCGGTGCGGAGTGACTGCCACAATGATGTAATCACGGCGCCGCATCACCATGGCTCTCCCCTTCACTCAAAAGGGAGCGCATCCATGATTTTAGAACTTCGGGCCACAAGGGAGGGTTTCAGCTGGGCCAGCGGCCTAGCACCCAAGGAGGCGTCTCCCACATTCCACTGGCTGGTCTCCCACATTCTACACTACGTTAACTTGAGGTCATCCAGAACTCAGCAGCACCAAGTCACGATCACTCATCACCCCTGTGCTCTCTGACCAACATTGGCTCCCAGTTAATCAATGCCTTATTTCAAAATTTTCATCCTTGTTTACAAATCATTCCATGGCCTTGCCCCTCCCTATCTCTGTAATCTTTTTTCAGCCTCACAATCCCACAAGATGTCTGCGTACCTCAAATTCTGTCCTCTTGAACATCCCTCATTATAACTGCTCAACCATCGGTGGCCGTGCCTTCAGCTGTTTGGGTCCTGGAACTCCCTCCCTAAACCTCGCTGCCTCTCTACCTCGTTCCTCCTTACGGACCCTGAATTTTGGCCCCCATGGCTTTCGCAAGTTGTAGTATGTTTACTTAGTTCAGTCACATTAGTGTCACAGTACAACTCTGCTTTTTACGCCTGCTTTGTAATAGTGACTGAACCACATGGCTCAGTGGAGTTGTAGAGCTTTGGCTTAAAAGTCAGGGCTAAGCTGGGCAGGGCATGGTTTAAATTTTGAGAGGAGGATCTATTCATTAGGCTACAAAGATGCATTGGTCATTTGTGAGGGGAATGTTATTGGAGCGTTTGGTAGAAGGGTGCGTATGTTTTTGGGCAGGTCTGCTTTTCTTTTAAAATTTTTACAAATTTTATTTCTTGAGCTATTTAGGGGGGAATTGTCATCGGAACTGTACCTTGGAGAATTTATTTTGTTAGTATGTGATGTATGTAATGTAATTGGGGAGAAATGTTGGCATATATGATTGCTAAATAACATAGTGACCAGTTGGAAAGTAGAAACATGAAACGTTGTAAAAAGAGCCTATGTTCATTGGAGTGTTAAAATATCTATGTGAAAATACTGTTTCACAAAGAAAGCCGGAGGCAGAGTATTGACTCATTTCGCAGCACTTTCTTTTCCAATTAGAGATCCAATTTGTCTCCCACACAAGCTACTGCTTGGAAAACCTGAAATGTAGTGACATCCCGTTAAGTGATGCTGGAGCCTTGATTTTGAAAATGTTTTGTGTGGCACTACCACTTTTAAGTATTCTATGAAGATTTAATTGAAGATAAAAAAGAGGATGTTTTTCCTATCTCAAAGGGTGTTAAGAATTAGGAAATGTAATTGTGTTTTATAATTGGCATTAGAAAAGCAAATATTCTCATCATTGTTTAATGTATGTGTATGTGTTATGATTCAAATCTGAAGTGTTAAGATGAAATGAAATGTCATAGGAAAATTTTAAACTTTCATATATATTTTTGTGTAGATAACTGCATCTGTTCACCAGTGTTTGGATTACTTTGATTCGAGAAATTTAGAGGATGATGGTACTGACAATTTATGTACCATGCTGTATCACCTAAGTAAGTAGCTTTGTTAGCTGTAATCATGTATTGAGAGCAATGCACTGAAAAAGACTCGATCTAATTTTTATGTATAATTTTTAATTTATTAAAAGTCATGAGATAAAGCATAAGGTGGTAAAACGATTGTTTTAAAATAGGACTTTTTTCCCCAAACTGAATAACATTGAGTAAACTCATTCTCCTTCTTTGTGCAGATTGCTTTACAGTAGTTATAATTTTTCTTTTGTGTCTAAAGACAGTGGTCGGAGGACATACTACACAGGACATGAATTGCAATACATTTACTTCATACATTCACTTTGTCTTCTGGGAAGACTGTTGATGTACACGCATGGTAGAAAACTATTTCCTGTAAAGGTGAAAAACAGAAAAGGTAACAAATATTCAAATGTTTTACTGAAACTTGAATTTTATAAATATGACCGGATGGTCTCTTCTGAGCTGCTTCAGCTCACCTGTAGCTTTTTGTTTTTTAATGTGTGTATTTATCGATCGATATCTGAAATTTGAGATACAGAAATATGCATATTGTTGTATGGTGGACACTGAAGTAGCATATATACAATACTTAGTAAATGGTGGTGGGAGCCCCCTGTTTTTTTTTGACACATGGACCTGTGCAATTACTCAAAGTGTGGCCTTGTACAGGCCAAAGAGAGGAAGCAGAATTTAAAAAAAACAAGGCTGTCAACAAGCCTTAGAGCCGGCAACAGCTAAATTTCATACCCATTTCAGTGGGACTTCCTGGTGGAAGCAGATATCATGGGGAAGAAACTAACAACAACAACAACTTGTATTTATGTAGCACCTTTAACGCAGTGAAACGTCCCAAGGCGCTTTACAGGATTATTATGAGGCAAAGAAAATTGACATCAAGCCACATAAGGAGAAATTAGGGCAGGTGACCAAAGGCTTGGTCAAAGAGATAGATTTGTTTTAAGGAGCGTATTGAAGGAGGATAGTGAGATGGAGAGAGCACGATAAGTGCTTTAAGCTATTGTAGAATGGGCTGGCGGCTTGTGGCTGAGAATTCAATGGATACATGCTTCTTGGGTTCGAGGTGAGTCAGGGAGGAGCGTGATTGGTGATGTCACAGCAAGAGGGCAGCTGAAGATCCAAACGTGGTCAGGGAGGTTGAACCACATTTTTTCCATGGGACTTTCTTTACTTCCATGCAACTTGGTCCAACCCACCCTCCCCTATTGCTGCCAGATGGTGTCCCTCTCCCCAATGCTATCAGCTCCAAGACCTCTTTCTCCTGTCCTGCCGAACCCTGTGACAACTTTTCCCTGCTCCCAGACCCAGGACCTCATTCTCAATGTTCCTGTCATTGTAGCCTGGGCTTTTATTTTTTTTTTAAAGTAAAATTAAAGATCTATTATATATTAAAAATGGTAGGTGATGGCCATTTAATTTCAATATATATACGAAACTCTTGGGTCAACTATGTCCTCTGGAAAATAAAAGTGCTGAAATACCTGTTACACCTGTAGATGGCACTATGTTAGGGATTTTCATTGTTAAATTTTGCGAGCATTAGAAGAAAGAACGTCAATTTATATAGTCCCTTTCACGTCCTCAAGGCATTCCAAAGTGTTTCACAGCCCATTTCAGATCCCGAGGATATGGGATCGCAAGCTCAGCTTGGGCTCAAATATGACGCAAAATTGTGAATAGCCAGGTTCAGCCTGAGATAGTAACCCGGGAGGGTAATGGAATTAATGACGATGGTGCGGGGTTAAGTGTTTAAAGCGAAGTATTTTTAAACAAATTTTTTTTTTTAAAAAGCAGAGGCAAAAGATGATTGAAATGCTAATTGGCTAAGCATAGATGTTGTTTCTCCAAAAACTATAAATAATAAGCAATTTGTTAACCTGTTTTAGTAATTGATAAACACTTCACGTCAACAGTGTTGGGAGATCCCTGGTATGGGGTGCTCGGCTTTAAAACAGAAAACTGTGAGGGCAAGTTTCTGCCAGGCTTAGAAGATTTTCTATGCTTATCATCTCGCTATTCTCTTGTATTTGTTTAATGCTGCTTTCACTTATTTCACTGAAATGATTTATTACATCATCCAGCAATCATTCAACTTGTTTGTTTCCTTCTGCTTCCTCCTTTAATCATTCTATTAATATGCCTGCCTGTCTCTTATTTTTCTGGAGACAATGAGGCCGAAATTGCCCCTCTCCGTAAGGTCTATCGGCGGCCACGCTGCAGAGTGGAGTCGTCGCCGACTTTTCGTGAAATGGCCGCTGCTAGCCCAATTGCCCTCCCGAGTTTTCCCGGCGGTGCCCCGATCCCCCCTTACCGCTCCACTGCTGCTGATCCGTGATATGCGCATCATCATAGTGCGCACCGCCGATTTACCCCCTCACTAACGGCGACATTCCCCTCTAAAAATCCTCCACTGCCATGTAGGCCCGACAATTATGCCTCTGGGTTTGGCCGGCCTGCCAACAGGCAGCCTGGCACCCACTCTTGGGTGCCAGGCCGCTGGTCCAGCCAAAACTCTCCCTGGTGGGCCAAAGTTTTAAAATCGCGGAGGCTCTCCCCTTTAAGTGAAGGGGAGAGTCGTGGCGCCGTGATGATGTCATTGCGGCGGTCACTTCGCACCGCCCCCAACCTCCGCCCCTCAGGTGTTGCCACTGCCCTGTACCTGCCCCTCAAGTGTTATCACCACCCCCATTAATAGTGACTTCTGGAGCCGAGGAAAAAAAAACAACAAAGATCCAAATGGCACTCAAGAGGTGACCTGAACCACAGCTGCAGTAAAAACCATCGAAATGGGGTAGGAGCGCCAGTGCTGTCTTGGCTCCAAAATGGCGTCTGCAGCTCCTGCACACTTCTGGTTTAAGCTGGGCCAGACACCATCTTGGTGAGGACATTAGCACGCACAGAGAGCGCCTTCCGGAAGTATGCAGAGTAGGCAGATCATGACATGCTGATTTGATATCAACGCTGCCATTTTGGAGCTCATCGTTCCAGCTAATGCCCTCTTTTAGACATGCATTGTTGAACACTCGTTCAGCAGCAGGATAAATTCCCCCCCCCTCCCCCCCCAGCGCTATTTAAAGAGATCAACTACTTACTGATTGATTTCTACTGGCTCTTGCTGCAATTGTACAAGTGTTTGGTGGTTTCTAGAGTTTCTTAAAGTTGCTAAAGTCTAGAGGGAGTGGTGTGGTGCATGCTGAATGGGTTTGTACTGACTTTAAGGATTCTGCAGAAACTACTTGCTTCCAGACATGAGTCAGTAATAGGAATTCCCCTTGGATTATAGCATTACAGGGAGAATGAGCAGAGGCAACACAGAGCAGGACAAGTTGCTGGCAGAGGAGGGACATCGTCACTGGAATCTGCCACCTACTGCAGTCACAAGTGCAACCTCAGAGCCGGGCGAGGACCGCATTGCGGTGAAGGTGACCATGGCCATGAACTTTTAAGCTTCGGGCTCCTTCCAGGTTGGAACTGGAGATATTTGCAACATCTCCCAGTTCGCCATCCACTGTTGCTTAAGGGAGCTCACTGAGAATCTGTCGTCAAAGAGAACTGAATACAGAGAGCAGCAGGCAGAGCAGCACACGGCTTCGCGATGGATTGGCAACAAATGTTGTGTCTGCCCACAAAGTCCACATCCCATGAATGAATAAAAAAGTCAGCTCGCCAACTTTGTGCTGCCTGCTAAATTTGCATGATTAGTTGCATGATTGCACATGCTGTTGAGTAGTTGCTTGCCTCAGTAGAGGGCACAAGTTTGTGTGAAGCTAGCCACTTAAAGCCAGCCTGCACCTCTTAAAGGGGAGGGACATTCCGGCAGGAGTAGGTGCTGGAACTGTTTGTGGAAGAGAGTTTGAGCAGGAAGATGAGTGACTTATGTAACAGGCGAGAGAGCATACGCCAAGTTTCTCTAAAGCTGCACTGGAAGCCTGGGTGGAGGAGCTGGAGGTCCTGCATCCACGGGGGGGCTTCCAGACAATATTTGGGAAGGCAGTAGGAGCAGATAGCCATGGCGGTCAATGCCAGGAGTCAAGCCCCGAGGACCTGGATGCAGTGTCGCAAAAAGTTCAATAGCCTCACACAAAGTGGTCAAGGTCAGTAAATTCATCTTCAAAATGCCATATCCCATCAACTGCACCACTAGCCTCATACATTGCTGAATGCACCACATCCACATCACTCACCTACCAACAATCTCTATCAATTACAACTCATACCTCACATTAATAGCTTCACCTCACCCTCACACACTTAGCACTGCTGCAAGCTTCTCACCAAAATCTCTCAGCTTGCACACACTGATAGCTAGTCAATCATGACTGGCACATTTTTAAAAATTTGTTTCTGGGGATGTAGGTGTCGCTGGCAAGGCCAGCAATTATTGCCCATCCCTAATTGCCCTTAAGAAGGTGGTGGTGAGCTGCTTTCTTGAACTGTTGCAGTCTGTGAGTGAGGGAACTCCCACAGAGCTCTTAGGGAGGGAGTTCCAGGATTTCGAAGAAACGCTGATATATTTCCAAATCAGAATGGTGTGTGACTTGGAGGGGAACTTGGAGGTGGTGGTGTTCCCACGCATCGTCTGCCCTTGTCCTTCTAGGTGGTACAGGTCACGGGTTTTGGAATTGCAGTTGAAGAAGCCTTGGTTAGTTTCCGCAGTGCATCTTGTAAATAACTGCATCAGAAGCAATGGGTGCGGGTCAATTGTGCATCATGATCACCACCCCTCTTCGGGGAATCAAATTTTGCCTCCACTCTCTGCTCTTTCCACAGATGCTGATTGGCCTGCTGTGCGTATCCATCTATTTTTGATTTTGTTTCTGGAACATATGGGGTGTTTTTTGCTGTGCAGTTGCTCAAGAAGAAAAATATTTTATTTATAAAAATAATATAGTATGAGAAAACCTTTTCAAATCCAAAATGTTGCAGATTTTATGGGCTTAAAGGGTGCATTTGATGTTTTTAGTCAGATTTGCCGAAAATCATTCATGATTGGCATGTCTTCATAGTCATGTCCCTAAAGGAGTTTGAGTTGAGGAACCAAAGCACTGCATCTCAGTACACCAGCTCATATACTTTCCACACCAGAGCTCCATTACCAAGGGAAGCTTTGCTGTCTCGGCATGAATCAAAAATCACGTCAGTATCAGTAAGCACCTGTTCTGTGAACCTGATCAAAAGTGCTACAAGGCATAGAAACCTGCTAAGAAGTAAAAGACAGCAGCTTCAAAACAGTTACTCCCTAACAAAGCACTTTGCTCAAACTGAGCATTATTGTTACTGACATCTCAGAAGTTTCAGCAATGACATGCTGCTATTCTGTCAAAAGACGTTTGTCCAAGTTTAAGCACAAAGCGAATGTTTTGAGCACTGCAGCTATCTTTTTGACTTGCATTCCTAAATGGCCAGGTTGGAAAAATGCTAGAGATAAAGAAAAAATCTAGAAGACTAATGAAATACATATCATGAAGAAAATATATTCCATTTTATTTTAAATTAAAATCAACAATTTTGCCAATTGATTACCAGAAAATAGTAACGATGTATAATGCATATTAACTGTGTAGAATACTTGATTTATCTGCCCATTTCTCTTTCCTTTTCTCTCACCCCCTCTCCTGCAGATGCTACTGTGACTGCTAACAAATAACTGAATGATTTGATTCCCATATTATGTTAAAACACCAGTTCTTCTGCCTAGCTTTAAAAAAAATTAAGTACATCTGACATATTTATTAATTATATACGTAAGTAACTAGTTTATCAAATGTTTTTATTTTGTACATTGGCTGTAAAGCACATTGGGATACCCTGAAGTCATGAAAGGCACTATAGAAATGCAAGTTCTTTCTTTATTAGGTTCCCAAAATTTCTGATGTTAGAAATAGGATGCGCTTATTTGTACTGCAAAAATGGCCAACATGCTCCACCCTTTGTTTCTGATTGGTCCCCTTGGAGGATAAGCCACACCCTGAAGTTTCACAGGAATGTGTAACTGGAACCACCCATCCCAAAGTCTCACTGACTTTGCAAATTGTAACTCGATCCACTTTGACTTCTTGAAGCGACAGAGGACAGAGCTTTCCAGAAGACAGCAAGGGCCAGCCAAAGTGCCTTACCCCAGTCCAAGTACATCCCTTCCCCAGCCGAGGTGCCTTACCCCAGTCCAAGTGCATGCCTCCCCCAGCCAGTGTCTTACCCCAGTCCAAGTACATCCCTCCCCCAGCCGAAGTGCCTTATCTCAGCGCAAGTGCATCTCCCGCCCCCCCTCTCCCCCCCCAGTGTATGGAATGTTAACAGATTTATTGGGTATGAAGTGAATAGTGACAGTGTCGTGACTTCTGGATATCATCCACACCAACAGGGGTTGGAAGAACATGATCCGTCTTCCTCCCCCTCCCCCCCCATGTCTCTCTTTACCCCCCCCCCATGTCTCTCTTCTCCACCCCCATGTCTCTCTTTCCCCCAGCCTCTCTTCCCCCCCCTCCCACTCCCCTGCCTCCCCCCCCCCCAGCCTCTCTCCCTCTCCCCCCAGCCTCTCTCCCTCTCCCCCCTCCAGCTTCTCTCTCTTACTCCTCAGCCTCTCTCTCTCTTCTCTCCCCGCAGTGCCTCCCTCTGTTCCCACTCCCTTCCCATCTCTCTCTCTCTCTGCGCACCGGCCTCTCTCCCTTCACCCCCCCCCCCTCCCCCCCGCCCCCCCCCAGCCTCTCTCTTGCCTACCGGACCCACACCGGTCGCTCTCGCCCTCACCGCCGTTCTCGGAGCCTAGGACCGCCGCCATCGGGCCCACACCAGCCAGGGGAGGGGAGGGGAGGGCGGGGCGGGGCGGGGGGGGAAGGAGAGTCGGAACCTCAGGCCCTGCTTCTCGGCACCACGTTCATGGAATGATTCAGTCAGGACAGGTGGAGCTTAACAAGGTGCGGGGCGTGTTGCCTGTTGGTCAAAAAGTGCAGTACGGGCAGCGGGGTGGTCGGGGCTGGACAGACGCCTGTCTGTCAAAAAAAAGTGCAGTACAAATAGTTACATCGTTAGAAACAATGGTCTAATTTTTCTTCTTGTAACACTGACGGAAGCCATTAAAAATGAAGTTTAAAAAAAAAATGTCTTTATTCTTTACCCGAGAAGCAGTTTTTTCCTTAACTGATTCGTAGACATTTAGGTTCAAAATCTAAGCAGTGCTAAGTAAGTGTGTTCTGGAAAATTTACAAAAGGTGGCACCTTGCATTATGAACAGCGTTGGGACAATTTGTAATTGAAACGAGGCAGTTTATGTCAGAAAAGCCTAGGGCTGAAAATAAATGATAAGTGGTGTGTTCCTAATTTAATAGTGCTCCATCGGAAAATTTTGTAATAGATTAATGATTTTGATTTAGTAAATGTAGCCTATTTAAAATTAACATTATAGGCAGGAGCAGCTTTTAACAGTATCACTAACTTGCACTAGTATAAGAATATCCCAAAGTGCTTTACAGCAGTGGTGGAAGATGAAATTAGAAACCAAACAAGTGTTCGGACGATGATCAAAGGCATGATGAAAGAAATAGGTTTTGAATAGAATTGTGAATGTGCATGGTTAACAGCAACAACAACAACAACTTGCAGTAAAACATCCCAAAGCGCTTCACAGTAGTGTGATCAAGCAAAATTTGACACTGAGCCACATAAGGAGATATTAGGGCAGATGATCAAAAGCTTGGTCAAAGAGGTAGGTTTTCATAAGAACATGAGAACATGAGAATTAGGAACAGGAGTAGGCCATCTAGCCCCTCGAGCCTGCTCCGCCATTCAACAACATCATGGCTGATCTGGCCGTGGACTCAGCTCCACTCACCCGCCCGCTCCCCGTAACCCTTAACTCCCTTATTGGTTAAAAATCTATCTGTGACTTGAATATATTCGATGAGCTAGCCTCAACTGCTTCCTTGGGCAGAGAATTCCATAGATTCACAACCCTCTGGGAGAAGAAATTCCTTCTCAACTCGGTTTTAAATTGGATCCCCTGTATTTTGAGGCTGTGCCCCCTAGTTCTAGCCTCCCATACCAGTGGAAACGACCTCTCTGCCTCTATCTTGTCTATCCCTTTCATGATTTTAAATGTTTCTAAGATCACCCCTCATCCTTCTGAACTCCAACGAGTAAAGACCCAGTCTACTCAATCTATCATCATAAGGTAACCCCCTCATCTCCGGAATCAGCCTAGTGAATCATCTCTAGTATATCCTTCCTCAAGTAAGGTGACCAAAACTGCACGCAGTACTCCAGGTGCGGCCTCACCAATACCCTATACAGTTGCAGCAGGACCTCCCTGCTTTTGTACTCCATCCCTCTCGCAATGAAGGCTAACATTCCATTCGCCTTCCTGATTAGCTGCTGCACCTGCAAACTAACTTTTTGGGATTCATGCACAAGGATCCCCAGGTCCCTCTGCACCGCAGCATGTTGTAATTTCTCCCCATTCAAATAATAATCCCTTTTACTGTTTTTTTTCCCCCAAGGTGGATGACCTCACACTTTCCGACATTGTATTCCATCTGCCAAACCTTAGCCCATTCGCTTAACCTATCTAAATCTCTTTGCAGCCTCTCTGTGTCCTCTACACAACCCGCTTTCCCACTAATCTTTGTGTCATCTGCAAATTTTGTTACACTACAGTCTGTCCCCTCTTCTAGGTCACCTATGTATATTGTAAACAGTTGTGGTCCCAGCACCGATCTCTGTGGCACACCACTAATTACCGATTTCCAACACGAAAAGGACCCATTTATCCCGACTCTCTGCTTTCTGTTCGCCAGCCAATTCTCTATCCTTGCTAATACATTTCCTCTGACTCCGCATCCCTCTATCTTCTGCAATAACCTTTTGTGTGGCACCTTATCGAATGCCTTTTTGCAATCTAAATACACCACATCCATCGGTACACCTCTATCCACCATGCTAGTTATATCCTCAAAGAATTCCAGTAAATTAGTTAAACATGATTTCCCCTTCATGAATCCATGCTGCGTCTGCTTGATTGCACTATTCCTATCTAGATGTCTTGCTATTTCTTCCTTAATGATAGCTTCAAGCATTTTCCCCACTACAGATGTTAAACTAACCTGTCTATTGTTACATGCCTTTTGTCTGCCCCCTTTTTTAAACAGAGGCGTTACATTAGCTGCTTTCCAATCCGCTGGTACCTCCCCAGAGTCCAGAGAATTTTGGTAGATTATAACGAATGCATCTGCTATAACTTCTGCCATCTCTTTTAATACCCTGGGATGCATTTCATCAGGACCAGGGGACTTGTCTACCTTGAGTCCCATTAGCCTGTCCAGCACTACCCCCCTAGTGATAGTGATTGTCTCAAGGTCCTCCCTTCCCACATTCCTGTGATCAACAATTTTTGGCATGGTTTTTGTGTCTTCCACTGTGAAGACCGAAGCAAAATAATTGTTTAAGGTCTCAGCCATTTCCACATTTCCCATTATTAAATCCCCCTTCTTATCTTCTAAGGGACCAACATTTACTTTAGTCACTCTTTTCCGTTTTATATATCTGTAAAAGCTTTTACAATCTGTTTTTATGTTTTGCGCAAGTTTACCTTCGTAATCTATCTTTTCTTTCTTTATTGCTTTTTTAGTCATTCTTTGCTGTTATTTAAAATTTTCCCAATCTTCTAGTTTCCCACTAACCTTGGCCACCTTATACGCATTGGTCTTTAATTTGATACTCTCCTTTATTTCCTTGGTTATCCACGGCTGGTTATCCCTTCTCTTACTGCCTTTTTTCACTGGAATATATTTTTGTTGCGCACTATGAAAGAGCTCCTTAAAAGTTCCTCAATTGTGCCACCGTTTAGTCTGTGTTTCCAGTCTACTTTAGCCAACTCTGCCCTCATCCCACTGTAGTCCCCTTTGTTTAAGCATAGTACGCTCGTTTCTGACACAACTTCCTCACCCTCAATCTGTATTACAAATTCAACCATACTGTGATCACTCATTCCGAGAGGATCTTTTACTAAGAGATCGTTTATTTTTCCTGTCTCATTACACAGGACCAGATCTAAAATAGCTTACTCCCTTGTAGGTTCTGTAACATACTGTTCTAAGAAACAATCCCGTATGCATTCTATGAATTCCTCCTCCAGGCTACCCCGTGCGATTTGATTTGACCAATCGATATGTAGGCTAAAATCCACCATGACTACTGCCGTTCCTTTTTCACATGCCTCCATTATTCCCTTGGAATCGAGGAAGACTTGCTTCCAATCCCAAAGTGAGTTCTTTGATGGCTGAACAGTCCGATACGAGAGCCACAGATATTCATCGGGGGACGGGGTCGGTGGGGCTGGTTTGTCGCGCGCTCCTTCCGCTGCCAGCGCTTGGCCTCTTCATGCTCTTTGCGTTGAGACTCGAAGAGCTCAACGCCCTCCCAGATGTACTTTCTCCACCTCGGGCGGTCTTCGGCCAGGGTCTCCCAGGTGTCAGTGGTGATGTCGCACTTTACCAGGGAGGCTTTGAGGGTGTCCTTATAATGTTTCTGCTGTCCTCCTTTGGCTCGTTTACCATGAAGGAGCTCCACATAAAGCATTTGCTTCGGGAGCCTTGTATCTGGCATGCAAAATATGTGGCCTGCCCAGCGAAGCTGATCGAGTGTGGTCAGTGCTTTAATACTGGGGATGTTGGCCTGTCCTCCCAGGGGATTTGCAGGATCTTGCGGGAGACATCGTTGGCGATATATCTCCAGCGACTTGAGGTGCCTTCTATACATCGTCCATGCCGCAGATTCATACAGGAGGGCGGGTATTACTACAGCCCTGTAGACCATGAGCTTGGTGTAGATTTGAGGGCCTGGTCTTCAAACACTTTTCCTCAGTGCAGCCTTCGGCCATCTGGCGCACTGGAGGCGATGTTGAGTCTCCGCATCAATGTCTGCCTTTGTTGATAAGAGGCTCCTGAGATATGGGAAATGGTCCACGTTGTCCAGGGCCGGGGCGTGGATCTTGATGATTGGAGGGCAGTGCTGAGCGGCGGTGACAGGCTGGTGGAGGACCTTTGTCTTATGGATGTTAAGCGTAAGGCCCATGTTCTCATATGCCTCAGTGAATACATTGACTATATCCTGGAGTTCAGCCTCTGAATATGCGCAGACGCAGGCGTCATCCGCATACTGCAGCTCAACGACAGAGGTTGGGGTGATCTTGGACCTGGCCTGGAGGCGGCGTAGGTTAAACAGCTTCCCACTGGTTCTGTAATTTAGTTCCACTCCAGCGGGGAACTTGTTGATTGTGAGGTGGAGCATGGCGGCGAGGAAGATTGAGAAGAGGGTTGGAGCGATGACGCAGCCATGTTTGACCCCGGTCCGGACGTGGATTGGGTCTGTAATGGATCTGTTGGTAAGGATCACGGCCTGCATGTCATCGTGAAGCAGGCGAAGGCTGTTGACAAACTTTTGGGGATATCCGAAATGGAGGAGAACGCTCCATAGACCCTCATGGTTGACAGTGTCAAAGGTCTTTGTAAGATTGAAAAAGGCCATGTATAAGGGTTGGCGCTGCTCCCTGCATTTTTCCTGCAATTGTTGCGCTGCAAAGATCATGTCTGTTGTGCCCCGTAGGGGACAAAATCCACATTGTGATTCCAGGAGGAGCTCCTCGGCGACAGAGAGAAGACGATTGAGGAGAACTCTAGCGACAACTGTCCCAGTGGCTGATAGCAGGGAGATTCCCCTGTAGTTGCCGCCGTTGGACTTGTCCCCTTTTTAAAAATGGTCACAATCACTGCATCTCCTTCCATTGGGCCCTGACAGTCTCGGTGTCCTTGATGAGTGTTTCCCCGTTCTTGGCCAGGAGTTGGGTGGGGCCTTGGGAGTTTGGACCGTAGGTAGCCTTGTCTGCATATCGTGGCTGTCGGCCAGTTGTTGTAGCTCCTGTGCTTTCTCCATCCACCACCTGTTCTTTAGGTCCCGAGTTTTTTGTTGGACCTGAGCCTTGAGCCGTCTGTAATGTTGTTTTGCAGCTCCCAAGTTGGGTTGTTGCTTGAGGCTCAGAAATGCTTTGCGCTTGCGATCTATTAGTTCTTTGATCTCCCGATCATTTTCATCAAACCAGTCTTGATGTTTTCTGGTTGAGTGACCAAGTGTCTCTTCACAAACACTGGTTATAGAGGCCTGGAGGGCAGACCAAGCGCTATGGCCATTCTGCATCTCAGGGTCATCAAGGCACGCCAGATTGGTTGTGAGGCGCTGACTGTATAGGGCTCTCTTTGCTGGGTTTCTCAGTGCCCGGCATTAACTTTTTTGCAGAACTGCTTCTGCTGTTCCCTCTGCTTTGGGGCAATGTTAATGTTGATGATGGATCGGATTAGGCGGTGGTCCATCCAGCAGTCGTCCGCTCCTGTCATAGTGCGGGTGATGCTCACATCCTTGCGATCCCTGGCTTGGACAATGACATAGTCAAGCAGGTGTTAGTGTTTGGAGCGAGGGTTTTGCCACAATGCCTTGTATTTGTCCCTCTAGCGGAACAAGGTGTTGGTGATGAGGAGTTCATGTTCTAGACATTTTGTCAGGAGTAGGGTACCGCTGGAGTTGGCTTTCCCTACCCCCTCTCTGCCAATCACGCCTCCCCAGAGGGCTGTGTCTTTGCCAACCCTGGCATTAAAATCACCCAGGAGGATCAATTTGTTACCCGTGAGGACACGGGACAAGGATGTCTCGAGGTTGGAATAAAAACCCTCCTTAGCCTCATCCATTGCATCGAGTGTAGGGGCGTACGCACTGATGACTGTGGCACATTGGTTCCGGTATAGGGTAATACGAAGAGTCATGAGGCGTTTGTTAACCCCACAGGGGAAGTCTTTGAGGCGGTTGACCAGTTCATTCTTGACGGCAAAGCCGACTCCATGAAGGCAGCGTTCTGCTTTGGTTTCCCTTTTCAGAAGAAGGTGTAACCTCCACCATGTTCCTTCAACTGGCCTTCCCCTGCCCGCCGGGTCTCACTTAGGCTGGCGATGTCAATGCCAAAGCGTCTGAGTTCCCGGGCAACTATGGCGGTGCGGCGTTACGGCCTGAGACTGTTGGGATTGTCCATGAGGGTCCTGACGTTCCAGGTCCCAAACTTCATACTGATGAAGTGGAAGATGCCTGTGTGTGAGTTCTTGTCATGTGGGGTGACCGCTGCACAACGGCAACCACACGGGCTTAGCTGAACAAGGTCTTGGTATAGTGGCAAGGGGGTCCAAGACAACTGGAGACCAGACATAGCTCTATAAGCCTAATTGCCTACGGCAAAGTGTTGGCCGCAAGCTCGGCACCGAGCGCCATTGATGGTCGATGGCCCGAGTCTTGGTTGGGGGGCAGTTATTAGGAAGGTGACTTCCAAAGTTATTTTAAGAGTTAAAAGTTGATAAAGATTCCCAATTTATTAAAAAAGTTTCTAGGAGTTGTTAAAAAGTCTAAGGTGTAAATCAATAATAGGTTATAAAAGTTTCCCCAGTTTAAAAAGTTTCTAAAGGTTGTTAAAAAGTCAAAGATGTAAATCAATAATAGATGTTTAAAAGTATTTCGATTAAAAGTCTAAAATGTAAGTTTTAAAAGTTCTCCCAAATTGTTTAAAAAGTTTAAAAGTTGATTAAAAGTTTAGAAATTAATTAAAAGTTGGTTAGGAGTTTAAGACGTTGGGTTGAACGCCGCCGCCGCCGCGGTCCCTTCGGCTGGCTCAGCGCTGGCCCCGGCGTCCCTTCGGCTGGTTCGACGTCCCCGGAGTCCCTTCGGCCGGTTCCACGACCCTCCAAATCTGTCAGTATGATGAACACCTGGTGTGCGACCACAGGGACAGGCATGGGCAAGTGTGGAGTTCTTTCGGCCTGGGATGGCCTGGGACTGGTGTGGAGTCCTTTTGGCTGGCGCGGGGTCACTTTGGCCCAGGACAGAAGCGGCCGGCGTGGGGTCCCTTTGACAACTGCAAAGTAATGTTTATTTGTTATTCCGCTGGGGCTGCTCAGGGCCCGCTGTGTGTTGTCCCGCTGGGGCTGCTCAGGGCCCGCTGTGTGTTGCCCGCTGGGGCTGCTCAGGGCCCGCTGTGTGTTGTCCCGCTGGGGCTGCTCAGGTCCTGCTGGGCTGCTCAGGGCCCGCTGTATGCTGTCCCGCTGGGGCCAGGGACCGGTGTGGAGTCCTTTCGGCCCGGGATAGAATTAGGCCGGCGCGGGGTCCCTTCGGCCCGGGACAGAAGCAACCGGCACGTCCCTTCGGCCTGGGGCAGAAGCGGGCTGGTGCGTCCCTTCAGATCACCGCAATAGAATAGCACCCATTCGGTTGCTCTCCTACTATCAGCTTCTAGTATATCCATAGACGACTGAATCTTGTGGTACAATTGTCCATGTGGTCAATATTGTCTACATTGCCTTGCACCTGACTCCTGTCTGTCCTTTAGGTTTTAAGGAGCGTCTTAAAGGAGGAAAGAGAAGTAGCGAGATGGAGAGGTTTAGGGAGGGAATTCCAGAGCTTAGAGCCTTTGCAGCTAACAACACGGTTGCCAAATGTCAGAGCGATTAAAATTGGGGATGCTCATGAGGCCAGAATTGGAGGAGGGCAGACATCTCGAAGGGATGCTTGTAGGGCAGGAGGAGATTACAGAGATAGCGAGGGGCGAAGCCATGGAGGGATTTGAAAACAAGGGTGAGAATTTTAAAATTGAGGCATTGCTTAACCGGCAGCCAATGTGGGCCAACGCGCACAAGGGTGATGGGTGAGCGGAACTTGGTCCAAGTTAGGACATTATTTTAAAAAGTAGGCAGACAAAAAGCAGGAAACTATAGACCAGTTAGCCTAATATCTGTCGTTGGGAAAATGCTGGAGTCCATTTTTAAGGAAGCAGTAGCGGGACATTTGGAAAAGCATAATTCAATCAAGCAGAGTCAGCATGGTTTTATGAAAAGGAAATCATATTTGACAAATTTGCTGGAGTTCTTTGAGGATGTAATGAGCACGGTGGATAAGGGGGAACCAGTGGATGTGGTGTATTTGGATTTCCAGAAGGCATTTGATAAGGTGCCACATAAAAGGTTACTGCTGAAGATAAAAATTCACGGGGTTGGAGGTAATATATTAGCATGAATAGAGGATTGGCTAACTAACAGAAAACAGATAGTCGGAATAAATGGGTCATTTTCCAGTTGGCAAACAGTAATGAGTGGGGTGCCGCAGTGATCGGTGCTGGGTCCTCAACTCTTTACAATCTATATTAATGACTTGGATGAAGGGACCCAGTGTAATGTAGTCAAGTTTCCTGATGATACAAAGATGGGTGGGAAAGCAAATTGTGAGGAGAGCACAAAAAAATCTGCAAAGGGATATAGACAGGCTAAGTGAGTGGGCAAAAATTTGGCAGATAGAATATATTGTGGGAAAATATGAGGTTATCCACTTTGGCAGAAAAAATAGAAAAGCAAATTATAATTTAAATGGAGAAAAATTGCAAAGTGCTGCAGAAGTGAGGAACCTGGGGGTCCTTGTGCATGAAACACAAAAAGTTAGTATGCAGGTACAGCAAGTAATCAGGAAGGTAAATGGAATGTTGGCGTTTATTGCAAAGGGGTTGGAGTATAAATGCAAAGAAGTCCTGCTACAACTGTACAGGGTATTGGTGAGGCCACACCTGGAGTACTGCGTATAGTTTTGGTCTCTGTATTTAAGGAAGGATATACTTGCATTGGAGGCTGTTCAGAGAAGGTACACTAGGTTGATTCCAGAGATGAGGGGTTGACTTATGAAGATAGTTTGAGTAGGTTGGGCCTACATTCATTGGAGTTCAGAAGAATGAAAGGTGATCTTGTCAAAACATATAAGACAATGAGGGGGCTTGACAAGGTGGATGCAGAGAGGATATTTCCCCTCATAGGAGAAACTAAAACTAGGGGACATAGTCTCAGAATAAGGGGCCACCCATTTAAAACTGAGATGAGGAGGAATTTCTTCAGAGGGTTGTAAATCTATGGAATTCTTTACCCCAGAGAGCTGTGGAGGCTGGGTCATTGAATATATTTAAGGCGGAGATGGACAGATTTTTGAGCGATAAGGGAATAAAGGGTTATGGGAGCGGGCAGGGAAGTGGAGCTGAGTCCATGACCTTATTAAATAGCGGAGCAGGCGCGAGGGGCCAGGTGGCCTACTCCTGCTCCTATTTCTTATGTTCTTATGACACGGGCAGCAGAGTTTTGGATGACTTCAGGTTTTTGGAGGGTACAACATGCGAGACACGATGGGTATGGTAGAGTAGTGGTTATGTTACTGGACTAGCCAGGACTAATAATCCAGAGTTCAAATCCAACAATAGCAATTTGAGAATTGAAGTCAGTTTAAAAATAAATCTGAAAATAAAAAGCTGGTATCAGTAAAAGTGACCATGAAGCTGTCAGTTTCATGTCACAAAAACTCAAGTGGTTCACTGACACCTTGTAGTGAAGGAAACCTGTTGTCCTTTTCTGGTCTAGCCCCCACGCCGACGTGGTTGACTCTTAACTGCCCTCTGAAGTGCCCTATCAAGCCAGTTAATTGTATAAGCGCTGGCCTTGCCAGCAACACCCACATCCTGAGAATGAATCTTTAAAAGGTTGACGCACTAGGGCTGAGAATATTCAAACTCGTCCCACTGCCATATAAGTGTGGCTGTGAGCATCCAGGATCAAGACAGGGTGAGGCATTTTAAATACTACCGGCGGGCACCGGTAAGCATGCAAACTTTGTCACCCGCTAGGGACAGTCTAGGAAGATGCAGAGAGCTGGATGGCCACATAGGAATCAATTGGCCGGCTCATATAAAAAGCTGGTGCTCTGCAGCTAATCGGCCCACTTTGCAAGCGGGTAAAACAAATTTTGGAACTCAATTCTGAGATCTTCTAGGCCAGAACTGTGGCACAGAGACCTCAATGGGCCCAGTAGCATCTGTTCCAAAGACCTGAGCGCTGGTATCTTGCGTCCAGCTTGCATGGTGTTCAGCAATCAGGAACTTTATGAATTCCGGGGAGGTGGGATGGCATCCTGCCAGGCCGGCCGCCTTCTGCTATCCTGGGCCTTCTATGGAATGGATGGAACCTTTGCCTACCCACGCCCCAGTAGGAATTTAAATTGGTGATTCTTTGGAGGAATGGGCGAGAGACATGGGTTTTCTGAGACCTGCCCAATTCTCCATCCTCAAAAGCCTCTTCTGCTCCTTTCACCCCTGCATTGTGCCCCAGGTCCTGGGGAAATTTGGGGCCACTATCTTCTTTTGCATCCCTGTCTCTGCAGTAGCTAGGGAGGAACAAAAATAAAGGCAGCTTTTGGTTACTTTCTTCTTAGAGTGTTGTTTTCCCCCTGAAATGAATAGGAAGTAAGCCTGATAAGCTGAATTGTACCAATACCACGATAATATCACAACATAAAATATTGCATTAAAGACTTTTGCCATTCAAGGCAGTAGCAGCCTGTTAGCGTTAGTGTTTTCTCAGAAGAATCACTCAACACTCAGAGTCGGTTCCAATGCTGATGCGGCTTTTATTACGCTCAGCGGGGAGGAAAAACTCAGGACCGTATCCAGGTTTTTCTCCCTAGTTCTTTCATCTGGGAGAAATAATTGGTTTATAACCTTGTTTACAGGAGATGGTTTCCCTCTTATCTTTCTTCCTGGGGAATTAATTGGTTTATGACCTTGTTCACAGGAGATGGTTTCCTTCTTATCTCTGTCTTCCCACATCCCAGGCATTCCTACAGTGGGCCTCACAAGGTTATTGCTTGGTCATTGAACGTTCAACAGTTCACAGCTTGACTACCTGATTTCCCATCATGCCTGGGCAGCCATTTTATGTGTGTGTCCACTTTAAACTTATATACGTTTAGATATATCTAGCAGGTGCCTAATGCCTAGTATTCTGGTATATTCTAAAGGTGCCTACCTCCTACAACAACTCCCCCTTTCGGTAAAGGGACTAGTCCTAGTCCCCTTTTAACCGACCATTCGACCTTTATTAGATTTTGTGCACGGCCCGGTACTCCCTGCCTCAACGTGCTGGCCAGTCACGCGGTTTCAGGAGTCCCGGTTGCTTTAATCGAATTGACAAAGGCTAAATCCTCCTGCCCCCTTATAAAACAGGCTTGTTTAGTATCCGGGGAACGGTGATTTGTCCGTCTTCGTTGTGCGTGGTGTCTGCATGCCTGGCAGGCCATTAAGCCCCATGTTATTGCTAAGATCAATTGTATCCCGACCAGTATATGTGAAATTATTCGAATCCATGGGTGGATGTTCACATTTATTCCCCACTCCCAGACCTTTCTCCACCAACTCTGACTTTGTAAGTCTACCTCAGTATCTTCTTCCAGTACTTTGATTTTAGTTTGTAGTTGGTGGTAGAGCTTTACGGATTGACCCACTCTGAGCCTCAACTCTCGTAATACTTCGGTTAGATGTGGGATAAGGACCTGATCTGGTTCATCATAAGCCTGTAAATGATCATGGAGCTGATCGGTTACCTCAATAACTTCGGACTTCCAGCGCCTAACCTGGGTGATATGCGCTTGCCCGATCGCGACAGGTCGTGGTGTAAAGCAAAAGTTTGGCTGTGGTATAGGGCACTGCAGGTCATTATACTGGAATGAACGCTCAGTAGTAGAGACGCAGTATCTTCCCTTCCCTCCGTAGCCTGCCCTCGCGAAGTGCATGTGTGCGGGCACTATTTCTAGTACACACCCGTCGGTTCGGTTAAACCCGCACTCGTCTCGCTCCCCTCTGCCCACCGGGTGAGGGCATACTGTGATTTCCCCCTTTTGCTTGCAATCTGCTAGGGAAATCCCGGTAAGTATGTTGTTTCGACGAACGGCAGAGGTGGTGGTCAGGTAGTAGCGCATGGAGACATTTTCCCGTATTATTCCAATATTCTCTCGTTGGTATAGGGGGAACGGCCCTGAGTCCGGCGTGGCTCTAGGGATCATCAGGACTATCCCTATCCCTGTAGTCCTACCCATCTGGCAATCTGGAATTGCTGGGTATACTCTGGTCAGTCCCTTCAGAGTACAATTATCCAGTGTCCCCCTTTGGTTAGCCAACTGAGCTAAATGTGAACTGTCTATCCAATCGCGTACTTCCCCGCGTTGGATCTGGTCGAGATTGTGGCGGATCTGTCCCACCATCCACAGACCATAAGCGTGACAGAGTTGCCCCTGTCTTTGCTTTCCCTGTATCTTCCTGTTCTCTATCAGTGAGGTGATTGATGGTTCTAGCTTGAGCTTCCAGGACTGAGATGCCATCCAGCTGGATTTTGGCACCCTCCTTTCCTAGGTTGGCTTGGTCTTCCTGGTTTTGCTCCACCCTCTCCAATAACCCCTTCATCACCCCTCTAAGCTGTTCCACCCTCTCATTTAATCCTTGTATGTCTATCGAGTTCACTACGGAGGTCCCTGTATTGAAAACGGTAGCAACATCATTAACTATTTCCCTCTTCATCCTGGGGGCTAACCCCTGTCCCCGGAACCTACTGGCACCCATTGCATCGGCAGCCTGCTGCATTACAACTTTACTTAATACATTGTACATCTTCCTTGACTGTTCTGTACAGTATTCCGGCATCTGGATGCCTGAAATATTGATCAGAACAGGCACAATTTCATGTTTAACATTATCATACAACAGTTCCCCCTCGTTGTACATTACAATCCCATTCTCTGGTCCCTTCGTAGTTATGGGGCAAGGCAGTTCCTCGGGCAATGTAGTGATTCTTATGGGGCGCGGTGTCGGAGGGGGTGAGAAACATACATACAATGATATTGCAGCCGCCCCCGCCTCCTCGTAATACCCACACAGCCCCATTCCCTTCTTGCGGATGACTGATTGCTGGGATTGTCCCGGAGGCGCGCAAATTATGCCGAAAGTACATTCATCAGGCCCTTTGACATCCCTCCGTTTAATGCATCTGCTCCTTATACCCGTGGAGCACTGTACACATACTCTTATTTTTATTAGGATTCTTATTAGGATTCACTTGTAACCATGCATTAAAATAAGTCCTGTCCTTGCTCCAGTCCTTGGCTGCTGGGATGCACATTCCGTCCGTTAAATTAAACAAGACTCCATAGTTCATGTAGTTGTTTATTTCCAGCGTGCTCTGCTGTCCGTCGGTGTTGCCCAGGGTACGTGCATGTCGCAGGGCTATCCATATTACGAGTAGCGCCTTTCGTATTCCCATTCCGGTAAGTATTATCTGTAATTTTAAACAGACGGCCTGGTCGTCACCAGGAGTTAAGTTTTTTGCTCTACGAGTGTCCCTGTCACCCTGCAAAATCAGAAGCACAAGGTTATAATCGAACCATTTCGAGCTGAATCTGTAGGGCGTGCGCCCGTGTCTTTACCCACTTAAATATTACCCAAACTCCTATGACCAAGGCCAAAGCTATTCCTCCAAACATCGCTGTCTGCTTTACCGTTAGGTTGGGTTTGTGGACTACACCTACCCACCGTGGGGTACATTGGCTCTATTGCCAGAGGTGATGGTGCTATGGCTGCGCACTGCACTATCCGTCTAGTCCTGTTATCTCTTCCAGCCTGTTTATCTTAGCTTTTAACTCTTCAATTTGTTTTATTGAATATCTATTTCTTTATTGTATCAGGCAAGTATTATTACATAAGCTAGTTCTGTTTTTATTTTTGTTTCCTCTGTTAGGTGAGTCTTTTTTTCCTATTAAGAAATCCAAATTAACAATGTTCAGTATAAAACGGCTGTCAATGGAAAGGGTTAACACCTTTCCAGGTTTGTAAGAAGACCTGATGTCATTACGTGACTTCACGTAATCATCTGAAAAAAAAAAGTCTTTGTGCCTTCAAAACTGGCTTCGAAATTAGGAATCCGTTAAAAACAGCATAAATCATTAGAGTAAACTCCAATGTTTTCTTAACTTCTAATTCAAGTACTTGCCAAATAATTTTTTTTTAATTGTTTTAAAACAAGACCACACATACAATAGCAATTTTGTTTACTGAAATTCAATTCTGTTTTTTTTTTATTTCTCTCTTTCTCCTCGTTATCTTCAAAACCCTCCTGCTTGTTTAGACTGTTCGGGACATTTTTGATAAACACTGTCCATTTTGGAAATCTTTTCAAACTGCATTGAAACTTTTTCATAATTGAAAATTCGAATCCATGTAGAGTGTTTTTTACTTATTCCAATTTTTTTTTTCCTTATAATTAAACCAATATCTTTTTCACAGCAAACATCAACTAGTATTTAGTAAGTTATGTCTTTTTCCATTTAGTCCGTTACATCTTTTTTTTCTTTCTTCAAATTAGGTTTTGTATTTTACACGGAGGGTTCGTAACTCCATAAAGTTGTTAATTTAAAATCATTTGTTTACTTTCAAAGTGGCGTCTTTATCTTTTTCTTTTTTTTTCATAACTGGAATGGAGTCCAGCTTTGAGAGTTTGAGGGCTGCCTTTCGTTATCTCAAAATGCTCCAGTTTCAAAGTCGTTACTAAAGCTTGCTGTTTTTTAACATTTTCCAAAAGTTCCTTTTACACCTTCGCAGATAGCTCGCCACTTGCCCAGGAGTTTGACCTGATCAGATTTAATTTAATCTTTTTCTTTTTTTTTAAATCCACCTCAGTATTTCCTGTGCCTTCTCTGAATATCTCAAAATCCCAATTCAAACTTTGTAATTTCAATCTTTATTTAAAACTTTTTTTTTTAAAGCATTCTTTATCTCATTCCGAGACTAAATTTATGTCTTTCAACCCAATCAATCATTGCATGTTTTCTTTCGGCAAGTAAGTGAGCGTGTCAAATAAATATTTTGCTCAACAAACCTATCCTTTATTTGTTTATTTTCCTAGCTCCGTAACTTATCATCCGAATAAATCCACACCTGCGTTTCTAACTTAAATGTCTTAAAACTTCCCACATACAGGACAACATTACAAAGGGTTAAAAAAAAGACTTTCACTCTGTTTCTAAAATAAACAGACACTTGCATTCCTCTTCCAACCAGGCTTTCGGAACATGAAAACATAAAAAAATTCATTCTGCAGTCAAAAATCACACAGACACTTCTCACTCAATGATCAGACATTTACAACAGTCTCTCTTCTTGTTTTGGCCGGCTCTATTTTTGGATCCATGACCTTTCAGGGAATTCGTAGTTTTATCTAAATAATTCCTCACATAACTAGTTCCTGAGGATTCCACCCTGCTTTAATCATTTTTTCAATTAGCTTCTTTTGTTTTTCCGCCAGGTGGCGGGTAAGCGACCCTTCTGGTCCCCACTCGAGTTTACTTGTTTTCATGGCCATTCCTGGGTAGGACTAGTACCGTTAGGAATCTACTCTCAGAGGTCCGCTTTCTTTCTAGCGCGACTTGTAGTAAACTGTCTCTTGGCTACTGTCAGGTCACAAGTTCTGCTGTTACACAAACTTATACAATTCTTAAAAACGCGTTTAAGCAATTCCCGCAGTGCTCTACGTATCCTTAACGACTACCTACCACCGCTCAGCCCGTTGGTCCGACCCTGTTCACAGGTTTGGATTCCGTTAGCCCCGGGGTATTTCAAATTACACTACTGGGTCCGGAAGATGTCTCTCGGTATCACGATCCCACGGTCTAAATGTGTTCCCTACGCCTACTTGGTTCCTGGCCGTCACGTGGGACAAAAGTCCTCTTAATTCAGGCTCAGGCTAGGCGTTTGAGATATTAGACCGTCTCCTCGTGTCGATCAACCAGCTTCCACCTTCCGCACCCTTTATACTTAAAAATTGTTTTTTATACTCACCCGGGTTTTTTCCAAGGGCGTCCAGCGACTCCGGGAAATCCCGTCGACTACGCCATTGTTAGCGTTAGTGTTTTCTCAGAAGAATCACTCAACACTCAGAGTCGGTTCCAATGCTGATGCGGCTTTTATTACGCTCAGCGGGGAGGAAAAACTCAGGACCGTATCCAGGTTTCTCTCCCTAGTTCTTTCATCTGGGAGAAATAATTGGTTTATAACCTTGTTTACAGGAGATGGTTTCCCTCTTATCTTTCTTCCTGGGAAATTAATTGGTTTATGACCTTGTTCACAGGAGATGGTTTCCTTCTTATCTCTGTCTTCCCGCATCCCAGGCATTCCTACAGTGGGCCTCACAGGGTTATTGCTTGGTCATTGAACGTTCAACAGTTCACAGCTTGACTACCTGATTTCCCATCATGCCTGGGCAGCCATTTTATGTGTGTGTCCACTTTAAACTTATATATGTTTAGATATATCTAGCAGGTGCCTAATGCCTAGTATTCTGGTATATTCTAAAGGTGCCTACCTCCTACAACACAGCCATATATGTTAATCAAAGGGAGTTTAATAGAACAATTTAGTATCTGTATTCAGGAAATGAAAGGCTTTACATTCCTCTTTAATTTTCATTCTGCTTAGTGCAGTCTGTTTTACTTTATAGCCTATGAATATGTTACTTCATCCCACTTACCAATGACACTTTGGTTTGTAAAATCTGATTTGACCTCTGAAATTGCACATTTCATCAGAGTTTAAGATTGTATTGACTTAAATACCATTCTGATACACAAATTAAACAGAGAGGCCGAAATTTCCCCTTTCTATAAGTCGGTGCGGAATGGCCGTCGAGTCTCCGCGGAGGGGTGGCATTTTTTAAATTGCCCTTCCTCCGGTTTGGAGCGGTGTAGGGGACCGCTCCGCCTGTTTTCCCGCCGCGACGTGCACGCGCCGACCCCTTACCAACCGGTGGCAACCCCTTCCTGAAATTTTCCCGCTGGAAATTGCCCCACGGGAGCGCCGCCATCGCCAGTCGGTGCCACTGACAGCTTTTGCTGTTGATATTCTTTGTGTGGCTTCCGCCATGTTATTTTTTGTTGTCGGCCGACTGCCAGGTCTGGCCGACAATTATGGCCGCAGGTTCAGCCCGCCCGCCAATAGGTTGCCTGGCACCCCGGCTGAAACCCTCCCTGATGGCCCAGTCTTTGCCACTAAAGTGGCTGCAGAGTTCGCAGGGGGACTCCCCTTTAACTGATGGGAAGGGACATTGTGACGCGCCAGCGCGATGACGTCATCAGCGCAACGTTGATGACGTCGAGCGTCAGCTACTCCGCCCCGCCCCCACTTCTGCCCCGATGATCAGGCCACTTCCGCCCCGTTCCAAAAAAAAAGCACAAAGTGCTGAATTTCTCCAGTTTGGCCACCCCATGCATTGGGGCGGCCAGGACACTTCAAGAACTGTAGGTGTGACCTGTTTCAGGTGGTGGGCAATTTCGGCCCCAGAGTCTTGTGTTCCAGGCAAGGCTCCAATTAACAACTTTCTATGCACTTCTTATGATAGATATCTCAGTTATAATAGAATAAGGAGCAAAGCTAAGAGCAATGCATTCGACAAAACTAATATTATAAACTGACAGATAACTTGTTCTTTTTTAAACCAGAACCAGTATCTCTGAAGGATTTATTAGTACTGTTAATCCGTATGATGTACCAGCAACCAAACTCAGCACAGTATGGAAATGGTTCGCAAACAGGTAATAACCAGCCACTGTGATATCTTCTTTACAAAACGTCCGTACAGACAAAAAGAAAATGACTGCAACTGAAAATTAGAAATAAAAATAGAAAATGCTAGAAATCCACTTGGGGTCTCTCAGTATCTGAAAAGTATAATGCTTTCAGTAACAAAGACAAAGGGTCTCAACATCAAAGTCAGGTTCATGTGGATAGCAATCCATTTGTCAGAAATTTGCAAGAAAATTAAAACCTATTTCTTCCCTTTTCAAATGCAGCTGGGCCTGCTGTGGTTTTCCATCAAGTTTTGAAAAGTCTGCAGTTGAGCTTTGTTAAATTCAATACATAATAAAATATTTTTCTTTTAGATTCCTATGCCCCTGCAAATCTTGTGATGGAAGTATTGCGCATGTTATGTGGTCGAAAGGAATGTGCTATCGAGTGCCTCTACAGAAGCACCGTTATTGATTCCCTTCTCTTTCCAATATCCACATTGCTGAAAGGAAAACAGGTGGAGTAATTTCAACAAATTTTATCAGTGCTTTTGCTTAGGAGCCTAGTTATAATTATAACTTCCTCACTTGCTGTTTTAACTTGTATGTAGCCTGAACATTTTTAAATGAAAAGAAAGGCACTAAAATATTTTACATTTTTCAGTGCTAAATGGCCTACTTTGTTCCCTATATGGCGAGCAGGCATGCACCTCCTGTCATATTGGATAAGATAGATGTGCTGCTGGCTGGAGCGCCCGTTGGAGACATGCCAAGTACAGAATAATTTATTTAAATTAGGGTTCTGTGCATCTTGCTGGACTTTTTTTTTCAATTTTTGAATGCCCTTGCGTTTAACTCGCCATGCGCTGAACTCGCACAGCACAATGTGGCACTAACCAGCAGGAAGGCCACTGTCCTCTACCTGAATATGGTCTTGAGAGGAGAGGAACATTTTTTTCCTCACACCCCCACCGCCAGCCATACCGACTGCCATCGCAGCCATTGCAACTTCCCCTGCCAGCACTTCTCTGGCTTCCTTTTGCCCCCTTGCAACCCCCATCCCCCCCGGATTACCGACCCGTCCCCGGCCACCAATTTCCCTGGCCCACCCTACCTTACTTGCCTGATGCCAGCAGTGGCCCAATCTTTAACGACGATTCGCCGGCAACTCTGCGCAGCTCACCGCCTCTATGGATATTTGGTCCAAGGCCCAATATCGGGGGTGCCTCGAGCTCACCAATCAGCTGCAGAGATTTCATCCTGGCGCACCTGAATTTCTAGGCATAAAGCAGTGAGGTCTGTATCTTTCAGTATCAGTAAGGTATGTAATATTTTTACTTCCAGTCGGTCATGATATAATGCTGCAGTAAATTTGCTGCATTACAGAGGAGCATCCAATATAGAGTATAATGTCCAAATGTCGTTTCCTTTATTTATGTTTAATTTTGAAATAGTGGAACACTGCTTGGTGCTGTGGTTTTCACTTTGGAGATGTGAAACCAATGGGGTGAATGTTTCCTGTCTTTATCAGCTGTCAGAATCCTTTGTGAAATGAGTTTGGGAAATTGCAACATAATTCCATGTAGGTATGTGTGTGGGCAGTACAACATTGCCTATAATTTGGAAGAAGTTGGTAGTCACACTCAGACACGATAAAAATAACTCGTGAAGGAAATGGAAAATTGCACTTGAGATACTTTGCTGAGGTACCTTACTGTAGTAGAGGAGAGAGTGACTTACTGTGCATCTGTTCATAGTATGGCAAATGTGGCATTCCCAGCACTTGCATCCCTCATCCTGACAAGCAAAGCAATTTCGTTATAAAAAGTCATAAAATGTTGGAGCAATATTTTCTTGGAAACAACACTTAAAGAAAATCTGTAAAACATTTTTTTGTGTGTGAAAATGCTACAACAGTTTGTGTAAGATTAATTTAAATTTTGAATTGTCTGTTAGTTATTTTGTTCTGAAGTAAAAGTGCAACAGCAGTAATAATTTTAATGTTGATTTATTTGCATTGAATAGATGATAGTTACCTGTAATGAAACAGTGCTGATAAACACAGCAGATATTTTGGCAAGGATAGCCTCTACAGACCGAGGTCTTTCACTGCTCCTTTTTGGTGAAAATAACAAAGATGCTGCAAAGAACTGGTAAGAACATTAAGCTTAAGAGAAAATATAAGTAAGATAATTAGCCTGTGATTAAAGTATGTGCCTTTTTAGCTCTTGGACACGAGTTCAAATTCTCTTCTGATAGCAAAAATGAAATAAGTCATGGCGCTTTCAGTTTAGTTGCCAAAAAACTTTGGCCGCAAAATTCGGCTCCTTAGCATCCATTGTTTTGGCGCTACAAGTGACGTTCTGGTGGGAGTCACGCCAGATGACATCTTAGTGAGGGTTTAAGTGCACGTGCAATGAGCTTCCGCCAGAAGTATGTAGAGAAGGCAGATCATGACTTCAGTCAACGTGCAATATTGATTTGATGCCAGCACTATCATCTTGTAGCTCAATGCTTCAACTAACATCCTTTCTTAAGCTCGCACAGCTGATAACGCATTCAGCAGCGGAAGAGTCGCCGCCCCCCCCGCCCACAACAGCGCTATTTAAAGGGATCATCCACTACTTTTGGGTTAGTTGCTGATTGATTTCTACTGGCTGCGATTGTACACATGTTTGGTGCTTTCTAGAGTTTTTTAAAGTTGCTAGAGTTCTATAGGGCTAGATTTTCCCCAAGCAGTTTTGTCGGCGCACTGACCTCAAGCGTGCTGACTTTGTGCGCTGGAAACAGCACCGGCAAAAACTCGTCCCATCCTGGCCGCTTTGTGTAGTCCCCGGAGTCCTTGGCGTGGCGTCGATGGTGAAGTGGGGAGCAGAGCCAAATGCCCGCGCCGAAAACACTGCCGGCACCTTCGCAAATGCGCAGTGGTGCGGCCCCGACGTGCACGCTGGTGCAGTAGAGAGAAAAAAAACTTGACACTCTGCCATTTTTAAAGAGCATCGCAGCTGTAATTGCTGCCTGCCAGGGGAGCTCTCTTTCCCCCCCCCCACCTTCCCCCCGCGCGATTAAACGCGCATCTCCGGTGGCTCAGCGGGCTCTCACTGCCCTCCTCCCCGCGCGATTAAACGCTCAGCTCCAGCAGCTGCACTTCTGTGCGTCTTCCCTTCCCTATCCCAGGCCGAATGGCCTCACACACAGGCCGGCCTGCTGCCTTTCCCAGGCAGACTTTAAAGATAAGGTAGGATTTACTTTTTTTATTGTATTTTATTGGTTTGAGCTTTTCCTTAATGTTTGGTGCTTGGTTGTTGAAGTCCTCTCCAGTTCCCTTCCCTCCCCTATCCCTGCCCTAATATGTGCTGAATGTGTGCTGCTTTTTCTTAACTGCCCACAAGGTTTTTCAGAGCTGGCCACATACGCTGACCTAAGTGGATTTGGAGTACGTTTTTGCTGGTCAAAGTGGCATAAATGGCCAAAATTGGCGTAAGTGCCTGGCAACGCCCCGTTTTGGGAAAAAAAAACTAACCTAAAAAAAATCGTACCTTACTGACTTACTCTGGAGCAAAATTTTTGGGGAAAATGGCATTTTCTAACTTACGCCAGAAAAAACAACTTACTCCAAAAAAATTGATGCAAGTCATGGCGAATGTTGGGCCCTTAGAGTTGCTAAAGAGTGATGTGACATGTGCTGAAGGACTTTGTCCTGGTGCCAAGGCTTCAGTTGCTCCCAGACATGGGTGCAATAGTAGGCAGTCCCCTTGGAATACAGCATGACTGGACAAAGTAGCAGTGGCGACAAAGAACATGGCAAGCTGCTGGAAGAGGGAGGAGGAGGGGGAGAAGGGCTCTCAGCAGGAGGCCATATCTGCCACGGTGTTCAGGGAACAATTCTTCTAACTAGTCGCAACTGCAATCTCAGAGCAGGGCGAGAGCCACATTGCCAGTGGCTGTGAAGGTTACCGGGGCCGTGCACTTCTTTGCGTCAGGCTCCTATCTCCTCCTAGGCTGGAGATATTTGCAATATCTCGCAGTTTGCTGTCCACTGCCACGTAAGGGAGGTCACTGAGGCTCTCTCTTCCGAAATACATTTCATTCTCTCTTGCCAAAGAGCAGCAGGTGGAGCGAGCACGCAGCTTCGTGAGGATTGCAGGCTCCCTCATGGTGCAGGGTGCCATGGACTGCATGCACATCGCATTGCGGGTGCTGCATGTCAAATGAGATGTACTACAACCGAAAGGGATTCCACTCCTTCAACGTCCAGCTGGTGTGCGACGATATGCAGCGAATCATGCAGGCCAGTGCCCGGTATCCTGGCAACAGTCATGATGCCTTCAATCTGTGGCAGTCCGCTGTATCATCTGCATTTGAGCCATCATGACCATCAGAAGCTGCATCATGGTTGGGTCCACAGGTGGGGCTAATGGAGTTTGCCACCACTTCCATACTGGATAGAATGGGCTTCAAGCTCTGCCAAGTTGGTGCCAGACTCCTCCATGCTCCTTGACATTGCATGCAAGTATTCTGGCAGGTCTGCCAGTGCACCAAGCATTTTATTGTGCCTACCCATCAGCCTTCTTCAGTAGCCTGCCCCGTCAAAGTGCTCATTTGAGTCCTCTGCAGCACAAATAGTGTGCGACCTCACCCTCCGGTGAGCTGGCACCTGCACTATCCTTCTCCCTGCCCTGACTGCTGGCCACTCTTGCCTTGTGTCTCATCACGTGCAGAATCCGCCTCGAAGCTATCCTCTAATTTATGAGCAGTGTCAGTATCTGAGCTGGTGGCACTGAGTGTAAACTCGAGTGACGATGTTTCTTCTTCATCACCGTCTTCTTGCTCTTCGACCTGTTGTTCTTCCACCACTGCTTGGCCAGGTTGCAGTTCTTTGGTATCCGAAAGGAGAAAGGCACAAGGGTAGGGGGCTGTGGTGAGGGGAGCAGGGAAAAATAAGAGTTGCCTGCTTACACCATCTGCAGCTAAATCAGAAGAAATTGTGGGATGAGGGAGAAGGAGGAACTGAAGGAAATCCTTATTAGTCAGGAAATTGATGGGATTGAAGGCCAATAAATCCCCAGGGCATGATAGTCTGTGTCCCAGAGTACTTAAGGAAGTGGCCCTAGAAATAGTGGACACATTGGTGGTCATTTTCCAACATTCTATAGACTCTGGATCAGTTTCTATGGATTGGAGCTAATGTAACACCACTTTTTAAAAAAGGAGGGAGAGAGAAAACAGGGAATTATAGACCGGTTAGCCTGACATCGGTAGTGGGGAAAATGTTGGAATCAATTATTAAAGACATAATAGCAGAGCATTTGGAAAGCACATGATATTGGGGGTAATGTCTTGACGTGGATAGAGAACTGGTTGGCAGACAGGAAGCAAAGAGTAGGAATAAATGGGTGCTTTTCAGAATGGCAGGCAGTGACTAGTGGAGTACCGCAAGGTTCAGTGCTGGGCCCACAGCTATTTACAATACACACATTAATGATTTGGACGAAGGAATTGAATGTAATATCTCTAAGTTTGCAAATGACACTAAGCTGGGTGGCGGTGTGAGCTGTGAGGAGGATGCTAAGAGGCTGCAGAGTGACTTGGACAGGTTAGGTGAGTGGGCAAATGCATGGCAGATGCAATATAATGTAGATAAATGTGAGGTTATCCACTTTGGTGGCAAAAGCAGGGAGGCAGAATATTATCTGAATGGTGACAGATTAGGAAAAGGGGAGGTGCAATGAGACCTGGGTGTCATGGTCCTTCAGTCATTAAAAATTGGCATGCAGGTACAGCAGGCGGTGAAGAAGGCAAATGGCATGATGGCCTTCATAGCGAGAGGATTGGAGTATAGGAGCAGGGAAGTCCTACTGCAGTTGTACAGGGCCTTGGTGAGGCCACACCTTGAATATTGTGTACAGTTTTGGTCTCCTAATCTGAGGAAAGACATTCTTGCTATTGAGGGAGTGCAGCGAAGGTTCACCAGACTAATCCTGGATGATTGGACTGACATATGAAGAAAGACTGGATCGACTAGACTTATATTCACTGGAATTTAGAAGGATGAGAGGGGATCTCATAGAAACATAAAATTCTGACGGGATTGGACAGGTTAGATGCAGGAAGAACGTTCCTGATGTTGGGGAAGTCCAGAACCAGGGATCACAGTCTAAGGATAAGGGGTAAGCCATTTAGGACTGAGATGAGGAGAAACTTCTTCACGCAGAGAATTGTGAACCTGTGGAATTCTCTACCACAGAAAGTTGTTGAGGCCAGTTCGTTAGATATATTCAAAAGGGAGTTAGATGTGGCCCTTACGGCTAAAGGGATCAATGGGTATGGAGAGAAAGCAGGAATGGGGTACTGAAGTTGCATGATCAGCCATGATCATATTGAATGGTGGTGCAGGCTCGAAGGGCCAAATGGCCTACTCCTGCAATTATTTTCTATGTTTCTATGTAAGCTATGAATGTGAGGTATGAGTCTTGTTTGATAGAGATTGTAGGTAGGTGCCTAGTGGGGGATGTGGTGCATTGAGCAGTTGCTCAGGCTAGTGATGCAGTTGGTAAGATATGGCATTTGAAGATTAATTCACTGACCTTGACCACTCGTTTGATGTCATTGAATTTTTGCAGCACTGCATCCAGGTCGTCGGAGCTTGACTCCGAGCATTGACCACCATGGCTCTCTGTCCCTCTGGCCTCTTGTGGACAAGCACATCTCTCCTCCTCACCACCTCCTCCACCAAGGTCTTCAGTGCAGTGTCGGAGAACCTTAGAGCATGTTCTCACTCCTATTGTGGCAATATTCAGTCTTCTCCAGGTCAGAATGTTGTCCACAATGACTTCCAGCACCTGCTCCAGTCAGAGTGTCCCTCCCCTTTCGGAGGTGCAGGCTAGTTTTAAGTAGTGCAGGCTAGCTTTAAGTGGTACAAGCCTTTCATAATTTTGGGCCCCCTGCTGTGGCATGCTTCCACTCAACAGGCGGCATGCTGCAATCATGTTAATTAGCAGGCAGCACAAAGTTGACGTGCTCCCTGCATCAGAAGCAACGAGCACAGGTTAATCACGTATTGCGATCACTGTGCCCGTTTTCGGGCTCTGTCCAATTTACCCATCTAATCCTTCTTCAAATTTCATTTATTCTTACCATTCATTTTCAACAAATAGAACAGCTTGCATGCAGTTTAGCTGTATAACTTGGTGTCATCAGTAATTTTAATATATAAGCTGTTCCCTCCTTCATGCCACTTATGAATAGTGTAAACTGAAGGACAAACAGAAAAATTCCCTCCAGAATTCTGCTGTTAACTTTCCCAAAGCTGAGTTTACCCTCGTTCATCATTACATTATGTTTATTTATTGCTAAGTTAGTTTCAGTTGAGGTAGTTAATTTGCCAAATTAATTTGATGAATTTAAATCTTCCTGATAAGCTTCACAAGTAAAACATCAGGGAATGCCTTCTCAAAATTGGATGGACCTATCAACAATGGCCTAAGCATCATATCAGGATGACTAAGGTAATCTCAGTTCAGTCAACCCTCAAGTCCTCCTCACGAACATCTGGTGGCTGGTGACCAAATTGGGAGAGCTCTCAAGCAAATTATTCAAGCAACAGCCTGACGTACATACAGAATCGTATCAATCAGTTAACATTTCAGACTCCTCGATCACTATCCATGGGAGCGTATGTCCACAGATCCCTGAAGGTAGCAGGGCAGGTAGATAAATTGGTTAAGAAGGCATACAGAATACTTGCCTTTATTAGCCGAGGCATAGAATACAAGAGCAGGAAGGTTATGCTTGAAGTATATAAAACACTAGTTAGGCCAGTTAGAGCACTGCGTGCAGTTTTGGTCACCACATTACAGGAAAGATGGGATTGCACTCGAGAGGGTACAGAGGAGATTTACGAGGACTGGAGAATTTTAGCTATGAGGAAAGATTGGATAGGCTAGGTTTGTTTTTTTTGGAACAGAGGAGGCTGAGGGGAGACCTGATTGAGGTGTAAAAAATTATGAGGGGCCTAGATAGAGTGGATAAGAAGGACCTATTTCCCTGAGCAGAGGGGTCAACAACCAGGGGGCATAGATTTAATGTAATTGGTAGGAGGTTTAAAGCGGATTTGAAGGGAAATTTCTTCACCTAGAGGATGGTAGAGGCAGAAACCCTCACCACATTTAAAAAGTACTTGGATGTGCACTTGAAGTGCCGTAACTTACTGGGCTACGGACCAAGAGCTGGAAAGTGGGATTAGGCTGGATAGCTCTTTGTCGGCTGGTGCGGACACGATGGGCCGAAATAGACCCACTAGATATGGGGGGACAGTAATATACCGTCATGTAGGAATGGCTGTGCGAGTCCTCAACATTGACTCTGGACCCAAGGTCAAGAAAACCTGCTTATGACCACTCATCTTTCCTCCTCCCTCAATTGAAGAATCAATACTCTCAATGTTGAACATTATTTGGAGAAAGTTATGAAGGAAGCAAGGGCACAGAATATACTCTGAGTGGCGGACTTCAATGTCCATCACCAACAATGGATTGGTGTTATCACCGAGTTGGCCAAGTCCTGAAGGACATAGCTGGTATCACACACAGTCCTTCTGAAGACAAAGTCTCTAAGTACATCCTCTATCATGTGTTGTGTCACTGCCACCGTGCTATGTGGGACAGAGTAAAGACAGCTCATTCCAAAAGTGGGCATCCATGAGGCACTGTGGGTCATTAACTGCAGCAGAATTGTATACCTCCATAACCTGTAACTCATGGCCCAACATTTCTGCCACTTTTTGACGATCAAGCCAGGAGTCTCTCCCTAATTCAATGCAGAATGTAGAAGTGTGTGCCAGGACTGGCCCCAGGCATACCTTGGGATGAGGCATGAACCTAATGAAGCTACTACAAAGGCTAAGCATCAAAAGTAGCAGGCTATATGCAGAGCTAAACAATCCGAATGGATTAGAGCAAAACTTTATAGTCCGACCACATCCTTTCGAGAATAGTGGTGGCCAACCAGGTAACAAATAGAAATTTAAGTTAATAATGCTTAATAAATTAAAAGATTAATCTTGAATAAGCCATGTATCATAAGAGTTATATATTATTTTTATCTTGCCAGTCTTTCTGCTGCACAAGTAATTGCTGAGTTTACCAAAAGGTTACTTGATGGAGAGCTTCCTACTTTCGCTTCAACTGAACCATCCTCCGCTTTAAAGGGGGCTTTCATCTTTGTCTGTCGTCAGATGTACAATACCTGTGAGGGTCTAGAGGCACTGATGCCTTATGGCTTACATGAATCCATCTCCAAAGCATGGAAGAAGGTAATAATTACAGATGCAGCATCAATTGTTGCAGCATACTTGGTTATTTCTTATTTCTATCCCTTTCAGGAAAACCGTAACGACAAATTATGATTAAACATTTTTTTTTAAATATGAAGTGAAAAAAGGTAAACAGTGTTTAGGCATTGTGGGAAAACTGGCAGGGATAAGCTAATGATCAGATTGAAGGAACTGAATGAACTGCAGTAGACAGTCATTAAGCCAGGATACTTTGCATGTCATTTCCAACTTTGCACTAATTTTATTCCTCTGAGTGCTAGCTAATGCATTTGGAAAAATACTTCCTACAGGAGCTATAATAAAGTTGTGAACCAGCTAAGCAAAACCGGTAAATGACTTGTTTAAATAGCACGCAGGAAAATTTGATGCCAGTGTATTATTCAGTGTGCCAAAATTGTGCAGAGGAATTTCAACCCCATGGCCTTTTTTTACTGAGGTATCGGTTCAGCAAAATTGTGTGCAGAGTTTGGACGATTGCACCTTCAGTCTCCATCTAAGGACTGCACCAGTACGAAAGCCAAATCTGCAATTTTTACTTGGAAAATATTTTATCATTCATATAATTTCTATGATCAGTGCACTCCGAAGTTTGCAGAATGTAAGCTATCTATCGCTTATTTAAAATCTTATGTCTGCTCATAATTTCTGTCTACAAAGTCTTACTTCCTATTGTCACTCTTGGCACAGTTTTATGTCAACATTTATACCATTATATATATTCCTATATCCATTTTTGTATTGTAAATCGCCCATGTAAACACATCATGCTGCAATTGCATAATGTGTATTTTCCCCACAATACATTCAAAAAACATAATTCTTTCTCAGCAATTGAGATCTCTATTATCCAATATAAGATTTAAACAAAATAAATAATGTTTGAAGTCACGTATTTCACAATAACTCGATTATATTTATCCATTGAATTATTATTTGTATCTTTTCATTTTAATGCTTGTATTCTTTTTTTTATTTGAAGACCATAGTCTCTACTAAAAGTCTGGGCTGGGACCTGATATTTTTATCCAGAGCTATGGCTCTGAATTAGGATTGTGCAGTGTGCCTAATTTCCCAGGATGCTTCATTACTGTTAAGTCAGCTATACCAATGGAATATTTTTTTTTAGCTTCTACTACCTTCTGCTTGTTTGTTTTACAAACTATTTGAAAAGCTGGAGAACAAGTTTCAAAAGCTTTATAGAGGTAAAATTTAAATTATTATTTTTAAACTCATTGATCTGCTGGAGTGCTTTTTGGTGTATGAATTTAAGACACTGATGATACTCACTGATGTTGTAATTTACTTAATTTGCTGGTATCCATTACTATTATGAATTTGCTGATTGAATGCTTCATACTGCTCCATTAATTTATTTTACTGGTGTCTATTGAACTATGTTATAATATCAGTATCATTTTGATGTCAATGAGTTGTGAAGCATGCAAATTGTGTTGGTATCTGTGAGTTTAGTATTTATTTTGCAATTGTATGGTGTCAAAAAAATTTAGTTATAATTTACGTTGCATAAGAATATAAGAAATAGGAGCAGAAGTAGGCCATTCAGCCCTTCCAGCCTGTCCTGCCATTCGGTAAAATCATGGCTGATCTTCTCCTCAACCCCATCTTTCCTGCACTAGCCCCATAACTCTTGATTCCCTGAATATTCAAAAATCTATTGATCACTGTCTTGAATATACTCAGTGAGCATCAACAGCCCTCTGGGGTAGAGCATTCCAAAGATTCACAGCCCGTGGAGTGAAGAAATTTCTCCTCATCCCAATCCTAAATGGTCGACCCCTTATTCTGAGACTGTGACCCTTAGTTCTAGGCTCTCCAGCCAGGGGAAACATTCTCCCAGCATCTACCCTGTCCAGCCCTGCAATAATTTTATATGTTTCAATGAGATTTCTTCTCCTCCTTCAAAATTCTAGGGAATTTAGGCCTAGCTTCCTCAATCTCTCCTCTAGGACAATACCCCCATTCCAGGAATCAGTCTTTGTTGCACTCGCTCAAAGGCCAGGGCCTGAGAGCGAAGGAGCAGTGTGCGGTGGCCCGGACCGGAAATCGGCACGGTCCCGGCCTGCAAGACCATCAGCAGGCCGGGGCCATTGGAGGGAGCAGTGTGCAGTGGCATACCACTGCCAGGGAGCAGCGTGTGCTGCTGCAGGAGGGCAATGGCTGCGAAGCCGGGTTGCTGATTGTAGTGTGGGCAGGCACAGCAGGAGGGGCGAAGGAGCAGCAAGAGTTCGTAGAGGGAAGTGACCGGGGCCGAATCTGGGTCCCAGAAGAGGCGAGGGCCCAGGGGCAGCATGGGCCAGCCCACACTGATATGTGTGTGTGCTCGGTCTGTGCAGCAGAGCTGGTCTTCAGTTTGTCTTGGGTAATCCTTGCCACTGGACCAAGACCTAGCTCTGTCAAGCCCATGTGGTGGCTGGTGTGCAATAGCCACCACACGTTAAAAATATCCAAGCACAGGCATCTTCCATTCTTCATGATGTAATTCGGGATCTGGAATATTAGTTCCTTCATTGAAACACCTGTGAACTCATCACTTTTTGGCGTGGAAGCAAGTCATCCTTGCTTCGAAGGACTGCCTATGATGGATGAAGGCAAGTATATTCTTCCTTGGGTAATGAGATCAAAACTGTAGACACAATACTCCAGGTGTGGTCTCCCCAAGACCCTATATAATTGCAGTAAGACCTTTACTCTTATATTCCAATCCTTTTGTAATAAAGGCTAGCATACACTTTGCTTTCCTAATTGCTTGCTGTAGCTACATGTTAACTTTCAGTGATTTGTGTACAAATACACCCAAGTCCCTCTGAATACCAACATTTCCCAATCTCTCTCCATTTAAAAAATATTCTGCTGTTCTAGTTTTCCTGCCAAAGTGGATAACTTCACATTTCTCCACATTATGGGCTCAATTTTCCCTGGTCATTTGCGCCGGTTTTTTGGCGTATTTATTTTTTTCTCAGTTTCCCCATGCGATCTGCGCCGGTGTAACTGACTTAGTTAATCAAGTTCAACTCTCTTTTTTTTACCGGTCAACATAGAAGTATAAATTTGTTGGATTTCAGAAGTTTTCTAATTTTTCTACTTGCTCACACGGCATCACCGAACATCTTGAAGCAAGGCTGGAGGGTAGTAGGTTTGGCCGGCAGAATCTGCTCTACATCCGGTCACAGCGGCTCGAGGTTCGGCTACAAAACAAGCCGTTGGGGTGGGGGGGGGGGTCGGAGGAGGAGGAGAAGAGAGAGAGAGAGAGAGAGAGAGAGAGAGAGAGAGGTGCCCAGGGAGCGAGGTGCCTTCTGCACTGAAGATTGCAATGAATGGGGGGGGTGGCGGAGGGGGTGGAAGAGAGAGAGAGAGAGAGAAGGGGAGAAATCACAAGACTCCAATTAGTTAAGGGGGGGTGGGGAGAGAGGAGAAGTCACAAGACCTTTGCGTATGGTCCATCCATACCGACCTGCCTGCTTTCCTGCTGTCTTGAGCTGCTTCCAAAGGTTAAAGTATGGGGGCAATACTGACAATGTTATACCTTGTGCGAGCCTTCTGCATCATGGTACTGCATAGGAGACAATTGATTCAACTTCATCGCATCAGGAACATCAGAGCCCATAGGGTGCTGGGCAGCAGGCCTTACTCACCTCGGGTAAATCGAGGCAGGCGTTCGTACCTCCACCTGAGTGATGCAGACTGTGTCAGAAGGCTGCGTTTCCGCAAAGAAGTTGTAAGTGAGATCTGTGAGTTGGTCAAAGCAGACCTGCAACCTAGAAGCATCAGGAGGACTGCTTTGTCAGTTGAAGTGAAGGTCACAGCTGCACTTTAATTCTCTGCCTCCGGATCGTTTCAAGCTACAACTGGGGATGTGTGCGCCATCTCTCAACATGCAACACATGTCTCCATTCGCCAGGTCACATAGGAATGACTTCATAAAGTTCCCCATGACCGCCCAAGCAATCTGTGTCAGCGCTGTGTGTTCTTCCAGGATTGCTGGCTTCCAAAATGTGCATGGCTGCATTGATTGTACCCACATCGCCTTGCGAGCACCTTTGGAGGATTCAAAGATATACAGAAACATTAATGTGCAGCTCGTGTGTGACGACATGCATCATATCATGTCAGTCGATGCAAGATACCCTGGCAGCAGAAATGATGCGTTCATCCTATGCGATAGCATTATATCTGCCATGTTTCAGCAGCAGCAGCAGCCAGAAGGGCAGAGCTGGCTACTGGGAGACCTGGCTCATGATGCCCCTACACATAACCCGGACGGAAGCTGACGGTGAATACAACATGCCGCACATTACGATGCACAGCATCATAGAGATCACCATTAGCACATTGAAACAGAGTTTCCGACGCCTGGACTATTCCGGAGGCTACTTGCTGTACTCCCCTGAGATTGTCGGTCAATTCATTGTTGTGTGCTGCATGCTGCATAACTTAACCATCATGAGGCAGCAGCAACTGGTAGTGGAAGACCCATCTGCGGTGAGAGTGGCTGATGATGATGATGTGGAAGATGAGGATGACGATGCAAGTGCCTGAGGCCAGAACACGAGGGTCGGCCATCGTGCCCCTTTAATGATTGTTCGAGCCTTGCGCCAGCAGCTCATCCGTGAACACTTTATTGATGCCTGAGGGCTTAGCGACAACTATTCCACATGGACATGTTTACTGTTTGGAGCTGTTCCGTATTGTTGTGTTGTGTTAATGGAACATGATTCAGTTTTAATGTAAAATATATTTTATTCAAAAGTTTACAATGTACTTAACTTAACTTTAATAAAATTATTCTTGTATCAAACTTTACTTTAAGATCACTCTTTAAGATCACTTAAAAACTTTACGATCACTTATAAATTTGTAAATTTACATAACTTACAAAATATCTTTTAATTTGAGAACAGTTACAACAGTAACAATAATAACAGCAGCAGCAAAGAAAGTCTGCAGCCATCTTTTCTCCCCGCGTGATCTTGGACACTCCACCACCCCTACCCGCAGGCGGTGTCGCAGTGTTTCTGAGCTTGGTACCAAGCTTATTCTTTCTTACATCTCGGGTACTGCGCACGTCTTGAGTGTGTGTGTGTGGGGCCCGGCAAGTTAGAGGGCCCAAGCGGTAGGTTGGAGGGCCCGGCTTGGGGCTCTTCAGAGGCTGGTGTGAGGATTGGAGTGGGAGTGGTAGTTGTATGTCAATGGGCGCAGGGTCTGGGCATGTTCCCTTATTGCAGCAGCTAACTCCAACATGCCGTCCCTCATGTGCCCTGATAGTGTCTCAACGACCTGCAACATTCCCTCCCTCATGTTGAGCAAAACTGTCTGAACTATGTGAAACATTTCCTCCCTCATGGTCAGTGACGTGGCTGGAACTACCTCTGACATTCCCTCCCTCATAGCCTCTATTCCCTGATGGCCCCAGATATCATTCCCATTTCTTGTGTCATTGCTGTTACTTCTCCCAACAGTCCCACTATCTCATCACTCACTCTGCTGATGGCATCCAGGTGTGATTGGGTAAGGTTAGTGCTCCACACAATGAAATCATCTGAACCACATCTGTTCGATCCTGCACCTCAGGAGAGCGCGGTCGAGCTCTCCTTCCCCTTCTCCCCATGTGTGTGGCTTGCACCCCACCACTGGGACCCGCATCCTGGGACGGTGGGGCCCTGGGTGTGCCTCGCTGCACCACACCACTGGGAACAGCAACCTCGGAAGGTGCGGCTCTGGGTGTGCCTCGCTGCACCACACCACGGGGACCCGCATCCTGGGACGGTGTGGCCCTGGGTGTGCCTCGCTGCACCCCACCACTGTATCCCGCAACCTCGGAAGGTGTGAAACCATGGAATGTCCCACCAACACTCAAACCACTAGTCACAGAAGGGGCTGTCACCTCCATGAGCATCACCTCCTCCAAAGTCAGTACAACAATGGGAGCTTCATCCAGCTCCATCCCCCCCCCCCCCCTCCATGTTGGTCTGGAGGGTTGGATTGGAAGATGTTCTCCTCTTCAGGCTTGTCCACGTCTGAATATTCTGCATCGTCAGGGTTTGCCTCAAGTTTTACAAAAGATAACAGAACAGTCAAATGGTTAACAGTAGAGGAGGGGGCAGGGTGAGTAGGCTTACACATTGCAGGCCAGGCAGCAGGCTGATTTGAAGGACCATGATGAATTTGCAGGACTTACCCTCTCCCTCGATTGTAGGCCCAGCTTGTGCAGTACTGATTGCTTTTTTCCAGGCAAGACCCATCAAAACAGTGACCCTCTCTTACAAGGTTGTCAGTGCATGCGGATTTGCTCGGCCTCCTCCTGCTTGAGTTATTTCCCTTTTATTATGTGCCACCTTCCTCTGCAAAGATGAAAATGCTACATTTTAGAGAGGGTGTCTTCCTGCTGGATGGACATATTGGGCTCAAGTTTCGGCCTGAGTTGCTCCTATTTTTTTGGAGCAACTAGTTTAGAATGGAGCATCTTAGAAATTGCAATTCTCGACATTTAGTTTGCTCCAGTTTTAGTGAGTTAGAAGAGTTTCATTTTAGAACAGATTTTGTTTGTCAAAAGGGGGCGTGTCTAACCACTTACGCCTGTTTTGCAAGTTTAGGCAGCGAAAACTTATTCCAAACTAACTTAGCATGGAGTAAGTGTAGATTTTTGTATGCTCAGAAAAACCTTGCCTACATTTGAGAAATTAGGCGCAGGGAATGAGAGATGGTGGGTGGGGAAGGGAAGTTTACAAACATTAAACACTTCACTTTTACAAATAAAGAGCCATCATCAATAATAAATGATAAATCAATAAATCAACCAATAAATCAATCACTATAATGTTTTGAAAATGATTACATCATTCCACACCATAACTATTTTTTGACATAGTAAATTTGCTAATTAACTGTTGACATACCTAATCACAACCGACTATCACAGCCAGTTCCTCCGAACGTACATCTTGGATTACAAGCTTCATGCATTGCTAAATCAGACGTGCTTCAGAACTGCTCCTCCTTTACCATATTGATTGCTTTTACAGAATCCTCGGTAAACTAACACAAATCTACACGCAACAGGTAGGTGGAGATAAAAGCTGCATAAAGTACTTTAAAACATCCAGTAACACAGGATCTTTACACCCTCAAGTGATTTTTGTATAGTTTATCAAATTATTTGAAGCTGTCTGCACAATACATTTTTAGCTTTGTCATTGTAAACCCCAAATGGCTGAGCCACTGTGAGAAAGCTCATTGTAATTGCTTCTTCAGAAATTAATGCAAAAACACACAACTCCATGGGGTGGGGCAGAACAGACACATGTTTAGGAACAAGACCATCCCCTTTTAAATAATCTCAACCCCAGAACCCAGCTTTTCCCCATACCCTTCAATCATTTTCTCTCCAGAAACTTACCTTAAACTCATTTATTCCAGACTTTATGTTTTTTATAGTACTCCCGGCTGAACGCGGCAGGCACTGTTCCCGCAGGTCGCGGCGGGGAACCCATTCGGCCAGGGCTAGGGACAATGTTCTTCGGTCCTCCCCCATACAGCCTGCACAGATTTGGGCTGCGAGGAGCTACTGCACATGCGCACACACTCTAGCTCGCATGTGCAGAGGTCCCGGCACTGTTTTCAGCGCCGGGTATTGGCTCCGTGCCCCGCCCCTTATACTGCGCTACGCCGAGGACCTTCATCATTCCAGCTGCGGGGAGAATAGCAAGGTAACTTTTAGGCGTGGTTTTTGTTCTAAAAAGTCGGCGCAGCACACGGAGGTGCGTCGTTCTAAGCATGGGGACAAACTTGGGCTCATACAGCTGGTCACATTTATAATTGCAATTGCATTGAATAAATGAAAATATTACTTACACTTCCTAATTGACCAAATTCCTGCCACTTCTTTTTACACTGGCCTCCAGATCTCGTGGTCACCATTGCACAGTAATCTTCTGCAACTTGGTTCCAGTGTTTCTTAATTTCTTTGGGTGGAACTTTTATGTGACCTCTGCTGGTGTCCAGCTCCTGCCATCTGGTCTCAATCACAGTAACTAGTGCCTCCACTTAATCCTGTAAGAATTTCTTGGTGCTTGCACCACGTTGCATCTTGTATTGCTGCAACTGCGATTTTTCCAATGCTCTCACACTGCACTCCTTCTCACACACACAACTGGCTCTTTAAAAATAGTCGATTGCCAAATCCGAGCTATACTGAGCATGCGAATCCATTGGAACGACGTCAAAAACGTAACTTTGTTTTCCGCCTATGCGCAGAAGGTGCGGCTTCATTTTTCGGCGCAGACAGCAGGCTCCAACCCCCCCCCCCCCCAAAAGGGGACTGGACATGCTACGCGCCGCCAAATTCGAATTATACATTGGGGAAATTTTGGCAAATTATTTCTGCCCTAGAAAAACGGGCGTAACTCTGGCAATACGCCAGAAAACTGGCTTGGGTAAAATTGAGCCCTATATTCCATCTGTCATATTATTGCTCACTCACTTAACCTGTCCATATCCCATTGCAGCCTCTTTGCATCCTCTTCACAACTTACTTTCCCACCTAGCTCTCACTTGATTCCATTTTGTTTTCAATCTTCATTTTATTGTTGTAGCTTTTTCTGTTATCCACTGTTTTAGGTTGCTTTGTCATTATATTGTGATTGAACATTGAACTAAAACGGTTCTAGACTGTGGTCTTGTTTCCCCTTGTGCATTGCTACATCCAATCAACTAGTGCATTATTAAAGATTTTGCATATGTGTTCACTTCTGTCCACAAAGCTTACTTTTTGCTGTCTTGATTTTTGGAGATGCTTTTATGTCAATATTTAATCATGAATTGATTGTGTACCAACATATTACAATGATGCTTCCCCATGTAAACAGTTGTCATGATTCATTTATCAACAAATCAAATTCCCAGCAGTCCCACCTCAGTATGTAACCTCATTCACCTTACCCAACACTGCTAAATACCAAATATCTAACTCACTCCGGTACATCTTACATACCATCTTGCTGAGTATTGTCAGCTTTAAGACTGGTAAAGGATAAAATTAAATACATAAGTAATGAATACTAATAAATATGAAGGTCACTCATTTACTGTTTTCACAGAATAATGAGCTGAATAGTGGAATTCAGTTCCCAAAACACTCGTAAAAATTCGCAATGCCATTTTAATAAAACTAATTTGATTTATCCGTTCGTTGTAAAGCAGTGGCCCTGATCTTATCCCCTATTGTTATAAAACAGTGTATTATTTGACTCACTGGGAGTGTTATCATGGGTGATCTGCTAGTAAAAAAAATATGCTCGTTGCCTACCAAATTTAAACCAATATTAAGATCTCTTATTGGTGATTTTATTTTAAGTTTTAAAAAAAACAGCTCATGCAGTTCTTAAAACAACTAGAATATGAATATAGTTTTTGTTTTCTGGGTGGATGAGTCTTCATCCATAGCCAACATTTGGTGTTGAATATGACTTCATATTAAAATCTGTTTTATGCAATCTATGCTTTTTTTAAAAATGTGGATTAAACTCAATATTAATGTAATTATGTAATTGAAGAGCAGATTCTATTTCCATAGCTCAGTTTTAACTTTTTTTGTGAACCAGGCCAGTTTACTTTCAGAGCGAATACCAACTCCTGTAGCAGGAAGTGAATCAGGCTCTTCAACAGCTCATGAATTACAAACCACGTAGGTGTAATTGCATTGTTGTTTCGCAATCTTGTGTGATCATGCTAGTTAATGACAATGACTTCTAAGCCCCCATTTTTAACTCCAAGGCACATCCGGGATAGTCGGGTGGGAAACCATTGCGTTGAGTTGAATGTGAGGCTCGGGCCTTTTTAATTCCTAGGCCTCATTTGAATTCAACAGAACTGTCGTACCCAAAAACGACGGAAGTCGTGCCCAAAAAAGGCCGGCAGTCAGAAGCGGAAATACATCAAGCATAAGGATTACTGCTGGATGGGATTGTCTGAAAGGAGCAGCTGGTGGTCTAAAGGGGAAGGAAGACCAAAGCTGTGCTGGCCCAAAGCCTCCTTGAGGCCCAGTGGAGTACTCCTGCTTCTTCTGGCCTTAGGAATCCTGACCAAAATGTAAAATAAATTACTTCGCATCTTCTGGCCACTCTGCTACCTCTCATCAGATTTCAGGTTTGATGCAGTGCATACCTCCTCTTTCCCCGAGTTAAAATGGAGTAACGGTGCTGATTGCATCACTGGGCCATAACATTTGTGTTAAGTAGGCTCATGCCTGCCTGGGGCAGGTGGCCCTTCAGTGCCGGAAATGTCCCTGGTTAAAATGGTGGGTATGGGGAATGCAAATGTGTCATACTGGCACAAACTATTGTCTGTGCACAGCATAGATGTGTATCATGACGCTCAGAGGCAAAGTACTTAAAAGTTTGAATCCATGCTCCAATTAATGTGCTCAATTTTCCCCAGTGATTTGCGGCGTTTTTTTGGCATGTGCCGCTTTTTTTGGCCTAAATTTTAAAAATCCAAGTTTCCCCAATCTTTGTGCGCCAGTTAGTTACGATTTTATTAGGTAATTTTTTTTCATCATGGGAGCATAACCTGATGTCTGCGCCAGTTTTTCACAATTATGAAAGTTTGGCCACTCCCAAAAATCCTTCTAGGCACTTGAGGAAAACCAGCGCACATTAAAAAAAATTGGTGCAGAAAGACACCATTGTTTTTATGAGAAATTTTGGAGGGAGTCAAGAACACACAAATATGCATAATCAAGCTTAAATTTTTAAAACTTAAAACGCAAGAAATGGAAGTTTAATGGAATTCTTTAAGTTTTGATTTTTTTAAAAACTGACACACCACCACTGAACGTCTCCAAATCGGGCTCGTGAGTCAGAGCATCGGCCGGCAGAATCGGTCCCTCGTCCAGACACAGGAGCTCGGGGCTCGGCTTGAAAAGAAGCTCCGGGGAGGTGGGGGGGGGCTGTGGAAGGTGAACTGAAGGCATGAGAAGTCTTACACTATGCATCAAATGAAGCCCGTTGGAGGGGATGGTGGGGCGATTCCTGATCATTGCGCCTACTCAGACCTGGGTGTGGTCCATACTAGGGCATCTACCTTGGGGAGAGAGAGAGAGAGAGAATAAAGAAACTTGTCCTGCCTGCCATTTTGAGCTTCTTGCAAAGGTACAATTTAATCATGGGGGCAATACTGACAATGCCATACCTTGTACAAGCCTTCTGCATGATGGTGCTGCGGAGAAGACAATTGATTCAACGTCATCACATGAGGAACCTCAGAGCACGCATGGTGATGGGCAGGAGGCCTTACTCACATCGGATATATCGAGAGAGGCGTTCGTACCTGCACCTGAGTGATGCAGACTGTGTCAGAAGACTGCGTTTCTACAAAGAAGTTGTAACAGATCTGTGAGTTAGTAAAAGCAGACCTGCAACTTAGAAGCGTCAGGAGGACTGCTTTGTCAGTTGAAGGGAAGGTTACAGCTGCACTTTCATTCTATGCATCTGGATCGTTCCAGGCCACAACAGGGGATGTGTGCGTGCCATTTCTCAACATGCAACACATATCTGCATTCGGCAGGTGACTGCAGCACTATATGCCTAGAGTAATGTCGAGATAAAGTTCCCCATGTCCGTCCAGGCAATGCGTGAAAGGGCTGTGGGCTTCTCCAGGATTGCTGGTTTCCCAAAAGTACAGGGCTGCATTGATTGTACCCGCATCGCCTTGCGAGCACCTTTGGAGAATTCTGAGATGTACAGGAACAGAAAAGACTTCCACTCCGTTAATGTGCAGCTCATGTATCGCATCATGTCAGTTAATACAAGATACCCTGGGAGCACCCATGATACGTTCATCCTACACGAGAGTATCTGCCATGTTTCAGCTTTATATCCCATTGCCGCCTCTTTGCATCCTCTTCACAAGTTACTTTCCCACCTAGCTCTCACTTGATTCCGTTTTGTTTTCAATCTTCATGTTATTGTTGTAGCTTTTTCTGTTATCCACTGTTTTAGGTTGCTTTGTCATTATATTGTGAATGAACTTTGAACTAAAATGGTTCTAGACTGTGGTCTTGTTTGTCCTTGTGCATTGCTACATCCAATCAACTAGTGCATTATTAAAGATTTTGCGTATGTGTTCACTTCTGTCCACAAAGCTTACTTTTTGCTGTCTTGATTTTTGGTGATGCTTTTATGTCAATATTTAATCATGAATTGATTGGAAGATGTTCTCCACTTAAGGCTCGTCAGCATCTGAATCATCTTCTGCATCGGCTTCAGTCTCGTCAGGGTTGACCTCAACTTCTGCAAAATATAACAGAACAGACAAATGGTTAGCAGCAAAGGAGGGGGCAGGGTGGCATGAGTAGGCTCACACAGCACAGGCAGCAGGCTGATTTGAAGGACCACGATGAATAATAGCACATTGCATCAACCAAAGCATAGCTGACGGAGACATCCCCATGAACCGAAGCATGGCTAGCCCGCACGGTACTTAAAATTTAGCAAAACTAGACTCTGGAATTTGCAGGACTTACTCTCTCCCTCGAGTTGTGGGCCCAGCTTGTGCAATGGTGGTTGCTTTTCTTCAGGCAGGACCCATCAAAGCAGCGACCCTCTCTTCCAAGAGTGTTTGGCTGCTGATTTGCCGGGCTTCCTCCTGTTCGAGTTCTTTCTCGTTTGTTGTGTGCCACTTTCCTCTCTGCAAAGATGAAAATATAACTTTTTAGAGAGAGTGTCTTTCTGCTGGGTGGGATATATACAGTTGGTCACATTTACAATTGCAATTCCATTGAATAAATGAAAATATTACTTACACTAACTACTTGATCAAGGTCTTGCCACTTCTTTTTGTACTGGCTTCCAGACCTCGAGGTGGTCACCATTGCACAGTAATCTTCTGCAAGTTTGTTCCAGTGCTTCTTAATTTCTTTTGGTGAAACTTTTATGTGACCTCTGCTGGTATTCAGCTCGTGCCATCTGCCCTTAATCACAGTAACTAGTGCCTCCACTTCATTCTGTAAGAAATTCTTGGTCTTTGTGCATCTTGTATTGCAGCTCCGATTTTTCCAATGAGAATTAAAATTCTCACACACAACTGGCTCTTCAAAAATGGCTGAGTGCAGACTGGGAGCTGTATTGGGCCTGCGCGCCTATAGGAATCACGTCAAAAACGTCACTTTTTTCCTGCATGCGCAAAAGGGGGGACATTGTTTTTTTCGACGCAGTCATTAGGCTCCACCCCCCCGAAGATACAGAACTGGCTGCATGGCGCCAATTTCACAAAATAAAACGAGGGAAAACTTGCTACTTTTTTTTTTGAGTAGTAGGTGCCAAGAAAAACGGGCATAACTCTGGCAATATGTCAAAAAACGGCATTGCGGAAAATTGAGCCCAGTGTGCGTACCTGTCAGATTGCTGATCCTAACAGTTCTTGGTGTTCTGATGTAGAATTTAGCCATCAATAAGGCAAAAGCACTAAAAGTGAGCACAAATTACTCAGTGTAGATTTTCATCTTCACTGCCTGAGCATATTATCACCCGCTGGATTTTCATTTTCAATTAAATGAAAATCGCGCATGTTCTATATGGACGGTTACCACACAGATGGTGAAGACAAAAATCTACTAACAAGTAAATCAAAACTATTTAAAATATTTTTTTCCTAACCTTGGAAAATTATGTGTTGCTATGGAATCCTAAAGAATAATGCAGCACAAAAAGTTTTAAGAAAAACTCAAAATTAGCTATATTTGTGAAAAAGGGCCAGTAGTAAAGAAAATCGGACTTATTTATACTTAAACATGCTATAGAGTAGTAACTCGGAAAATAAGTTGAGAAATTCTTATGTTTCATTCTTGTGTTCATCCTTTTTGGTCATTTTGTTTTTTGTCTTCAGTACTATAGTTAGGAGGCATCCCATTCCTGGTATATTGTTTTTGTAACTACTATTGCATCACTTGCCATGATTTCTCAGCTACCATAAAAATGAAATCCTATAACTCTCTTGTCAGAATGATCTTGGAAGAAATGCTGCTGGACAATCTGCTGAACTTTGCTGCCACTCCAAAAGGGTTGTTACTTCTTCAGCAAACAGGAGCAATAAATGAGTGTGTGATTTACATGTTTAGCAGATTCACTAAAAAGCTGCAGGTATGTATAGACGTGTGATTATGTTTTGTTTTTCATAGGTATTGATTATTTGGGAATGAAGGGATCTGTATTTTGTCCGATTTTATAATAAACTATTGGCCCAGAAATTCCTCTGACAATTGCCTCCTCGCTGGATATTTTTTACGAATTTACCTGGTGGTCTAGGAGTCGCCCTGATTTCCGATGGGGTGACCTTCTCCTCCCGCGCTGCAAATCGCACTCCCGTGCAGAAGGTCCCGACGCAGAAGATGCAGTCATGTATGACTGCTCAGCCAATCAGGTGAGTATTTCACAGATTCCCATTAATAGCACTGAGACTCGCATAACTACGAGTTCTCAGTGCTATTAATGGGAATAAAAGCAATCACACAAAATAATAACAAATAAAAAGCAGACCACACATTTAAAATTAATGGAAATTAAAGTTATTATGTCTTATAAAAATAAAATATTTTCCCGATTTTTAAAAAAGTTTTTAAAACTATGGTTAAAAATAAACTTACCGTAGTGGGGAGGGTTTTTAACAATAAACTATGTGTTTATAATTTTATTTTACAATTTCTTTTGTGTGTTTTAAAACACTTGCGCCTGTAAAAGCAGGCTTTGTGCCTGTTTTTTTCAAGCGCAAGATTTTTGAGGACATTTGCTGGGCAACATATGGGTAAATAGCCCAATCTTGCCCGTACAAATGTCCTCGCTCCCAATCTGGCATCCTCGCTCCCAGTCTGGCATCCTCGCTCCCGATTTGGCTCTGATCTGTCACGCTCCAGCTTGACAGATCGGAAAAGCTGGAAATTCTGCCTCATTATTTTATCAGCTCCTCTAATTTGTGACTGTTGTCCTTTGATCATTCTTCCCTGTATCACCCTGAAGCCATTGTTAGCCCTGACCATGGCATTTTATTTCCTCTTGCCCTTCTCAACCTCTCCGATATTTGACATGATTGATGATTTCATTCTTTTACGTGGCTCTTCTCCATTGTCCATCTCTGTGGAACCACCCTTATGTCTTTATATTCCTATCTGTACCAATGTAGCTTGCATATCTCTAGCAAAGATCTCTTCTTCTTCCCTGCATGGTCACCTTGGGAGAGCCCCAAGGTTCTATCCTTGCCCTCAGTCTTCCTCATTTACATGTTGCCTCTTGGTCGTGTTATCCATAGGTATGGTGTCAGCTTCCATATATACGCTGATGAGACACAATTCTTTTTCTCTATCACTCCTCGACCCTATGACCAACACCGTGTTGTCAGACTGTTTGTTCACTATCAATTCATGAATGAGCCTGAACTTTCTTCAAATGTACACTAGCAAGACCAAACCATTCTGTTCAGTTCTTGTCATTATCTCAGCACCCTTGCCTTGACTCCAGCTCTTTCTGCATCTAGTCACTTAAGATGAATCAGAAATACATAACTTTGGTGTCCTATTTGACCCCGAGTTGAGCTTCAAACTCCATATTCTATCCATCATTGTGAGCTCTTACAGTGTCATCCCCTTTATCTCTGACTTAGAAGGTTGTGAGTTTAAGTCTCACTCCAAGTCTTGAACACACTAGAGTGTAATTTGTGGCCTCTATGGGCGTATATGAGGCGCGCACACACCCATGCAAAGCGCATGTGCGAAAACCCGGAAGTTGCGATCTGTCAAGAATTTTCTTGACAGATCCAATGCATCCCCAGGAAAAGGGCATTCGTGGGTGGAGATTTGGGCTATTTGCCCAACTTCTGCCTAGCGAATGACTATGAAATTCTTTCGCCTGCTTTTACCAACGTAATTGATAAAAATGTATTTAATTTTTTTTTTAATCAGCTAAGTTTATTTTTAGTCCCTTTAAAACATTAAAATGTATTTTTTGAAAAATTACATTTTTGTTTTAAATATTTAATTAAATGGCACTTCAATTTTAAATATGTAATTTTTAAAAATGTATTTGATATGTAGATGTATTTTTTGGTGTATTCCTATTCATGCTTATGGGCATTCCGTTCAATCTCCGTACATCCCGGTCCATCAGGTACGTGGGCATTTTATTTGCGGATCGGAGGCATTTCGACCGCAAATTTAGGGCCATAATCTAGGCTAAAACTTCAGTGCATGGGGAGCTGCATTGTCAGAGATGTTACCTTTCAGATGAGACATTAAACTAAAACCCCATCTGACTGTTCCAGTGGTTTGGGTAATTATTAATGTCACCATAATTTTCTCAATGCCCAGTCCAACATTTATCTCTCAGCCAACACCACCAAAAACAACACTTTAATGTTTATGGGTTATGCATGTGTGAAAAATGGCTGCCTCTTTTATTCATGTAACAACATTAATTGAACAATGTAATTCATTTTGAACAGTTCTGAAATGAGATCAGGCACTGTATAAATTCACGGTCTTTTCTTTTTTTTATTGAGGCTCATGTACCAGAGGCTAAGGACAATTGAGAGATGCTTTTGTAATGTTATTTTTACTTCAATTATTTTTCTGCCTGCCAAATGTCATCTCCACTCCCAGAAAGTGTTGACTCATTGCTGGGATATGGTCTTATGGGTACTGTGCACCATATCTCACCAAAGTGGCCATACTTCATGTGTCAGCTTAGACAACAGCTTAGTATCAGCAGGCTAGTCAAATAAAGAGGGCCCCAGAGCTGAGGCCAGTGCTATCCTCAACCATCATCCACAAATAGGGATTCCATCAGGAGAACACTGGATAACCTTGGCTGATTTCCGAACCCAGAGACTCTGTGGCTAACTAGAATTGTATTGGTTACTGGTCTTCAAGGACTAGTTATTCGCTCACTTAAGCAGCTAAACAATTGGAAGAATATGGCAACCTCTTACTTTAAAGTCATTATCATTTTTTTTTAATCCATTTACACCTATGAGTAAATTTGTCTTTTTTTACTTGTGTGCATGTCCACAAATGAAGAATAATTTGTCATCTCAAATATTCCTCTAATGCCAGTTATTGAAGCTTTCTATGTCCCCATGGCTATTGTAGTGATTTGAAATTCCAGAATAATGACATGTAATACTGATTTGCAGTGCACACCCTAAATTCTGGTACTAACATTCTTAAGCAGAAGAGCACTGGAATTCCAATTATAAATCAGCAGACCTGTTTTCTTCAAACGGTCACAGATTAACATTCATCATCATCCTAGGCGGTCTCTCGAACGGGGATGACTTGCTTCCACGTGAGTTCACAGATGTTTCAATGAAGGACCCAATGTTCCAGCCCTGAACTCCAATTGAAGGGGTGGAATATGCCTGTGCGTGGATTTTTTTAACATGTGGTGACTGTTGCACACCAGCCACCACATGGGCTTGACAAAGCTAGGCTTTTATCCAGTGGCAAGGGTAAACCAGGACGACTGGAGACCTGCTCTGCTGCACTGACATAGTGCACACACATATCGTAGTGTGGGCAGGCCCGTGCTGCCCCTGGGCCCTCGGTTCTTCTGAGCCACGTACCCTCATTCACCGCACCTCCACCGCGATCTCTCACCGCTCCTCCGCCACAAGCATTCGCCAAACCTCCGCTACGATCCCTCACTGCTCCTCCGCCATATAAATACTCGCCGCACCTCCGCCACGATCTCCCTCTGCACCAAATATTCCCCGAACCTCCGTCATGATCACCCGCCAAGTCTCAGCCACAATCCCTCATCACTCCTCCGCCTCGATCACTCGTCGGAAGTCCGCCACGACCTTCCCGCTCCTCTGCTGTACCAGAGCCCTGCCGATATTCCTGCCCACGCTCCAAACGGCGACCTGGGTCCTGATGATGTCACCCAGTTGCCCACCTCGAAGCCATCGCATATTTGTGACGGCTCGTGCTGAAGCTGCAGTGGCATACTCCAGCTCTTTTTATAGCCTCGATATTCGAAGTGATATAATGCAAAACAGGAATAATATGCAGAGAATTTACTTACTTTGCTTTTTCTGTTAATTTGGCAGGTCAGCAAATGTGAAAAGTTTGGATATGGAGTAATGGTTACGCAAGTAGCTGCAACAGCTCCTGGAATTGTGGCACTGCAAAGTTCAGGTAAATATTGATTAAAGGCATGTCTACCAAATTGAAAATATTTTGCCATTTAGAACCACTGGATGTTTTAGTATATGACATTTGCAACGCAAACTAAAATACACATTCACTGTAAATAATATATTAATCTTAATTGTAGTGGAACACTCTTTAGATTATAAATGTTTACACTTTCATTTAAAAAAAAACTTTCTCCTTTAGGTTATTTCTGCATCATTCCCATGTCAAATAAGTGAGCAGAAGGTCTGTTTATAAACTTCAGCCAATATTTGTCTAACTTGCTGCTCGGAGTTTTGTGTGACAGTAGAATATTAGAAATTGCGCCTTGTGACCCATCACATCTTTGCTGCTGCTAACTCTTCAACTGGAGCCATCTACTCTGAGATCATTTTTTTGTCATTTTCCTTTTCCATTTTATATTCTTTCATTCCAAATAATTATCCATTTCCCTTTCAAATTATGTTAAAATGTCTCTGGCTCAATAGCCACTTCTGGTAAAGTATTTCATATTCTAATAATTCTCTGTGTGGATAAAAAATTATTATAACTTTCTCCTTTTATTTTTTCATGATATTCCTGGGTCTATGCTATCTTGTTATCCTCATGTTAATCAGTGGCAACAAACTTTCACCACTTACCTTCTCAAAACTTTTAATAATTTTGAAAACCTCTGTTAGATTCCCCCATAACCTTCCAAGTTCAATGAAAAAAATCCAACTTTTTGAGCCTTTCTTCATAATTATAACTTCTAATTTCTGGAAACATGTTAGTGATTCTTTAATGTACCCTTTTCATGACTCTAATATTCTTTGGTGTGCCCAAAAAGCAAACAATATTTCAAATATGAATTTAACTTGCTTTTACATTCAATGTCCCTCTTTATAAAAGCTAGAATCTCATTTGTCTTTTTATGGCTTGTTCTACCGGCGCTCCCACCTTTATAGATCGTGGAGCATAAACACTGGCGTAGACCTGTTGGGCTGAATGGCCTATTTCTGTGCTGTAAATTCTATGTAGCTCTATGTAATCTGTGTTCTGCCACCCTGCTAAGAATCTTAGGGCTGGATTTTCGGCTTTTGAGATTTTGGGGCAGTAATGGTGGCGGGGCAGTCCTGATACTGCCTGGAACAAATTTGCACCCTCGTTTGCAAAATTTGGCAAAAAATGAGGTTCCATGATTGGCGGGAGGGGGCAAAATCAGCTGTTACACAGAGAAGTTTTTGCACCTCAGTTGAAAATTGCAGTGTTTTAAAAAAAAATTTGTTGATTTAAGGAACTTCATTGTTGTTCAGTGCCCTGCATCATAACATTGTATATTGTATAGTCTTCTTTTGGTGAGCGGAGTTTTTGTTACTTTGTTGCAGTAAAATTTATGATTCATCCTTTGCCATTGGTGTCTTGTGTATCATTCCAACGTTCACCAGAGATGTGCCTTTATGGGGGCACATAGCGTGTCCAGTGTTAGCTCCATCCCTCAGTTTCCTCCATTTTGGAGAGCCGGTCCATTATGAGCTGGCGACGTGCGACTCTTGGTCCAGCAGCATTTCCACATTGCCTGCCCCGTGGATGGTGTGGATATCCAATGGGGGTTCCCCAGGCTCCTCTTCGTCGTCCTCCTCCTCCTGAGGTGGGCCTGCAATCCCCAATCGCAATGCCTGGCCCCTCATGATGGCCAAGTTGTGCAACATGTAGCACACCACAATGAATTCGGATACCTGTTGAGGGGAGTATTGAAGGCTTCCTCCAGGGCGTTCCAGGCATCGGTCTGCTTGTAGGAGATGGCATATTGCTCTCAGCACTTCCTTTCGGAAGTGCAGCCTTCTCACACACTGCTCCTCAGAAAGCTGGAGGTATGAGCATTGGTGCCTGTAAATCCGTGGGGGGTAAGCCCTCCTCCCCAGACATCTTCGGCCTCTCCTCATCCGTGGGCCGACATGGCCAAGAGCCCTTCTTCTAGCTTGACGCCACCTAGCAATAGCATGCAGCGTGTGATACACTGGCGAACTAGTAATGCCCCCATTAAAAAATCATTTATATAAATAAAAAACGAGGAGTCTCAGCACAGATACCTGAGGAACTTACTCTTTGATTTTTAATTTCCTTCTTTTCTCAAAAGAGCAGATTAATATCGGGTCATGTCAGTGATTTTGCCCCTGGTTTTTTCGAATCACCCCTCTTACAATAGTTCTAGATACCGGAATTATAGTCGTGAACAATAATATACAGTAATAGACAGATCTTTTCAGTCTCCACCATCACAATGCTTTTATTCAAGTTAAAACACACCTGCACCCAGTAAAAACACACTCTGGTAGTGTAATACAAACAACCACAGTATAACACACAGTCTGGCCTGTCTAAACAGGCCCCTAACGCGAAGTACCCATGTCTAAAATACCCCTGCTCGGATTCAAAATTGCACCACTGGATCTGGCCAGCAGAATGCATACGCATATGATTCTTGCAAAAACGTCCCCACTAAAACCCCTAAGGCTTGGATGGGACACATGACACCCTTTCACACTATGCGGTGGTCTTAAGGATGCGGGGGTTGGGATACATGCTCACCAATTACCCCTCTGGCTTACTCGCTGCTTCTCCCGATGAGGCGTATCTTCTGGGTCTTCAAGTCCAGCCTCAAGGTCAGCTTCCCAGTCGAAGTAGCAAGGCTCTCTGGTGTTTCTTCTTTCCGTCCCAGATGGAGTGCTCAGTCCTTGTGCGTTGCAAGCAGGCATAGAAGAGGGGAGAGAGAGCAAGATGGCAGCCAAAATTGCCTCTTTTATACTTACAAAAATGTGTACTTTTCGCGCCAAAAATCCAACTGTCCTTCCCCTGAGGCTGTGCAACTGAAAAGCAAAATCAAGTCCCTGGCTTGTTCCTTTGTCAACTGGGCTGTACCTCGATGTGTGGCTCCGAAGAGTCTGTGGTCAAATAGCTTTCCTTTGTCTTTCGATGGCCTGAAACCCAGGCCACTTTACTTAATGTCTCACTGATGGGTTCCCATTCCATGGCAAAAGGCACCCATCAACCATGATGTTCCTGCTTTCAGCCATTCTCATTCCCGCCTAGCTGATGTGTATTCAAGTTAAACATGTTTGGACCTGCCCCAGCTCAGTGCTGTATGCTCTCTGCAGTAACAGAATCTTAGTCATGGCAGGAAGGTAGCGGGATCAGAGGAGGTAAATTACTGCTCTCATTTTAATTGCCCACCTTTACCCGGTTTCCGCTAGACGGGGCGAGTTAAAATCGGGGCCTCTGTGATTACAGAGAGACTACATTTTCTTTTCCTCACTGAATTGAGTAAACACAAGTTGCAGTGGTAGATCAATATAGATTGGGCCCTTTCTAAACATTCTGACAATGTAACAACAGCCAGTGTAAACTACTACTTAAGCTGATTCTTAGAATCTGTTCTCTGTTGTCAATATATTAGCTCCATATGCCACTTCGTGATTCCTATTGCTTTTTTGGAGAAGGGTTGTAAGTGGTAGGAAGACCCAAGAGTCAGTGCTGGGTCTTTTTTAATATAGATGATTTGAACTTTTGCAAAGGGAACATAATATTCAGATCTGCAGATCACATAAAAGTATATTGTTTGTCAAAAAGCGAGGAGGACTGTAAAAACCTTCAGAGGATATACACAGGTTAGTAGAATGGACAGATGGGTGAAAAATTTAACTTAATGTACAGAAATATGCGGTAATATATTGTCAGTGGAAAAGCAATTGAGTATACATTCAATGGAAAGTTGCTGGAGCATGTGGATGAATAGTCAGGTTCAACTGCATTAATTCCATGAAATTGCAATGCACGCAGATAAAGCCAGAAAAAAAGGCTTCTAGCATAGGGCCTTGTACAAGAACAAAGGAGCTAATACATTTTTTACAAGGCAATAGTTAGGCCATAGTTAGAGTACTCTGTACAGTTTTGAGCACCATATTACAGAAAGGTAATTAAAAACATCAAAAAATGTACAGTGTAGGTTCACTAGGATGAATGTGGTTATCAGGAGAGACGAAATATTGGGACTATTTCTACTTAACGGAGAAGGCGAAGAGGAAATTTAATAGAGATTTTTATGTGATTTCAACAGGATAAATAGGATAAAACTATCTCCTCTGGTTGCTGAGTCAGTGACAAGTGTTCATCAATTTAAAATAGTAATTGAATGAGTGAGGAGCCCATTTCTCTAACCCCCATAGCGTTTTCTCCCACCTCTGGGTCTCTCCGCTTTCGGCTTGTTATTGGACTGCTTTAAGCCCTTCTCTCACCTACTCTTCTACCTCCCACCTCATTGTCTGCACATTACTGAGCTGCTTTAGGCCTGCTGCCCTTCTACTCACCAAATGTCAGCCTTCAGCTTAGTTTTGACACCACTTTTCAGCTTTCAGTGCCATTATATATATATATCCTTGACATCAAGGCAGTATTTGACTAAATGTTGCATCAAGGAGCCCTAGTAAAATTGAAGTCAGTGGGAATTGGGGGGAAAACGCTCCACTGGCTGGAGTCATACGTAGCACAAAGGAAGATGGTTGTGGTTCTTGGAGGCCAATCATCTCAGCCCCAAGACATTGCTGCAGGAGTTCCATCGGCCAACCATTTTCAGGTGCTTCATCGATGACCTTCCCTCAATCATAAGGTCAGAGGTGGGGATATTTGCTGATGATTACACAGTGTTCAGTTCCATTCGCAACTCCTCATATAAAGAAGCAGTCCATGCCAGCATGTAGCAAGACCCGGACAACATTCAGGCTTGGGCTGATGTGTGGCGTGAGGCAATGACTCTCTCCAACAAGAGAGAGTCTAACCATCTCCCCTTGACATGGAAGGTCATTACCATCGTCGGCTCCCCACAAGTAACATCCTGGGGGTCACCATAGACGAAGAACTTAACTGGACCAGCCACACAAATACCGTGGCTACAAGAGCAGGTCAAAAGCTGGGTCATCATCATAGGCAATCCCTCAGAATCGAGGAAGACTTGCTTCTACTCTAAAAATGAATTCTTAGGTGACTGAACAGTCCAATATGAGAACCACAGTTCCTGTCACAGGTGGGATAGACAGTCGTTGAGGGAAAAGGTGGATGGGACTGGTTTGCCGCACGCTCCCTCCGCTGCCTGCACCTGGCCGCCGCATGTTCTCGGCGATGACAATCGAGGTGCTCCGCTCCCCCTGCCCCCGGATGCACCTCCTCCACTTAGGGCGGTCTCTGGCCAGGGACTCCTAGGTGTCAGTGGGGTTGCTTTGAGGGTGTCCCTGAAACGTTTCCTGTGCCCACCTTTGGCTTGTTTGCCGTGAAAGAGTTCTGAATAGAGCGCTTGCCCTAGGAGTCTTGTGTCAGGCATGCGAACAGTGTGGCCTGCCCAGTAGAGCTGATTGAGTGTGGTCAGTGCTTCAATGCTGGGGATGTTGGTCGAGGACGCTAACATTGGTGCGTCTGTCCTCCTAGGGAATTTACAGGATCTTGCGGAGACATCGTTGGAACCAGTGGGAACCTGTTCAACCTTCGTCGTCTCCAGGCCAGATCCAAGACCGTCCCGACCTCTATCGTCGAGCTATAGTACATGGACGACGCCTGCGTCTGCGCACATTCAGAGGCTGAACTCCAAGTCATAGCCAACTTCTTCACTGAGGCGTACGAAAGCATAGGCCTTACACTAAACATCCATAAGACAAACATCCTCCACCAGCCTGTCCCCGCCACACAGCACTGCCCCCCAGTCATCAAGATCTACGGCGCGGCCCTGGAAAACGTGGACCCTTTCCCATACCTCGGGAGCCTCTTATCAACAAGGTCCGACATTGACGACGAGATTCAACACTGCCTCCAGTGCACCAGTGCAGCCTTCAGCTGCCTGAGGAAAAGAATGTTCGAACATCAGGCCCTCAAATCTGCCACCAAGCTGTAGTAATATCCGCCTTCCTGAATGGCTCAGAGACATGGACCATATACAGTAGACACCTCAAATCGCTGGAGAAATACCACCAGCAAAAGTTGGGTATTCTGTGGTGAGTGTCACCTCCTGACTTCCTAAAGCCTTTCCACCATCTATAAGACATAAGTCAGGAGTGTGATGGAATACTCTTCACTTGTCTGGATGAGTGCAGTTCCAACGACACTCAAGAAGCTTGACACCATCCAGGAATAAGCAGCCCGCTTGTTTGGCACCCCATCTCATCATCATCATCAGTCCCTCGGAGTCGAGGAAGACTTGCTTCCGCTCTTAACATGAGTTCTTAGGTGGCTGTACAGTCCAATACGAGAATCACAGTCTCGATCACAGGTGGGGCAAATAGTCGTTGAGGGAAGGGGTGGGTGGGTCTGGTTTGTCGCACGCTCTTTCCGCTGCCTGCGCTTGATTTCTGCATGCTCTCGGCGATGAGACTTGAGGTGCTCAGCGCCCTCCTGGATGCACTTCCTCCACTTAGGGCTGTCTTGGGCCAGTGTCTCTCAGGTGTCAATGGGGATATTGCACTTTATCAGGGAGGCTTTGAGGGTGTCCTTGTAACGTTTCCTTTGCCCACCTTTGGCTCGTTTGCCGTGAAGGAGTTCCGAGTAGAGCACTTGCTTTGGGAGTCTCGTGTCTGGCATGCGAACTATGTGGCCTGCCCAGCAGAGCTGATCAAGTATGGTCAGTGCTTCAGTGTTGAGGATCTTAGCCTGGTCGAGGACGCTAATGTTGGTGCGTCTGTTCTCCCAGGGGATTAGTAGGATCTTGCGGAGACATCGTTGGTGGTATTTCTCCAGCGACTTGACCATCTACCACCTTAAACATTCACTGTTCACTCCACCACCGGCGCACCATGCCTGCAGTGTGTACCATCTACAAGATACACTACAGCAACTCATTAAGGCTTCTTTGACAGCACCTCCAAAACCCACGATCTCTACCACCGAGAAGGACAGTGGCAGCTGGCGCATGGGCACACCATCACCTGCAAGTTCCCCTCAAAATTACACACCATCCTGACTTGGAAATATATCGCCGTTTCTTCGTCGCTGGGTCAAAATCCTGGAACTTCCTCCCCAACAGCATTATGGGAGTACCTTCACCACACAGACTGCTGCGGTTCAAGAAGGCACCTCACCACCACCTTCTCAAGGGCAATTAGGATGGGCAATGAATGCTGACCTTGCCAGCGATGCCCACATCCCATGACTGAATAATAAAAAAATATCCAGCAGCAATTCTTTTGCCTCTCAATTCCTTTGGGCTCTGGTTCTGCAGTGATCCTTCTCTTCAGCTGGGTAGGTGAAAAGGAGCAAAGGGAATGGGGGAATGCAGTGGTTGAGGGGTGGTGTAAAGAGATAGAGGAGGCAATGGAAATGAAAGGGTAGTGGGTAGTGAAGGCAATTGGGAAGATGGAGTTCTGACTGTATCACGCTCACATCCCGCTGTTTCCCAGCCCCTTCAGTGGTTGCAGTTCCCATTTAAATGCTCTAACAACATAGCCCTCCAGTGCTCCCACAACCTAGCCTACACCTCTTCTCCCATGCTCAGCTGTTCCCATACCCGAGTTTTACCAGTCTCTCAGGCCCCTCGTTGACTGCCTACAGATGCCAGCAACCCCTCCTATTCTTCCTAATCTTTCAGTACTCCCAGTCTCCAGAACCCCTCCCACCACCTTCCAAATACAGATGCCAGACTCCTCAACCCCCATGGTTCCAACTCATATTCCTGCATCTCATAATTTATGGTTGCAGCTGAATATTTATAATACATCTTTGCCAATTAAAAATAATCTAAACATTCCCATTGTTATTCCTGTGAGCACTTTTATATGCCTTCTTAAATTAACATTGCCAAATATTCAGCTCCTATTTCTTTCCTACTGTAAATGATACTGGATTTTCACCCTTTTGAAAAATGTAAGCTAGAGGGACTGAGATTACCAATCCTAGCCACAAAATGAATAAATATACAAGATAGTAAGTCATATGTGAGTAACTTCATCTGTGCTGACAATTCATTTGATGCGGAATATCTGATTAATCAATATGGTATATGCTAGCTGTCAGATTTTTGATGTACAGTATTTTTTAGCGTGTCATCATTTAATGTCTGAATAATAGAATCTATTTTTGCTGTTAGGGTTCATTAAAGCCCTAGTAATGGAGCTGTGGTGTGTTCTGGAGTGTGGAAGAGATGATGCAAGAATGATCAACCCAAAACCAACACCGGTGGAACCCATAGACAGAAGTTGTCAGAAGGTATGGGAAAGTTTGAAACCGAACTCTGGATTTTAAGCCATCTGGTGCTGTCAGTAATAAGGAATGGACTGCTTTCCATTTCAGGTGATCCATGTGAGGAGAGATTCAGGAGAGCCAATCTCTCCCAGGTTAGATACAGTATGGTAATACCTTCCCTCTGGTCAGAAGAGCACTCCCTACTATCCCAGTTTGTTGTCTCTGTCATCAACCATTCTGTGGCCTTTCAGATAGCCAATTTTGGATCAAGGAAGTTTTCTGCTGGATGTACAAGATTTAGACTGCCCAGGGTTATTTCACAAAAGACCCATGTGACCAGATAAGACTTTTAATTCACCAGTCAGAGGGGAATTTGAAGTTGGGTTCTAGCAGTGAAAGTCCAACACTGAACTACCCTGACAAAGAATCAGAATTATTAAAGGTTTTGATAGAGTAGACTCAGAGGGAATGTTTTCACTTGTGGAAAAGGGAAAAACTAGAGGCCATTGATATACGATAGTCACCAAGAAATCAAATAGGGAATTTAAAAGAAACTTCTTCAGCCAGAGAGTGATGAGAATGTGGAACTCGCTACCGTAGAGAGTGAGGGAGGCGAATAGTATGCATTTAAAGGGAGGCTCGATGGGAGAAGAGAATAGAGGTTTATGCTGATACAGTTAGATGAGGAAGGATAGGAGGAGGCTCGAGTATAGCATAAACACCGGCATAGATTGGTTGGGCCAAATCGCCTGTTTCTGTGCTCTATATTCTATGTAATTCTATGCAAGACAAACATTTCCATTTAATCCAAAGAAATTATCTATTTGCAGTTTCCTATTTCCTGTTAAATCTAATTTTCTTCGAGTAGAATTATATTTTTCTTCATTAGTTTATTCCAATAATCGTAGTAACTTGCAGCTAGAAATCTGACACTGGTTCACTTTCCTTTTTTATTCATTATTTGTCGACAATCATAACCTCTGCTGCAAAATTGCAGGTTTTGCAGGTTGTGGTTAGTGCTAAAAAAACAAGCAGCAAATAAGTAAAATAACAGTTATTCTTAAAGTAAGTAGAAATCTATATCCTCTTCATCTTAAACAAAACAATGTTAAATAAAAAAAATAAAGCAGTTTGATTTATATTTTAAAGAAGTTCTTATGGTTCGACTTTAAGATCAACATTTTTAGGACCTAATTTTAGTTATCACTTAAGAATACATTTTTTGATTGCATTTTTCCGACTTACAAATCAAGGGTTTATGATCATGCTGCCTATGAATTTCCATCCGTTCATATCCCAGCGGGCAAAATTCTGCAATAGGAGAATGCAATCAGAAAATTTACCCTTTAATATTGGCCTGTTCCCCTAGCTAATGGCACCACAATTTGTTCAGATCGCTGTGTGGAAAAAAAAACTTCGTAATTTTAAAAATTAAATCTTGCTCCAGTGCTGAGTTAACGGATCTCAGTTGGGACAGAGATATGGGTGCCACATTTGTCATCAACCACCCCTGATTAGTGACCAGCAACACATGCTGGAAGTGCAAATCTGTGGACGTAGGGTGAAGACAAGATTAGGCTTGGCATTGGAATACCTTGTTGAAGCTTATGCATGAATAATTCCACTTGAGTGAGCTACCAACACCGTAACTGGAGCCTACAGAATGTCACAAGGTGCCAATGCTTTTAGGAAGGGATGGGAATATTGGTGAGGGAAAAAACATCCTATTAAAGATATTTTTGTATATAATAACTGCTAAAGGCTGCACAGTAATCAGTTCAGAATGTTGTTGAAATTCTTGTTGAACAGTCTTGTGTATACAGGTTGTACCTCTCCAGTTCGGGATTCCGAGAAACATCCCTGGTCCGGCATCAGTCCCGACATGGACTGCCCCTTTAAGCGGTGTTGCAGCGCGCGGGCTGGGCCGGGCCGGGGTGCTGCTGCGGTGTGTATGCGCAGTGATTGGCTGGAGCGGCAGTCAGTCAGTGTGTGCGACGATTGGCTGGAGCTGCTATCACTCAGTGCGGGTTCTGCTGGTGCTGGGGACCACGCCCACAGGCTGCAAGCGGGAGCCACAGACACAGCGCGCGCATGTTGCACAATGGCGGTGCCTGCAGCTCTGTGTTTCTCTCTCTCTCTCTCTCTCTCTCTCGGGAGTGAGGTGGTGTATGTGTCTGTGCATTGTGCAAAGCACTCTGACCTGCCCGGTGGTGGGCTGGGGGAGCGGTGAAGGAGGCAGGCTCTGATTCTCTGTCTCAGGATCCATCGCACACTCCATGCTATTACAAACTTCTGCATGAGTGTAGACCAGCAGCTGTTTAAAATACCTAACAGTCCATGTAAAGCGATCAGTACAGGTCTCTTCATTATTGCATTCATCTATATGGAAAGAGATAGATGTTTGTAATCATCATGAAGCCAGTTTGTATTGATTGGAGTAGTTATAGAGAAAAACTTTCCTCTTTGTTTTGCTCCAAATAAAGATATGACCTTTGACATACTTTGGCTGGAAACAATTAACTGTTCATGCTTGTGTTGAATATACTGTCAACAGTTTGTATTTCCAAAAAATACACCGTGCAATACCCCTTCTAATCAATGTACAATATGTATGGTTTCTTGTTCTGTGTTTTATTTTGGAGAATATTTCTTCATGCTTACTATGAAATGCTTTTTAATTTTTATAAATATTAATATAAATTTTTATGTGTTTCTAAGTCATTCCTAGCTCTGGTAAACCTGCTATCGTCTTACCACGCTGTGTATGAACTGATTGGCAATCTGCCACTGCCAAACAAGGCAGCATATTCCTTACGTGAAGTACCTAGCTCAATTGTTGTAAGTGTGCCTGCATTTTCTAACAATTACTTTACAATTTTTGAGTTATTATTGCTATTAAAAAAATTCTGCATAATGTTTTAAGATAAATATGTTTACCTTAAACTTTAGCAGCGAGAGTTTTCTTTTGACAAACGGAAAGTGTTGTTTAATTTCTATTTTTTATTCATTCTCGGGATGTGGACGTCGCTGGCAAGGCTGGCAATTAGTGCCCATCCCTAGTTGCCCTTGAGAAGGTGGTGCTAGGACGCCTTTTTATGCTGCAGTCTGTGGGGTGAAGGTACTCGCACAATGCTGTTAGATGGGGAGTCCGAGTGACTGCCTAAGAGATGGGGAGTTTCAGGATTTTGACTCGGCGACAATGAAGGAATGGTGATGTATGTCCAAGTCAGGATGGTGTCCAAGTCCAAGTCTGGAGGACAACTTGAATGTGATGGTGTTCCCATGCACCTGCTGCCCTTGTTCTACTAGATGGCAGAGGTCGCGGATTTGGGAAGTGCTGCTGAAGAAACATTGGCGAGTTACTGCAGTGCGTCCTGTAGATAGTACACACTGCAGCCATGGTACACGAATTGTGGAGCAAGTGGGCATTTAAGTCAGTGCTGATCAAGCGACTGCTTTGTCCTGGATAGTGTCAAGCTTCCTGAGTGTTGTTGGAGCTACACCCATTTGAGCAAATGGAAAATATTCCATTGCACTCCTGACGTGCCTTGTAGGTGGTAGAGAGGCTTTGGGCAGTCATGAGGTGAGCCACTCGATGCAGAATACCCAGACTCTGACCTGCTCTTGTAGCCATAGTATTTATGTGGCTAGTACAGTTACATTTCTGATCAATGGTGACCCTCAGGATGTTAATGGTGAGGGACTCGGTCTGGTAGTGTCATTCATGTCAAGGGGAGGTGGTTATGCTTTCTCTTGTTGGAGATGGTCATTGCCTGACACTTGTCTGGCACGAATGTTACATGCTTTTTAGCAGCCCAAGCCTGGATGTTGTCCATGTCTTGCTGCATGCGGGTATGGACTGCTTTATTATCTGGGGAATTGCGAATGGAGCGAATTGCAATCATCAGCAAACAACTCCACTTCTAACCTTATGATGAAGGACAGGTCATTGATGCAACAGTTGAAGATGTTTGGACCTAGGGTCTTTGGGCTCAGAATATTGGCCTCCAATGACTACAACCATCTTCCTTTGTGCTAAGTATGACTCCAGTCAGTGGGGATTTTCCCCCTGATCCCCATTGACTTCCATTTTGGCAGGGCTCCTTGGTATTACACTAAGTTGAATGCTGCCTTGATGTCAAGGATAGTCACTCTCATTTTACCTCTGGAATTGAGCTCTTGTGTCCATATTTGGACCAAGGCTGTATTGTGGTCTGGAACCAAGTGGTTCTGGCAGAACCCAAAATGAACATTGGTGAACAGGTTATTGGTGAGTAAATGCCACTTGGTAGCACTGTTGATGACTCCTTCCATCACTTTGTTGATGATTGGAAATAGGCTGATGGGGTGGTAATTGACCGGGTTGGATTTGTCCTTTTGTGGATAGGACATACCTGGGCAATTTTCTACATTGTTGGGTAGCTAACAGTGCTTTAGCTGTATTAGAACAGGTCTTCAGCACTATAGATGGAATATTGGCAGGGCTCGTAGCTTTTGGTGTATCCAGTGCATTCAGCGAATTCTTGATGTTATGTGGAGTGAATCGAATTGGCTGAAGACTGACATCTGTGGTGGTGGGGACCTCAGGAGGAAGCCGAGCAAAATCATCCACCGGCATTACTAGCTGAAGATTGTTGCAAACATTTCATCTTTTTCACTTTAATTTATAACCTACTAATAAAATTGCAAGAATGCAGTTTTGAAATGTTCCTTCTTAAGCATGCAGTTTTGTAGGCAAAACTAGGGCTGGATTTTCGGCTCGCTTGCTCTTCTGTTAGCGCCCCAGAGGGGCAGTAAATGGTATTTCTAGGCGTTACGGCGGGTGTCCAGCTTTTACCATTCAGCCGGCACATTCAGTTCATGGTTTGCGGCGGCGCAAAAACTTACCGCCCCACCCTCTAGTTTTACTGAGATCATGATGTCAATCAACATGCGATGATCCGCTACTGCCCCGGGTGCAAAATTTGGACCTATCGCCTCATTTAACGCCTACACCAGGAAACGTCTCAAAAACCAGGGGCTAGATTTTCCAAATTTTTGCATGCTTAATGCCCATTTAACGTCCATTTTACAGCTGAAATGACGTATATGGCCCATTTAGCCACAAAATGGAAACTGGACGGGCATTTTTCGGAAACTTACCGCTGAGCATTACTTCCCCATGTGCGAAACGACGGGAAAAAATAATACCGCCCGCCCATTTTTTGGGGGCGGAATCATCAGAATGGGCGAAATAAACGGCCATAATATCGGCCAGCATTACTTTCTGCACGGAATTACCGCCGGGATTCAATAATACCGCCCACCCATTTGTTTTTGTCGTAAGGAGCACATTTGGCGAAACTAATGCCCAGGAGATTGCCCACCGTCACTTTTATCACCTCGCACACATCACCCACAATATCGCTCACCCAAAAAAAACACCCAGGAAAAATGGAACTGTTCTGAACTAAAGCCAGCGGTGTGGGTGCCATTTTTAAAACCGCAGTTCGCTTCATTCAAAAGGCTGCTTCAACTTTGGGGGAGTTTGCATTGACTCGGGAGTTCTTGTCTGGTGAAGTGACCATCTCGACAGGCATATTTTCAGACTTTGGAATGTTGGGGGTTTACTCTAGGTGTATTTTAGTGAGGAAATTATTGTTTCTGATCAATCGCTATTATACTTTCTTTGCAATGGGGCCAGCCATTTCTCAGCCTGCATCGACTGCAGATGGCTCAATGTGTAAAGCACATCATTATGTGCCCAATTTAAGATGTGCAAGAATGAGGAGGAGGGCCAGACCATACATACCCCGCATGTACAGAGAAAAGAGGTCTTACCTCGATGTGTCCAACCACACCTGCCTTCGGAGACTGCACTTCCACAAGGTGGTGATCAATGAAATATGTGAGCTCATCAGGCCACATATGCAGCCTGCCATCAGGACATCAGTTTCAGTCAAGGTCAAGGTCACCGCGGCACTGTCTTTCTACGCGTCCGGTTCCTTTCGGGCCTCCGTGGCCGAGATTTGCTCTCTGTCTCACCGTGCAACCCATCGCTGCGTTAGACAGGTCACGGAGGCCCTGTATGCGAGAAGGATGGACTTTATCAGCTTCCCTATGCCACGGAGGCTCAGACTGACAGGGCTGGAGCATTCTACCGCATTGCTAAGTTCTCCAGGGTGCAGGGAGCTATTCAGTACACTCACATCGGCATGCGGCCACCTTCTCAGGACCCGGAGCGTTTTCGTAACAGAAAAGGATTTCACTCCCTGAAGGGTCCAACTAGTTGTCGACCACAACCAGATCATTATGGCAGTGAACGCCAAATGTCCGGGCACCTTCGATGAGGCTCACATCCTGCGTGAGAGCGTTGTCTCTGACATGTTTAAGAGTCAGCCACAAGGACAATGCTGGATGCTTGGTGATAACCGATATGGCCTAGCCACCTGGCTGATGGACCTCTCTGCATGATATTCACACCGAGGCTGAGAAGCGATACAACCAGAGCCACAGAGACACACACAATGTGGTCCAGAAAATAATAACTGTGCTGAAGCAGCGCTTCAGATGTCTGGACCACTCGGGAGGGGAGCTACAGCACGACCCTGAGCAAGTAGGTAGATTCATGGTCAAGTGCTCCATGCTGCACAATCTGGCTATCAGGAGGGGCCAAGAATTGACAGATGGGAATGATGCTCCACCTCAGGAGAGAGAGGAAGAGGATGGCGAGGGGATGAACGCTGAGCTAGGACCAGACAATCAGGCTGTCTATGCAACCATGCCCACGACCCTGTCCAGACCGCAGGAAAGGGCCCGTGGTGACTACATAGCTGCAAGACTCTTAGGTGAGGAGTGATATCTGAATGATTTGCCTGAAAGAACGTTGCTGTGAGTGGCAATACTGATACATTGCTGTGTGTGCTACTTAGACATCAATGGTGCCCATCACTTGGTGTCAGATAAAGTTTACATTGATAGGGTTAAACAAAACTTAACTTCATTCATGTTAAGGAATCACCAGTGTGTAACGGTCCAGCTATCTGAGACAATGCTTAACAAGGTTATGTTCAATAAAACCATTTTTATACCAACATTGGTCTGAAATCAGAAGTATCACAGGCAAAAACACCCCATCTCCGCCCACACCCACTTTTTCCTACATTGACATCAATCAAGTGGTCAACATGTCCAGCAACACAGAATACAAATGCAAAGCAGGAGGGTGGTCCCCTCCCTCCATACATTACAACAAATTGCATACACCCAGATGGAGATATAACACAGCCATCACCTGTGGACGTGCACCTCATTTTCCTTCCCCCCTCCTCCCCACCTCTACCCCCTTCCCCTCCCCACCTCTACCCCTTCCCCCCCTTGCTCCACGGCGCCTGGTCAAGGGTCGCCAATGTCTACAGTCCTCCTGGACAATAGTACCATCTCTGCTCTCATGTGGCGCTCGTGGATCAGACCTGCCATGTCCATGGGGCCTCCGCGGGTACAGCGACGTCCTGGGTGCCTCATTGGTGGGGACGAAGACGGAGGCAGTGGTTGCACGGGTACGGGTGCAGAGGGGGCACCATTCTCATGTAGAAGCAGGATCTTGATCCTTGCTCTCTGTCGTTCGCAGTGGTGGTGCGGAACCTAAGGGTGGGAGGCCTGTGCCAGCAGTGTTCCTGACTATCGCATCCAGGGCCTTCGCCATCCACGGAATGTACTTGGTCATGGTGCCCAGCTGTCGGGATATGCCCCCCCAATGCTTCGATGAGCTGGTCACCAATGTCTACAGTTCTCCTGGACAACTGTACCATCTCTCCGCTCTCATGTGGTGCTCGTGGATCAGACCTGCCATGTCCGCGGGGCCGGCGACGTCCTGGGGACAAATGGGGTGCCCTGTGGCGAGGTGCTTGCGGCCAGTACCTCCAGAATGGAGGCGGGAATGACCGGTGGCCTTGGGGTGAAATGGCTTCTGGAGTGTGGCGATGCAGATACCTCAAAGTCGGCGCTCTCATCTGTGGAGAACAGATCCAGCGGACTGACTGGCGAGAATCGGAGCTCCTCAGCACTAGATGTAGGATCGTCCGGAGAGTCCGGCCCCGCACCCCCACCTTCTGGCCTCTGTGGTAACATAGAAAATAGGTGCAGGAGTAGGCCATTCGGCCCTTCGATCCTGCACCACCATTCAATAAGATCATGGCTAATCATTCCCTCAGTACCCCTTTCCTGCTTTCTCTCCATACCCCTTGATCCCTTTAGCCGTAAGGGCCATATCTAACTCCCTCTTGAATATATCCAATGAATTGGCATCAACAACTCTCTGTGGTAGGGAATTCCACAGGTTAACAACTCTCTGAGTGAAGAAGTTTCTCCTCATCTCAGTCCTACATGGCTTACCCCTTATCCTTAGACTATGCCCCCTAGTTCTGGACTTCCCCAACATCGGGAATCTTCTTCCTGCATCTAACTTGTCCAGTCCCGTCAGAATTTTATATGTTTCTACGAGGTCCCCTCTCATCCTTCTAAACTCCAGTGAATACAGGCCCATTCGACCCAGTCGCTCCTCATTTGTCAGTTCTGCCATCCCGGTCTTGCCTGGGGCTGCGCTGCTGGTTGAGCTGCAAAACACAAATGAGGTTATTAGAGGAGAAGGGGGTGCTTGGGTCACAAGATGAGTCCAGCGCTACACACAGCATATGCACGACAAAAGCACCACCGCTATCAAAATCATCACAGACATCACATTTCATGACTATCAACACATTTGCATTGCAATGATTTTCATTAGGCCAGCATTATTTCGAGGACAATTTTCTAAATCATCTATCATATATGATTGTTCAGATATGAGTGGGTGTGGCATCTATTGACTTTACATCACGCAATGGTGTAAGCTTTACTCACGTGGCATCACTTCAGGGTCTGCAGATACTTCCGTGGCTGTTCGGGTGTGCTTCCCCACGAGTGCGAGCACCCGCTCCTCCATGTCAGTCATTGAAACGTAGAAAATAGGTGCAGGAGTAGGCCATTCGGCCCTTCGAGCCTGTACCGTCATTCAATGAGTTCACGGCTGAACATGCAACTTCAGTACCCCATTCCTGCTTTCTCGCCATGCCCCTTGATCCCCCTAGTAGTAAGGACTACATCTAATTCCTTTTTGAATATATTTGGTGAATTGGCCTCAACAACTTTCTGTGGTAAAGAATTCCACAGGTTCACCACTCTCTGGGTGAAGAAGTTTCTCCTCATCTCGGTCCTAAATGGCTTGCCCCTTATCCTTAGACTGTGACCCCTGATTCTGTACTTCCCCAACATTGGGAACATTCTTTCTGCATATAACCTGTCTAAACCTGTCAGAATTTTTAAACATTTCTATGAGATCCCCTCTCATTCTTCTGAACTCCAGTGAATACAAGCCCAGTTGATCCAGTCTTTCTTGATATGTCGGTCCCGCCATCCCGGGAATCAGTCTGGTGAGCCTTCGCTGCACTCCCTCAATAGCAAGAATGTCCTTCCTCAAGTTAGAAGACCACAACTGTACACAATACTCCAGGTGTGGCCTCACCAAGGCCCTGTACAACTGTAGTAACACCTCCCTGCCCCTGTACTCAAATCGCCTCGCTATGAAGGCCAACATGCCATTTGCTTTCTTAACCACTTGCTGTACCTGCATGCCAACCTTCAATGATTGATGTACCATGACATCCAGGTCTCGTTGCACCTTCCCTTTTCCTAATCTGTCACCATTCAGATAATATCTGTCTCTCTGTTTTTACCACGAAAGTGGATAACCTCACATTTATCCACATTATCTGCCATGCATTTGCCCACTCACCTAACCTATCCAAGTCACTCTGCAGCCTCATAGCATCCTCCACGCAGCTCACACTGCTACCCAACTTAGTGTCATCTGCAAATTTGGAGATACTACATTTAATCCCCTCGTCTAAATCATTAATGTACAATGTAAACAGCTGGGGCCCCAGCACAGAACCCCCACTAGTCACTGCCTGCCATTCTGAAAAGTGCCCATTTACTCCTACTCTTTGCTTCCTGTCTGCCAACCAGTTCTCAATCCACGTCAGCACACTACCCTCAATCCCATGTGCTTTAACTTTGCACATTAATCTCTTGTGTGGGACCTTGTCGAAAGCCTTCTGAAAGTCCAAATACACCACATCAACTGGTTTCCCCTTGCCCACTCTACTGGAAACATCCTCAAAAAATTCCAGAAGATTTGTCAAGCATGATTTCCCTTTCACAAATCCATGCTGACTTGGACCTATCATGTCACCATTTTCCAGATGCACTGCTATGACATCCTTAATAATTGATTCCATCATTTTACCCACTACTGAGGTCAGGCTGACCGGTCTATAGTTCCCTGTTTTCTCTCTCCCTCCTTTTTTAAAAAGTGGGGTTACATTGGCTACCCGCCACTCCATAGGAACTGATCCAAAGACTATGGAATGTTGGAAAATGACTGTCGATGTATCCGCTATTTCCAAGGCCACCTCCTTAAGTACTCTGGAATGCAGTCCATCAGGCCCTGGGGATTTATCGGCCTTCAGTCCCATCAATTTCCCCAACACAATTTCCCGACTAATAAGGATTTCCCTCAGTTCCTCCTTCTTACTAGACCCTCTGACCCCTTTTATATCCGGAAGGTTGTTTGTGTCCCCCTCAGTGAATACCGAACCAAAGTACTTGTTCAATTGGTCTGCCATTTCTTTGTTCACAGTTATGACTTCCTCTGATTCTGACTGCAGGGGACCTACGTTTGTCTTTACTAACCTTTTTCTCTTTACATATCTAAAGAAGCTTTTGCAGTCCATTTTAATGTTCCCTGCAAGCTTCCTCTCATACTCTATTTTTCCTGCCCTAATCAAACCCTTTGTCCTCCTCTGCTGAGTTCTAAATTTCTCCCAGTCCCTGGGTTCGCTGCTATTTCTGGCCAATTTGTATGTCACTTCCTTGGCTTTAATACTATCCCTGATTTCCCTTGATAGCCACGGTTGAGCCACCTTCCCTTTTTTATTTTTACGCTTGACAGGGATGTACAATTGTTGTAGTTCATCCATGCGGTCTCTAAATGTCTGCCATTGCCCATCCACTGTCAACCCCTTAAGTACCATTCACCAATCTATCCTAGCCAATGCCGCTGGGGACTGGTGGCCCCCCCACTCGTTCGCCTCTGCATGGACCTCATCGTCGATAGCTTTTTCTATAAAAGATGACAGGACGACATAGGTAAAAAAAGGGATGAGGTCCTACGAAACGAATTTAAGGAGCTAGGAGCTAAATTAAAAAGTAGGACCTCAAAAGTAGTAATCTCGGGATTGCTACCAGTGCAACGTGCTAGTCAGAGTAGGAATCGCAGGATAGCGCAGATGAATACGTGGCTTGAGCAGTGGTGCAGCAGGGAGGGATTCAAATTCCTGGGGCATTGGAACCGGTTCTGGGGGAGGTGGGACCAGTACAAACCGGACGGTCTGCACCTGGGCAGGACCGGAACCAATTTCCTAGGGGGAGTGTTTGCTAGTGCTGTTGGGGAGGAGTTAAACTAATATGGCAGGAGGATGGGAACCAATGCAGGGAGACAGAGGGAAACAAAAAGGAGACAAAAGCAAAAGACAGAAAGGAGATGAGGAAAAGTGGAGGGCAGAGAAACCCAAGGCAAAGAACAAAAAGAGCCACTGTACAGCAAAATTCTAAAAGGACAAAGGGTGTTAAAAAAACAAGCCTGAAGGCTTCGTGTCTTAATGCAAGGAGTATCCGTAATAAGGTGGATGAATTAACTGTGCAAATAAATGTTAACAAATATGATGTGATTGGGATTACAAAGACGTGGCTCCAGGATGATCAGGGCTGGGAACTCAACATCCAGGGGTATTCTACATTCAGGAAGGATAGAATAAAAGGAAAAGGAGGTGGGGTAGCATTGCTGGTTAAGGAGGAGATTAATGCAATAGTTAGGAAAGACATTAGCTTGGATGATGTGGAATCTATGGGCCCAAGTTTCCACATGATTTGCGCCTGATTTTTAGGAGCAACTGGTGGAGAACGGACTATCTTAGAAATCGCAATTCTCCACATTTTTTTTTCTGCAGTTCTAGTCAGGTAGAACAGTTCTACTTTAGAACAGAATTTTTTCTTCAAAAGGGGGCGTGTCCGGCCACTGACGCCTGATTTGAAAGTTTCCACAGTGAAAACGTACTCCAAACTAACTTAGAATGGAGCAAGTAAAGATTTTTGTAGAGCTGAAAAAATCTGTTCTACACATTAAAAAATCAGGCGCAGATTACAAATTAGGCGTCCAGAACGAGGTGGGGAGGTGGGGGGGAAGGGAAGTCATTAAATTCTACAATAAATCCTAAATTATACTTATACAAATATTATACAAATAAATCCAACCTGAATAAACATTTATAAGCAAAGAAAAGATTAAATAAACCATCTTCCTACCTGTGTGAAAGTGCTTCAGCCAGGGAGAATGCTGCAGCAAGCCTCATAAAACGAGGCAGCCGTTCCCGAACGCCGGGGGGACGGGGGAGGAAGCCATTCCAGACGGCGGGAGGGTAGGAGACAGAAGGCTGCAGGAAGCCTCAGAAATTGAGGAACCATTTCCCGACGGCAAAAGGGGGAGATTGTCGGGAAACGGCTGCCTCAACTTTCTAAGGCTTCCTGCAGCCTTCTCAGCGCTGATGTGCTGATGGCAATGTGCTTTTATTAAAAAAATGTTCAAAAACTAAACAGCTACAAAGAACTACAAAAATGGCCGCGTGCCAATGTTTCCATCACACTGCGCGTGCGCAAACGCTCCAACGCGCACGCACAGCGTTGCCGGCAGGAAGAAAACAAATTTAAATAGTACCCGCCCCCTCCCACTTACAAAATCGGCGCGAGTGTAGGCTCCGCCCCCCTGTGCGCCACGCCAAACAGACAAGGAGCTGCAGGGCGCTCCAGAATCGCGCGTTTTTTTTCTGGCGCCATTGTAGGCGCGAAAAACGGGTGCCCGTTTTTTATCGTGTGGAAACTTAGACCCTATATGGGTGGAGCTGCAGAACACCAAAGGGCAAAAAACGTTAGTGGAAGTAGTGTACAGGCCTCCAAACAGTAGTAGGGATGTTGGGGAGGGCATCAAACAGGAAATTAGGGGTGCATGCAATAAAGATGCAGCAGTTATAATGGGTGACTTTAATATGCACATAGATTGGGCTAACCAAACTGGAAGCAATACGGTGGAGGAGGATTTCCTGGAGTGCATAAGGGATGGTTTTCTAGACCAAATGTCGAGGAACCAACTAGAGGGGAGGCCATCTTAGACTGGGTGTTGTGTAATGAGAGAGGATTAATTAGCAATCTCGTTGTGCGAGGCCCCTTGGGGAAGAGTGATCATAATATGGTGGAATTCTGCATTAGGATGGAGAATGAAACAGTTAATTCAGAGACCATGGTCCAGAACTTAAAGAAGGCTAACTTTGAAGGTATGAGGCATGAATTGGCTAGGATAGATTGGCGAATGATACTTAAGGGGTTAACTGTGGATGGGCAATGGCAGACATTTAGAGACCGCATGGATGAACTACAACAATTGTACATTCCTGTCTGGCGTAAAAATAAAAAAGGGAAGGTGGCTCAACTGTGGCTATCAAGGGAAATCAGGGATAGTATTAAAGCCAAGGAAGTGGTATACAAATTGGCCAGAAATAGCAGCGAACCCGGGGACTGGGAGAAATTTAGAACTCAGCAGAGGAGGACAAAGGGTTTGATTAGGGCAGGGAAAATGGAGTACGAGAAGAAGCTTGCAGGGAACATTAAGACGGATTGCAAAAGTTTCTATAGCTATGTAAAGAGAAAAAGGTTAGTAAAGACAAATGTAGGTCCCCTGCAGTCAGAATCAGGGGAAGTCATAACGGGGAACAAAGAAATGGCGGACCAATTGAACAAGTACTTTTGTTCAGTATTCACTAAGGAGGACACTAACAACCTTCCGCATATAAGAGGGGTCAGAGGGTCTCGTAAGGAGGAGGAACTGAGGGAAATCCTTATTCGTCGGGAAATTGTGTTTGGGGAAATCGATGGGATTGAAGGCCGATAAATCCCCAGGGTCTGATGGACTGCATTCCAGAGTACTTAAGGAGGTGGCCTTGGAAATAGCGGATGCATTGACAGTTATTTTCCAACATTCCATTGACTCTGGATCAGTTCCTATCGAGTGGAGGGTAGCCCCACTTTTTAAAAAAGGAGGGAGAGAGAAAACAGGGAATTATAGACCGGTCAGCCTGACATCGGTAGTGGGTAAAATGATGGAATCAATTATTAAGGATGTCATAGCAGCGCATTTGGAAAGAGGTGACATGATAGGTCCAAGTCAGCATGGATTTGTGAAAGGGAAATCATGCTTGACAAATCTTCTGGAATTTTTTGAGGATGTTTCCAGTAGAGTGGATAAGGGGAAACCAGTTGATGTGGTATATTTGGACTTTCAGAAGGCTTTCGACAAGGTCCCACACAAGAGATTAATGTGCAAAGTTAAAGCACGTGGGATTGGGGGTAGTGTGCTGACATGGATTGAGAACTGGTTGTCAGACAGGCAGCAAAGAGTAGGAGTAAATGGGTACTTTTCAGAATGGCAGGCAGTGACTAGTGGGGTACCGCAAGGTTCTGTGCTAGGGCCCCAGCTGTTTACATTGTACATTAATGATTTAGACGAGGGGATTAAATGTAGTATCTCCAAATTTGCAGATGACACTAAGTTGGGTGGCAGTGTGAGCTGCAAGGAAGGTGCTATGAGGCTGCAGAGCGACTTGGATAGGTTAGGTGAGTGGGCAAATGCATGGCAGATGAAGTATAATGTGGATAGATGTGAGGTTATCCACTTTGGTGGTAAAAACAGAGAGACAGACTATTATCTGAATGGTGACAGATTAGGAAAAGGGGAGGTGCAACGAGACCTGGGTGTCATGGTACATCAATCATTGAAGGTTGGCATGCAGGTACAGCAGGCGGTTAAGAAAGCAAATGGCATGTTGGCCTTCATAGCAAGGGGATTTGAGTACAGGGGCAGGGAGGTGTTGCTACAGTTGTACAGGGCATTGGTGAGGCCACACCTGGAGTATTGTGTACAGTTTTGGTCTCCTAACCTGAGGAAGGACATTCTTGCTATTGAGGGAGTGCAGCGAAGGTTCACCAGACTGATTCCCGGGATGGCGGGACTGACCTATCAAGAAAGACTGGATCAACTGGGCTTGTATTCACTGGAGTTCAGAAGAATAAGAAGGGACCTCATAGAAACGTTTAAAATTCTGATATGTTCAGACAAGTTAGATGCAGGAAGAATGTTCCCAATGTTGGGGAAGTCCAGAACCAGGGGTCACAGTCTAAGGATAAGGGGTAAGCCATTTAGGACCGAGATAAGGAGGAATTTCTTCACCCAGAGAGTGGTGAACCTGTGGAATTCTCTACCACAGAAAGTTGTTGAGGCCAATTCACTAAATATATTCAAAAAGGAGTTAGATGAAGTCCTTACTACTAGGGGGATCAAGGGGCATGGCGAGAAAGCAGGAATGGGGTACTGAAGTTGCATGTTCAGCCATGAACTCATTGAATGGCGGTGCAGGCTAGAAGGGCCGAATGGCCTACTCCTGCACCTATTTTCTATGTCTATGTTTCTATGACATGGCATGAGATCATTGCGTGATATCCTTGCTAGGTACTGTCACAGAGATTGATACAACACATAACCCACAGATGTAATCATGCTTATTATGATAATTATCATTCTTTACCTAAAGACGTGCAGCGCGACCGCAGGCTTTGAGTAAAACATTCCCGGTAAAAGTGCAAGACCTCACTTCTGCTGATAGTCACTCGTGACCGTTACTAATCAAATTATATAAATACTTAAGTACATGTAAATAAATGTAATATTCTTGCGGATCCGACAAGGTCGTTCCATCGTTTGCAGCATTGGTTTCCCTCGCACACCTCATTGGACACCGATGAGACCACCTCTGCTATCTCTGTCCATATCTTCTGGTAGGCCTTAGGGTGGGCTTCCCACGCCATCCCTGCGTCAAATCACCCCAGCGTAACTTGACCTCCTGCAGGTGGGAGGCATTTGCCTCGTCCAAGAACCTCCTTGCTCTCTTGTGCCCACCAATGTGCTCCTCTCCCAGCTCACTGCTGTCTCCTGTGTCAGTTTCCACAGCGTGCTGTGATGCCTCCTCCTCTCCCTCCATTGTAGGCCAAATATGTGGCTGGTAACTGCTAATTTTTGTTTCCCTTTTTGCTGTAAAGCTCTAAAGTCTCCCTCCTGCCTCCCAAAGCAGCCATATCACACCCACACACGCCTTCAGTCCCTCTCAGTTCCCTCTCTCTCTGTCTCCTCTTCTGCACATGACCCTTGACCTCCTGAATCTCGCGAAACGAGCTTTGCCATACCGTTGCTAAGGACGGCGACACTTTACGGCAGAAGGTCAGCGAGATTTAACACTACCGCCCATTTCATATCGCTCGTGGTAACGCCCAATTTCAAAAATGGAGACTAGGGGCTGGATTTTTCACTTTTGTGCTTATCGCCCAAAAATGGATGTTATTTCCGGCGTGGGCAGTAAAAAAGGGTTTTCAGACGCCGGCTTCTCACCCATTCTCAAAGCATCTAGTCTCCATTTTTGAAAATGGGCGTTGCCACCAGCGATATGAAATGGGTGGTAGCGTTAAAATTTTTGACCTTCTGCTGTAAAATGTCGCCGTCCTTAGCAATGGCATGGCAACGCTTGATTCCCGGGATTCAGGAGGTCAAGGGTCATCATGACATGCGCAGAAGAGAAGACAGAGAGAGGGAGCTCAGAGGGAGTAAATGCATGTGTGGCTGTGGTGTGTGCTTGTTTGACTGTTGCAGGAGGCACGAGGGAGATTCACCAGCAGCAAAAAGCCTACTAAGCACTAAGAATATAGTTGGCACGGAGTTTTTATCCAACAAATAAGATGTAACATGGACGTGATGGTGGAGGCCCTGGAGCTGGTAGCCAGGAACACTGGTGGCAGAGGGCCCCTCGTGGTCCCGGAGCGCCGCACCCCCATTGCCAACCACACATGCGAGCCAGCAGCAACATCTTGCTTCTGGCTCGGAGCACGTTCCCACCTCAGGATCATCCTTTCCCGTATCCGTCCAAGCAGCAGTTTGGCTGTCATCTCCTCCCCCCCCCCCCCCCCCCCCAATGAAGCATCGTCTGAGGAGCTCCTCAGCCAGGCGGCTTGGAGTCAGGAGGGGAAGGGGTATAGGTGGGGAGGAGAAGCGGGGGTGGGGAGGGGTAAGGTTTGGATTTTACAGAAATACTGATGATTTCAGACAAATGTTCAGTTTAAATGTTTTTTATTTAACAAAACCTTGTTGCACATTGGCTCAGATAGCTGCACCGTTACATGCTGGTGATTACTTAACATCAAAGGGTATAATGAAACTTAACTTGAATCAACTTTAACTGTTACCTAGGTGATGCCCACTGTTGCTGTATCACCTGCACACCCAGCAGTGTGTCAGCCTTTTAAATAAAACCAACGTTCTTTCAGGCAAAGTGATCATTGATGAGCTCCTGACGTAAGGTTCTTGCAGCTATCATGCCACCATGAGCCCTTTCATGTGGTCTACAGGGGGGCGGGGGCATGGCTTCTGCGTCTGCCTGATTATAGGGCCGATGTAAGCGTCCGCTTCCTCGTCCTCCTCTTCCTCTCTCTGATGAGGTGGACTGTCAGACTCATCAGGCAATTCTTGTCCCCTCCTGATAGCCAATTTGTGCAGCATGGTGCACACCACCACGAATTGAACTACCTGCTCATGGTGGCATTGGAGCTCGTTTCCTGAGTGGTCCAGGCATCTAAAGCACTGCTTCAGCACTCCAATGGCTTTCTCCACGATATTGCGAGTTGCTCTGTGGCTCTCGTTGTATCGCCTCTCGGCTTCGGTGTGGGTGTCATGCAGGGGGGGTCATCAGCCAGATGGCGAGGCCATATCCTTTGTCACCAAGCATCCAGCATTGACCTTGTAGTTGATTGTTAAACAAGTCAAATACAGTGCTCTCACTCAGGATGTGAGCATCATGGATTCTGCCCGGAAATTTAGCATTCACTGGCATATAATTTTCTGGTGGTCAACAACCAGTTGGACATTCAGGGAGTGGAATCCCTTGTGGTTCCTGAAAACCTCTACATCCTGAAAAGGTGCCCGCATCGCGATGTCCGTACAGTCTATTGCTCCCTGCACCTTGGGGAAGTTTACAATTCTGGACAATCCCTAGAGCCCTCTCACTCTGTACCTCCCTGGTCATAAGGAAGCTGATCAAGTCCATTCTGCGTGCGTACAGGGCTTCAGTGACCTGTCTAATGCAGCAATGTGTGGCGTGCTGAGAAAGTCCGCAAATGTCACCAGCTGTGGCCTGAAAAGAACCCGAGGCATAGAATGACAGTGCCATGGTGACTTTGACCTCGACTGACAGTGCAGTGCTGATGGTGCTGGCAGGCTGCAGCTCTTCCCTTATCAGCTGGCATACCTCAGTGATAACCTCTTTGTGGAAGTGCAGTCTCCGAAGGCAGGTGGTGTTGGGCAAATCGAGGTAAGAATGCTTCTCCCTGTACTTGCGGGGGATGTAACGTCTGGTCCTCCTCATCAGTCTGGCATGTCTTACATTGGGCACATAATGCTGTGGAGCGTACCTTCGCCGATCTCGAGTCTGCTGCATGTAATTGGTCATCAAGAGAGGGTAAGAAAGGATAGGCCCCATTGCAGTAGCTCTCTGTTTTCCACCGATTGTTCAGAAACAAGGAATGTCCCGATGAAGACACCTATTCAATTCTAATCGGTCACAGTATGGTCAAGATGTTTGTAGAGATGTTCACATCAACACCAACGACTTGTAGAGTACATCTGAACTCCCCCGAGGTTGAAGCACAGCAGTCTTTTAAAGGATGCGACATGTTATGTCGAACATGGCATCCATAACGCTGTGATTAGTTCCAGTTCGTTCCACTTTTTCTGGGCGGTTTTTTGGGTGAGTGATATTGTGGGCGATATGTGTGCGAAGTGATGAAAGTGACACTGGGCGATCTCATGGCCGGTAGTTTTGGTAAGTACGACAAAAAAAAGTGGGTGGGCAGTTTTATTGAATCTTGGCATTAAATCAGTGCGGAAATTAATGATGGGCGATATTATGGGCGTTGATTTCACCCATTCTGATGATTCCGCCCAAATAAAGTGGGCGGGCGGTATTTTTCCCAGCATTAAGCATATGGGGAAAGTGACACTCGGCGATAAGTTTCCGAGAAATGCCCGTCAGTTTCCATTTTGTGGCTAAATGGGCGATATCTGGGCATTATACGTCATTTCAGCGGTAAAATAGGCGTTAAGCATGCAAAAAAAGTGGAGGTTCTAGCCCGAGGTGCTTTGAGAATAGGGGAGAAGCCGGCGATCTGAAAATCCATTTTTACCGCCCATGCCGGAAATAACGCCCATTTTTGGATGATGAGCACAAAAATGTAAAAATCTAGCTCCAGGTGTTCCCAAGGTGCAACAAGCGATATTGGCAGCGTATTTAAATGGAGTGATGAGGCTCCTAAATCGCAGGTCACATTGACTGCATCGGTTGCGCACATCACGCTGCATGAAGTTCCAACTTGCAAACGGCACCTTTATCTGCCATTACAGTGCTACAAGGTGAGTGAGAAAATTTAATGGAGGCATTACTAGTTCGCCAGTGCATCATGCTCCATGCTATTGCCAGGCGGTGTCAAGCTAGAAGAAGGGCTCTTGGCCATGTCGGCCCTCGGATGATGAGAAGCCAAAGACGTCTGGGGAGGAGGGCTTACCCCCATGGGTTGACAGGCACCAATGCTCATACCTCCAGCTCTCTGATGAGCAGTGTGTGAGAAGGATGCACTTCCGAAAGGAAGTGTTTCAGAGATATGCCATTTTCTACTTGCAGACCAATGCCTGGACTGCTCAGGAGACAGTCTTCAATACTCCCCTCAAAAAATATCTGAATTCATTGTGGTGTGCTGCATGTTGCACAACTTGGCCATCATGAGGGGTGAGGCATTGCCAGTGGAATTGCATGCCCACATCAGGAGGAGGAGGAGGAGGAGGAGGAGAAGGACGACGAAAAGGAGCCTGGCGAGGCCCCCATTGGATAGCCGCACCATCCACGCAGCGTGTAGATACTCGCGGACCAAGAGTCGCACGTCACCAGCTCATAATGGAGGAAACTGAGGGATGGAGCTAATATTGGATATGCTATGTGCCCCCATAAAGGCACATCTCAGGTGAACGTTGGAATGATGCACAAGACACCAATTGCAAAGGATGAATCATACTTTGTTGCAGTAACATTTAACAAGACCTCCTCTCACCAATACAATACATAACGTTACGTTGCAGGGCACTGAACAACAATTTTTTTAACGCCGTGATTTTCGGCTGAGGCCCAAAAACTTGCTTCTGTAATGCCTGATTTTGCATCCCCAATCATGGAACTTCATTTTTTGCCGAATTTTGCAGGCAAGGGTGCAAACGTTTTCCAGGAGGCATCAGAACCGCCCCGCCGTCATTACTGCCCCTAAATGTCAAAAGCCGAAAATCCAGCCCAGATTGTTCTGTTGACCTGCCAATCTTTCACAAACTAAAAAATACTTTGAGCAATGCAATATTTATACATTTTAAATCAGTAGTTCCAAAAGTAAATATCATCATCATCATATGCAGTCCCTCGGAATCGAGGAAGATTTGCTTCCACTGTTAGCATGAGTTCTTAGGTGGCTGTACAGTCCAATATGACAACCACAGTCTCTGTCACAGGTGGGACAGATAGTCGTTGAGGGAAAGGGTGGGCAGGGCGCCTGGTTTGCCGCACGCTCTTTCCGCTGCCTGCGCTTGATTTCTGCATGCTCTCGGAGACGATACTTGAGCTCAACGCCATCCCGAATGCACTTCCTCCACTTAGGGCAGTCTTTGGCCAGGGACTCCCAGGTGTCAGTGGGGATGTCGCACTTTATCAGGGAGGCTTTGAGGGTGCCTTATAACGTTTCCTCTGCCCGCCTTTGGCTCGTTTACCGTGGACTAGTTCCGAGTAGAGCGCTTGCTTTGGGAGTCTCGTGTCAGGCATGCGAACTATGTGGCCTGCTCAGCAGAGCTGATCAAGTGTGGTCAGTGCTTCAATGCTGGGGATGTTGGCCTGGAAGAGGCCGCTAACATTTGTGCGTCTGCCCTCCCAGGGGATTTGCAGGATCTTGCAGAGACATCGCTGGTAGTATTTCTCCAGCGACTTGAGGTGTCTACTGTACATGGTCCTCGTCTCTGAGCCATACAGGAGGGCGGGTAGACCATGAGCTTGGTGACAGTTTTGAGGGCCTAGTCTTCAAACACTCTCTTCCTCAGGCAGCCAAAGGCTGCACTGGCGCACTGGAGGCGGTGTTGGATATCGTCATCAATGCCTGCTCTTGTTGATAGGAGGCTCCCGAGATAGGGGAAGTGGTCCACGTTGTCCAAGGCCCGCCGTGGATCTTGATGTCTGGGAGGCAGTGCTGTGTGGCGAGGACAGGCTGGTGGAGGACCTTTGTCTTACTAATGTTTAGCGTAAGGCCCATGCTTTCATATGCCTCGGTAAATACGTTGACTATGTCCTGGAATTCAGCCTCTGTGCATGCACAGACGCAGGCATCGTCTGCATACTGTAGCTCGACGACAGAGGTTGGAGAGGTCTTGGACCTGGCCTGGAGATGGTGAAGATTGAACAGCTTCCCACTGGTTCTGTAGTTTAGTTCCACTCCAGCTTATCAACTGTGAGGTGGAGCAAGGAAGATTGAGAAGAAGGTTGGGGCGATGATGCAGCCCTGCTTGACCCCGGTCCGGATGTGAATTGGGTCTGTGATGGATCCGTTGTTAATGATCACGGCCTGCATGTTGTCATGGAGCAGGCGGAGGATGGCGACGTACTTTTGGGGGCATCCAAAATGGAGGAGGACGTCCATAGACCCTTGCGGTTGACAGTGTCAAAGACCTTTGTAATGTCGAAGAAGGCCATGTATAAGGGCTGGCGCTATTCCCTGCATTTTTCCTGCAGCTGCCGCGCTGCAAAAATCATGTCTGCTGTGCCCCGGAGGGGACGAAATCTGCACTGCGACTCCGGGAGGAGCTCCTCGGCCACGGGGAGAAGACGTTGAGGAGGACTCTAGCGACAACTTTCCCAGTGGCTGATAGCAGGGAGATTCCTCTGCAGTTGCCGCAGTCAGACTTGTCCACTTTTTAAAAGATTTTTAAATATTTATACATTTTAAATTGGTAGTTCCAAAAGTAAATATATTGTGTGTGTTGCAAACTAATGAATTGATATTCCGATGACTTCATAAACTACAGGAGCAAAGTTCAAGCAGATTACAGTTAAATGTTGCAACATCAACAGCTTTTTTTTTTAAAAGAGTGAACATAATTTTACGTCTTTATATGTGTTTATAATTTGCCTTTCAAAAAATGGTGCATCAATCTGTAATGATTTGTTCTACCGGTTTACATCTTCTGCTATCACTTTATAGTTTTGCTGCACAATTTAGAAAGAAAGGGCTCAATTTTCCCCAATTATCTGCATCGTTTTTTTGGCGTGCACCGTTTTTTTTTGGAGTAACTAAAATTTTCCCAAGTTTCCCCAAAGTTTCTGCGCCAGCATAATTCAGTTAGTTACGATTTATTTAGGTTATGATTTTTTTGCGTCATGGGGGAGTAACCTGATGTCTGCCAATTTTTCACATTAAAGCAAGTTTGGCCAACTTGCAATTTACCTAGCACGGCATATGTGACCACTCCCAAGAAATCTTCTGCGCACATTACAAAATCGGCGCAGATAAACGCCATTGTTTTTAGGCGAAGTTTTGGAGGGAGTCAAGAAGGCAGAAAATATGCATCATAAATGTTGATGTTTTTCAAAGTCAAAAGGGAGAAATTGGAAGTTTAATGCAATTCTTGAATTTTTGAATTTTTTCAAAGTACCACCTCACCATCGAACGTCTCCTCACCGGGCTCGAGAGTTGGAGTGTCGGCCGGCAGAATTGCTCCCTCGCCCGGACACAGGCCCGGGACTCAGCTTCAAAAGAAGACCGTGGGTGGTGGAAGCCGAGCCCCTGTGTCCGGGCGAGGGAGCGATTCTGCCGGCCGATGCTCTGACACTCGAGCCCGGTGAGGAGACATTTGGTGGTGGGGTGGTACTTAGAAAAAAAATCAAAAATTCAAGAATTGCATTACACTTTGTTGCCCCAAATGTATTCATTGAATGCCTAGCTTCCCGTTCTAAGCAAGCCTATTGCGCATGCGCAGACCAGGGTGTGGTCCATACTAGGGCATGCACCTTGGATAGAGAGAGGGAAGAAGAGGTGTGTGAGTGCTTGTCCTGCTGTTTTGAGGCTGTTGCAAAGCTACAATTTAATTATGGGGGCAATATTGACAATGCCATACCTCGTGCAAGCCTTCTGCACGATGGTGCTGCGGAGGAGAAGATTGATGAGGCAGCATCACCTGAGGAACCTCAGAGCACATAGGATGATGGGCAGGAGGCCTTACCCACATCGGGTCTATCGAGACAGGTGTTCACACCTGCACCTGAATGAGGCAGACTGTGTGAGAAGGCTGCGTTTCCGCAAAGAAGTTGTAACTGAGATCTGTGAGTTAGTAAAAGCAGACCTGCAACCTAGAAGTGTCAGGAGGACTGCTTTGTCAGTTGAAGTAAAGGTTACAGCTGCACATTCATTTTCTGCATCTGGATCATTCCAGGCCACAACTGGGGATGTGTGCGTCATTTCTTAACATGCAACACATATCTGCATTCGGCAGGTGACTACTGAAGTATATGCCCAGAGGAATGACTAAATAAAGTTCCCCATGACCGACCAGGCAATGCGTGACAGGGCTGTGGGCTTCTCCAGGATTCCCAAAGGTACAGGGCTACATTGATTGTACCCACATCATCTTGCGAGCACATTTTGGAGTATTCTGAGATGTGCAGGAACAGAAAAGGCTTCCACTCCATGAACGTGCAGCTCGTCTGTGATGACATGTATCGCATCATGGCAGTTGATGTGAGATACCCTGGGAGCACCCATGATGCATTCATCCTATGTGAGAGTGCTACATCTGCCATGTTTCAGCAGCAGCCAGAAGGGCAGAACTGGCTGCTGGGAACAGAGGGTACGGCTTTGCCAACTGGCTCATGACCCCCTACGCGTAACCCAGACGGAAGCTGACCAGGAATACAGCATGTTGCACATTGCAACGTGCAGCATAATAGAGAGGACCATTGTCAACTTGCAGCAGCGTTTCCAATGCCTGGATCATTCTGGAGGCTACTTGCAATACTTCCCTGAGATTGTCGGTCAGTTCACTGTTGTGTGCTGCATGCTGCACAACTTAGCCATCATGAGGCAGCAGCAGCTGACAGTAGAAGACCTACCTGAGGTGAGAGTGGCTGATGATGAGGAGGAAACTGCAGATGACGAAGAGGAGAAGAAGGAGGAGGAAGCCATACAACTACCTGAACCCGGAGCATGACGGCAGAGGAGGGTGAGCCGTGGTGCCCCTTTAACGATTGTTCAAGCCTTGCGCCAGCAGATCATCCGTGAATGCTTTGCTGCCTGAAGGCTCATCGAAACGTAGAAAATATGTGCAGGAGTAGGCCATTCGGCCCTTCGAGCCTGCACCACCATTCAATAAGATCATGCTGATCATTCCCTCAGTACCCCTTTCCTGCTTTCTCTCCATTCCCCTTGATCCCCTTAGCCGTAAGGGCCATATCTAACTCCCTCTTGAATACATCCAATGAACTGGCATCAACAATTCTCTGCGGCAGGGAATTCCACAGGTTAATAACTCTGAGTGAAGAAGTTTCTCTTCATCTCGGTCCTAAATGGCCTACCCCTTATGCTAAGACTGTGTCCCCTGGTTCTGGACGTCCCCAACATCGGGAACATTCTACCCGCATCTAACCTGTCCCATCCCGTCAAAATCTTATATGTTTCTATGAGATTCCCTCTCATCCTATTCAAAATGGACCATGTTTACTGTTTGGACCTGTTCCGTAATGTTGTGTTGTGTTAATAATGGAACAAATAATGTAAATGATTCAGTTATAATTTAGAATATATTTTATTAAAAATGTTAACACTTGTTTGTACTTAACTTTAATAAAAAATATTCTTGTATCAAACTTTAAACTGTTCAGTTAAGATCACTTACAAACTTTTAAACTTGTAAATTTACATCACTTACAAAAAACTTTAAACTTGAGAACAGTTACAACAGTAACAATAATAATAACGACAGCAGTAAAGAAAGGCTGGTTGAGGCTCACTGCACCCCACTGGACCCGCAGCCTCGGACAGTGTGAAACCATGAAATGTCCCAACACTCGCATCACACAGGAAAGGGGCTGGCACCTCACCAGCACCTCCTCCAGAATGAGTACAAGAGTGGGGGCTTCATCTACCCCCTCACCCCCATGCTCTTGGTCTGGAAGGTGGGATTGGAAGATGTTCTTCTCTTCAGGCTCGTCTGCGACTGAATCTTTTTCTGCATCGGCTTCAGCCTAGTCAGGGTTGGCCTCAATTTCTGCAAAATATAACAGAACAGACAAATGATTAGCAGCAGAGGGGGCAGGGTGGCATAAGTAGGCTCACACATCGCAGGCAGTATGCTCATTTGAAGGATCACGATGAATGATAGCGCATTGCATCAACCGAAGTGTAGTTGACCGAGACATCCACAGGAACCGAAGCATGGCTAGTCTGCGCGGTACTTAATATTTAGCAAAGCCAGACTGTGGAATTTGTAGGACTTACTCCTCTCCCTTGAATGTGGGCTCAGTTGTGCAGTGGTGGTTACTTTTTTCCAGGCAGGACCCGTCAAATCAGCGACCCTCTCTTCCACGGGTGTCAGTGGGTGTAGTTTTGTCGAGCCTCCTCCTGTTTGAGTTCTCTCTCTGTTGTGTGCCACCTTCCTCTGCAAAGATGAAAATATAACGTTTCAGAGAGGGTGTCTTTCTGCTGGGTGGGACCTACAGGTGGTCACATTTACAATTGTAATTCCAGTGAATAAATGAAAATATTACTTATACTAACTGCTTGTCCAAGGTCCTGCCACTTTTTGCACTTGCCTCTGAACCTTGGGGTGGTCACCATTACACAGTAATCTTGTGAAAGTTGGTTCCAGTGGTTCTTCATTTCTTTTGGTGAAACTTTTATTTGACCTTTGCTGGTGTCCAGCCCATGCCATCTGGCCTCAATTACAGTAACCACTTCTTCCTCAATTACACTTCTTCCTGTGAGAAATTCTTGATCCTTGAGCCGCGTTGCATATTGCAGCTCCGATTTTTTTTTTCCCACTCCGAATTAAAGTTCTCACATACCACTCAAAGTTCACACACACGACTGGTTCTTTAAAAATGGCTGAATGCAGATCGGGAGGGGTATTGGGCATGCGCGCCCATACCAATCACGTAAAAAACTTCCTTTTTTTTTTGCGCATGCGCAGAAGTGGGGGGCATCCTTTTTCCGGCGCAGACATTGGGCTCCACCCCCCAAAGCTAAAGGACAGGCTGCGTGGCGCCAATTTCAAAAATTAGAACGGGGAAACTTGCAAGTTTTTTTTTGGCGTAGTCGGGCCCAAATAAAACGGGCATAACTCTTCAAATATGCAAAAAAACGGCATTGGGGAAAATTGAGCCCATAGAAAGTACTTGCATTTAAATGACTGTAGGACACTCAAAGAGCACCACAGTCAACAAAGTGTAGTTACTGTTGTGTTGTAGGTAAATGTGGCAGCCAGTTAGTGGGACCACAGCATGGTCCCACGAACAGCAATGAGATAAATGAGCGGATAATGTGCCTTTAGTAATATTGGTTGAGGGATAAATGTTAGCCAAGATACTGGGACAACTCCGATGCTCTAATTTGATTAGTTCCATGGGACCTTTTACATCCACCTTCGAGGTTTAAGGTCTCATCAAAAGTCGGCACCTCTATCAATGCAGTACTCAGAGTACTGCGCTGGTGTCAGCCTGGATGATGTGCTCAAGTCTCTGGAGTAGTGCTTGAACCCACAACTTTCTGATTTAGAGGCAAAAGTGCTACCAACAAGCCAAGGCTGATACCATCAGCATCTTCTGTCACTGTCTCTGAGTTCTGCCATTTGAAGATGCTAAAGGCTGATGCATTCAGTTTTTCTGTTAAATGTATTTTCTTACTATCACTGAGTTCTGCCATTTGTTTTCCTATTTCACCACTGAGTTTTGGCAGCAGAATGAACAACATCAGGTAACAATTGTGATGTAGACAAATAAAGTACAGTTGCACCATGTGAGAGGTACTAAAGTGCCAGGCAATGACTATCTCCAACAAGAGAGAGTCTAACCACCGCCCCTTGACATTCAATGGCATCACCATCAGCCAATCCCCCACTATCAACATCCTGGGGTTACCATTGACCAGAAACTTAATTAGACCAGCCACACAAATACTGTGACTACAAGAGCAGGTCAGAGGCTGGGTATTCTGTGGTGAGTGTCTCACCTGACTCCGTAAATTCTTTCCACCATCTACAAGGCACAAGTCAGGAGTGTGATGGAATACTCTCCACTTGCCTGGATGGATGCAGCCCCATCAACAATCAAGAAGCTCCACAAAATCCAGGACAAAGCAGCCCACTTGATCGGCACCCCATCCACCACCTTAAACATTCACTCACTCCACCACCGGCATACTGTGGCTGCAGTGTGTACCATCTACATGATGTACTGCAGCAACTCGCCAAGATTTCTTCAACAGCACCTCCCAAACCCACGACCTCTACCACCTAGAAGGATAAGGGCAGTAGGTGCATGGGAACACCATCACCTGCAAGTTCTCCTCCAAGTTACACACCATCCTGAATTAGAAATATATCGCCGTTCCTTCATCGTCGCTCGGTCAAAATCCTGGAACTCCCTTCTCAACAGCACTGTGGGAGTACTTTCACCGTAGCTCTCAACCACCTTCTCGAGGGCAATTGGAAATGGGCAATAAATGCTGGCCTTGCCAGCGACGCCCTCAACCTGTGAACACTTTTAAGTATCGCAGGCTTATTTTGCAATGTGTTGGTTTTGTTTTGTTATATTACCTATATATATTTACTGTTAGTTTTGTAACCTAGATTTGACATAAATGCAGTCTGTGTTCCATTTAAATATTTTGAGTTCAGCATCACCATTCATTCAGTATGTGGCATATTTATTGCATTGTGAATGCCATACAGATAAATGTTCTCATTTTAGTTCACCCTATATTGATTACCCTGACACTGTGTTTATTTACTAGAATACTAGCCGACTAGGGACTAAAAGCCAACAAGTGCCCTGGGCCTGATGGTCTACATCCTAGGGTTCTAGACAAGGTGGCTGCAGAGATAGTGGATGCACTGGTTGTGATCTTCCAAGATAGCATGGATAGAGGATTGGTTAAAGGACTAAAAACAGCGAAGAGGAATAAACGGGTCATTTTCAGATTGGCAGGCTTTTAACGAGTGGGGTAGGGCCTCAGCTATTTACAATCTATATTAATGACTTAGATGAAGGGACCGAGTATAATGTATCCAAGTTTGTTGACAATACAAAGCTATATGGGAAAGTAAGTTGTGAGGAGGACACAAAGGGGGACAGATTTGCATCGTGTGCGCCTCCCGTTAACGCCAACGAGGGGGTTGCGTTACCGCCTCCCTTGAAATTGTGCGGGAGTTAGCGGAGGCGCAAGCCGGCAACGCCCTGCTCCTGCCGATAGCGCCCCGAGCAGCTGCACTGGTGGTGATGATGTCATCGTCATGCGCAGTGAACCGTTTTTGTCCTGCAGAGGAAATTGGCTAGCAGATCGTGAGGCCACCGCAGGTGATGTCAGTGCCAACCTCATAGGTCGCGAACAGGGCTGCACTCCGTTCATGGGGCGAAAAGTAAAGGGGAGGGGCACAGCGGCATTTTTTTTTTCACGGCCGACTTACAGGTCCGGCCTTTCGTTGTCCATTTCTCGGGGTTCGGCTGCGATGGTGCAGCCCGGCACTCTGATTCTGTGCCGTGCTGTGTAGTGGTGACTCCTCGTCCATTGCAGAGCTCGCAGTGTGCCCTCCCCTTTAACAGAAGGGGAGCGCCCTATGCTCGTGTCAGTTCTACGCGGAGAGGCTGTGTAGTGCAGGAAAATTCATGCGTATACCGCCCCGGTCCCACCTTCAAGAGAAGTGAAGCACCCGATATTGCGATCCACTTCTTCTCGCGGGCAGTAACCCCAATTTTGCAGTTGGGCGGGACTTTAGCGCCGGGCGCAAGAAGTATTGCCTCACCTCGGTTACCACCCCGAAATGGGGCGATACCGAATTTCGCCCCCAAAGAATCTGCAAAGGGATATAGACAGGTTAAGTGAGTGAGCAGATGGGGTATAATGTAAGGAAATGTGAGGTTATTCACTTTGGTAGGAAGAATAGAAAAAAAGAGAATATTTTTAAGAAAATATTATAAATTTTGGGTGTTCGGAGGGATTTGGGTATCCTTGTACATGGAACACAGAAAGACAACATGCAGGCACAGTAAGCAATTAGGAAGGCAAACTGTAAATTGGCCTTTATTGCAAGGTGTTGGAGTACAAGAGTAAGGAAGTCTTGCTACAATTGTACAGGGCTTTGGTGAGACCACACAGTTTGGGCCTCCGTACCCAAGGAAGGATATATTTGCCTTAGAAGGGGAGCAATGATTTATTCCTGGGATGCAAGGATTGTCCCATGAGGAGCGATTGAGTAGAATGGGCCTGTATTCTCTGGAGTTTAGAAGAATGAGTGGTGATCTCATTGAAATATACAAGATGTTGAGAGAGCTTGAGAGGGTAGATGCTGAGAGGTTGTTTTCCCTGGCTGGAGAGTATAGAACTAGGGGGCATAGTCTCAAGATAAGGGATCGGCCCTTTAGGACTGAGATGAGAAGAAATTTCTTCACTCAAGAGGGCTGTGATTCTTTGGAATTCTCTACCCCAAACAGCTGTGGATGATCAGTCATTGAGTATATTCAAGGCTGCGATCGATAGAATTTTGGATGCGAAGGGAATCAAGGGAAATAGGGATCGGGAAGGAAAGCGGAAATGAGGTCAAAGATCAGCCATGATCTTATTGAATGGTGGAGCAGGCTCGAGAGTCTGTATGGCCCTCCTGCTCCTATTTCTTATGTTCTTACGTAATACTATATTTAAAAGAAATTACATTACACAAAACAGCTTGTATATTCCGTGATTGTACATAGACTCATTGAAAGATTAAATGGTATAAGTATGTATGTCTACAAAATATATAAAATAAATTTATACACCGAGTCACTATTTTCTGTCATCTATAATTTTAACCAATGTCTATTTCTATATAGTATTTACAACTGACGTAACTTTTTTTTCTTTCAAAGGATGTAATTGATCGACTGATAATTATGAATTCAAATGCAAAAATACACTCACTGTTCAACTATGAACATTCCCATATGTTTGGTGTTAGGTAAGCTGGAATCCTGCTCCTTAAAGCTGGAAAATTTGTTTTCAAATACATTTTCTTATTAATTTCAAATATTAGGAAATACTGTATCTTGAATTTCTGAATGACCATTTAAGCATGGCCTGAGTCCCTAGTTGTTATCCCTATCTCCCTAACTTCAGATGGGTGCTGAACTAATTGTAGTGTCCCGACTACCCCAGGAGAGTTCAGTGACCGAGCCTAGCACACTTGCATATAATTCAGCTACAAGCTGGATAAAGTGACTGAACCATGGGGAAAACTGACTTGTAATTTTAATTTCAATCGATTATAGACAGATTCATCTCTTGTAAGAAATATTAGCCCTGAAATTCCGGTCGGAGGTTTCCCGCGAGCAATTCCCTCCGACTGGAGAATTTTTCTGAAAGTACCTGATGGTCCCGGAGGCACCTTCGATTCCGGTGGGGAGGCCTTCACTTCCTGCGCTGCGAAGCACGTTCCCGTCCTCGAGGTTCCCAAGCAGAAGGTGCAGTCACGTGTGACTGCTCAACCAATCAGGTACAGCATTCTCGATTAATAGTAATGGCAACTCCGTGTCTACGAGTTCTCATTGCTATTAATTGAGAAAAAAACAAACACAATAACACCAATTAAAAAATAAAAATACACATCTCACATAATTAAAACTGATTGAAATTAAAGTTAATAAATATCTTGGAGAAAAAAAAATTCTTGAGTTTTTACAAAGTTTTTAAAATCAATTTAATATAGTGGGCAGGGTTTTAAAAAATAAAATGTGTATTTTTAATTTTATTATGTTTTAAGTGTGTTTTAAAATCTTATGCCTGCAAAAGTAGGCTATGCGCCTGCTTTTATCAGGCGCAAGAGTTTTGAGGACATTTGCTGGGCAAGATATGGGTAAATACCGCAATCTTGCCCTTGCAAATGTCCTCGCTCCCGAGATGCCGAGGATCTGTCAAGCTGGAGCTTGATAGATCGGAAAAGCTGGTTTTCAGCACATGTGCATTATGCGCTGAAAACCAGCTTTTCCGATGTCTTCCCGGGTCCATGGACACCCCGTATGGACCCGGGGAGGACAGAATTTCTGGGGGAATGTTCACTTTTGTGCAGCAGGAATTTTATTTCAAATGTCATAACTGTCACTATTTTTATTCAATTTTGCTCAATAAAAGTTAAAGTTTTGCTTTATTATAAATTATACATCAATTGCTAGAATCTCTCAATGCAGAAGTAAATTTACATGCCCCTATATCCTGAAGACATGCCATAAAGAGTTCTGCAATTGGTCCTTTAGCAGCTTATTGTAAATTTGATACCCAAAGAAAGAATAGGGCCTATTAGAGACCATAAAGGTAACCTGTGTGTAGAGGTGGAAGATGTGGGTGTGGCCCTTAATGAATTCTTTGCATCTGTTTTCACAAAAGGGATGATGCAGACGTTGCAATCAGCGAGGAGGAGTGTGAAATATCAGATGAAATAAACACAGAGAGGAAGTATTAAGGGGTTTAGCATCTTTGAAAGTGGCGAAATTCCCTAGGCCCGGATGAAATGTATCCCAGGCTGTTAAGAGAAGCGAGAGGAAATAGCAGCGGCTCTGACCGTCATTCTCCATTCCTCGCTATGGGTGTCAGGCCAGAGGACTGGAGGACTGCTATTGTTGTACTGTTGTTTAAAAAGGAAGAAAGGGATAGACCAAGTAATTACAGGTCAGTCAGCCTAACCTCAGTAGTGCGAAAATTATTGGAAAAAGTTCTGAGGAACAGGATAAGTCTTCATTTGGAAAGACACGGATTAATCAAGGAAAGTCAGCATGGATTTGTTAAGATTTGAGGAAGTAACAAGGACGGTCAATGAGGGTAGTGTGTTTGATGTAATCTATATGGATTTTAGCAAGGCTTTTGATAAGGTCCCACATGGCAGACTGGTCACGAAAGTAAAAGCCCATGGGACCCAAGGCAAAGTGGCAAGTTGGATCCAAAATTGGCTCAGAGGCGGGAAGCAAAGGGTAATGGTTGATGGTGTTTTTGTGACTGGAAGGCTGTTTCCATTGGGGTTCTGCAGGGCTTGGTACTAGGTCCTTTGCTTTTTGTGGTATATATCAATGATATAAATTTGAATGTAGGAGGTATGATTAAGTTTGCAGATGATACAAAAATTGTCTGTGTGGGTGATAAGGAAGAAAGATATAGACTGCAGGAAGATATCAATGTACGGGTCAGATGGGCAGAACAGTGGCAAATGGAATTCAATCCGGAGAAGTATGAAATAATGCATTTGGGGAAGGCTAACAAGGCAAGAGAATACACAATAAATGAGAATTGTAGAGGAACAGAGGGACCTTTGAGTGCAGGTTCACAGATCCCTGAAGGTAGCAGGACAGGTAGATAAGGTAGTTAAAAAGGCATACGTGATATTTGCCTTTATTAGTTTGGGAGGCCTGAGAGTTCGGGAGGCCCGGAGGCCTGAGAGTTCGGGAGGTAAGGAGTCTGAGGAGTAGGAAGCCCGAACGTCGTTGAGGAGTTCACTTCTGGCGAGAAGCTCACAGCCCTCGTCTGGGCAGGCAAACATAGAAACATAGAAACATAGAAAATAGGTGCAGGAGTAGGCCATTCGGCCCTTCTAGCCTGCACCGCCATTCAATGAGTTCATGGCTGAACATTCAACTTCAGTACCCCATTCCTGCTTTCTCGCCATACCCCTTGATCCCCCTAGCAGTAAGGACCTCATCTAACTCCTTTTTGAATATATTTAGTGAATTGGCCTCAACAACTTTCTGTGGTAGAGAATTCCACAGGTTCACCACTCTCTGGGTGAAGAAGTTCCTCCGCATCTCGGTCCTAAATGGCTTACCCCTTATCCTTAGACTGTGACCCCTGGTTCTGGACTTCCCCAACATTGGGAACATTCTTCCTGCGTCTAACCTGTCTAACCCCGTCAGAATTTTATATGTTTCTATGAGGTCCCCTCTCATTCTTCTGAACTCCAGTGAATACAAGCCCAGTTGATCCAGTCTTTCTTGATAGGTCAGTCCCGCCATCCCGGGAATCAGTCTGGTGAACCTTCGCTGCACTCCCTCAATAGCAAGAATGTCCTTCCTCAGGTTAGGAGACCAAAACTGTACACAATACTCCAGGTGTGGCCTCACCAATGCCCTGTACAACTGTAGCAACACCTCCCTGCCCCTGTACTCAAATCCCCTTGCTATGAAGGCCAACATGCCATTTGCTTTCTTAACCGCCTGCTGCACCTGCATGCCAACCTTCAATGACTGATGTACCATGACACCCAGGTCTCTTTGCACCTCCCCTTTTCCTAATCTGTCACCATTCAGATAATAGTCTGTCTCTCTGTTTTTACCACCAAAGTGGATAACCTCACATTTATCCACATTATACTTCATCTGCCATGCATTTGCCCACTCACCTAACCTATCCAAGTCGCTCTGCAGCCTCACAGCATCCTCCTCGCAGCTCACACTGCCACCCAACTTAGTGTCATCCGCAAATTTGGAGATACTACATTTAATCCCCTCATCTAAATCATTAAGTGATTGGCTGTTTGATTGGTAAGTATCTCTCTCTTTTAATAATCAGATAAGTCTAATTAGAGGGATGGTAGGGCAGCTCAGTCCTGCGGAGTGCATGTCCTGCGACATGTGGGAAGTCCTGGACGCTTCATGCGGCCTAGACAACCATGTGTGCAGGAGGTGTCTCCAGCTTCAACTACTTGAGCTCTGCGTTTCGGAGCATGAGTGGCGGCTGGAGTCAATACGGTGCATGCGCGAGGCTGGGAGCTATGTGGATAGCACATTTCTGGCGGTGGTCACCCTGCAGCTTAAAAGCATGCAGGTAGATGTGAAGTGGGTGAATACCAGATGGAGGAAGAATGCTAGGCAAGTTAGTGGAGGAGTGCCCCCATGAGTCCATCTCGCTTTTCAATCGATATTCTCTTCTGAGCACCGGTGAGGGTGATAGTGCCTCTGGGGAGCGCAACCAGAGCCAAGTCCAAGGCACCATGGGTGGTTCAGCTGCAAAGGGGGGAGGGACAAAAAATAAAAGAGCTAGTGGTAGTGGTAGAGAATTCAATAGTTAGGGAAATAGAGAGGCGTTTCTGCAGCCATAGACATGACTCCAGGATGGTATGGTGCCTCCCTAGTGCCAGCGTCAAGGATGTTACAGAGTGAACGCAGGGCATTCTGGGGGAAGAGGGTAAACAGCTAGAGGTCGTGGTCCATATCTGGACCAATGACATAGGTAGGAATAGGGATGAGATCCTGCAGGCACAATTTAGGAACTTAGGAGAAAAATTAAAAGGTCGGACCTCAAAGGTAATAATCTCCAGGTTACTACTGGTGCCATGTGCTAATGAGTACAAGAATTGAGGGATAGAGAGGATGAACGTGTGGTTGGAGAGTTGGTGTAGGGGGGAGGGCTTTAAATTTGTGAGGCATTGGACCGCTTCTGGGGGAGATGGACCTGTACAAAGCGGACGTGTTGCACCTCAACAGCACTGGAACCAATATCCTCGCAGGGAGATTTGGTAGTGCTGTTGGGGAGAGTTTAAACTAGCTTGGCAGGGGGATAGGAACCTGAGAACAAATTCAATAGGGAAGAAAAAGCTGAAATTGCAAAGCAAGCATTTAGAAAGTGAATCTGTAAGACAGAGGAAACAAGGGCTAGTAAGTAGTAATCGAGGAGGTCTTCCTGTGCTAAATGGTATATACTTCAATGCAAGGAGTATAGCAAATAAGGCGGTTGAGCTGAGAGCACAGGTAGACACTTGAAAGCATGACATTATAGCCATTACAGAGACATGGCTGAAAGAGGGGCAGGTTTGGCAGCTAAATATTCTGATTACAGGATTTTTAGACAAGACAGAGAGGGGTGTAAAAAGGGAGGAGGGGGGGTCGCAGTATTGATTAAAGAAACTATTACAGCTGTGAGGAAGGATGATATGTTCGAGGGATCATCAAATGAGACTATATGGGTCGAACTGAAAAATAAAAAAGGGGCGATCACACTGCTGAGCGTGTATTATAGACCCTGAAACAGTGGCAGTGAAATCCAAAAACCATAGGGCAATAATAGTAGGGGATTTCAACTATCCTAATATTGATTAGGACAAATATAGTGTGAAGAGTATAGAGGGTGTGGAATTCTTAAAATGCATTCAAGAGAACCTTTTTAGTCAGTATGTAACAAGCCCAGCACGGGAGGGGGGCGGTTCTGGATTTAGTTTTGGGAAATGAAGCTGGGCAGGTGGAAGGGGTATCAGTGGGCGAGCACTTGGTTGCTAGTGACCATAATTCAGTCAGATTCAAGGTAGTTATGGATAAGGACAAGGTTAGACCAGGAGTAAAAGTCCCAAATTGGAGAAAAGCTAACTTTGCTAATTTGAGAATTGATTTGGCCACAGTGGACTGGAAACAGCTACTTATAGGTAAATCAGTGTCGGAACAGTGGGAGGCATTCAAGGAGGAGATCCGGAGGGCTCAGGCCAAACATGTGCCCTTAAAGAAAAAGGGTGGGAATAACAATTCTAGAGCCCCCTGGATGTCTAGGGACTTATAGGGGAGGATAAAGAAAAAAAGGGAAGCGTATGTCATTTACCGATGGCTATATACTGTAGAATCTCTGGAGGAATATAGAAAGTTCAGAGGTAAAATTAAAAATGATATTAGAATGCTAAGAGAGTGCATGAAAAATTCTTGGCAAGTAAAATTAAGGAAAACCCAAAGACGTTCTATAAATATATTAAGAGTATGAGGATAACTCAAGAAAGGGTAGGGCCTATTGGAGACCATGAGGGTAATCTCTGTGTGGAGGCGGGATATGTTGGTATGGTTCTTAATGAATACTTTGCATCTGTTTTCACAAAGGAAAGGGGCAATTTAGATACTGCTATCGAGGAGGAGTGTGAAATTCTGCATGAAATTAACATAGTGAGAGAGAAGGTATTAAGGGGTTTTGCAGCTTTTGCAGGATTAGTCCCCAGGCTCGGATGAAATGCATCTCAGGCTGTTGAGCGAAGCAAAAGAGGAAATAGCAGATTCCTCTTTGGATTTAAACATGGTGCCAAAGGACTGGAGACTGCTAGGTTTAAGAAGGGAGAAATGGATAGGCCGAGTAATTAAGGCCTGTCAGCCGAACCTCAGTGATGGAAAAATTATTGGAAAAAATCCTGAAGGACAGGATAAATCTACATTTAGAAAGGCAAGGATTAATCAGGGACAATGATCACAGATTTCTTAAGGGAAGATCGTGTTTGACTAACCTGATTGAATTTTTCGAGGAGGTAACCAAGAGGGCCGATGAAGGTATTGCGTATGATGTAGTGTATATGGACTTTAGCAAAGCTTTTGATAAGGTCCCACATGGCAGACTGGTCAAAAGTAAAAGCCCATGGCAAAGTGGCAAGTTGGATCCAAAATTAGCTTAATGGTGAGGAAGCAAAGGGTAATGGTTGATAGATGTTTTTGTAACTGGAAGAATGTTTCCAGTGGGATTTCGCAGGGCTCAGTACTGGATCCCTTGCTTTTTGTGGTATACATCAATGATCTAGATTTGAATATATAGGGTATGATTAAGAAGTTTGCAGATGTCACTAAAATTGGCTGTGAGGTTGATAATGAAGAGGAAAGTCATGGACTGCAGGAGGATATCAATCTACTGGTTAGGTGGGCAGAACAGTGGCAGATGGAATTTAATTCGGAGAAGTGTGAGGTAATGCACTTGGGGAGGGCTAATAATGAGAGAGTACACACATTAAACGGCAGGCCACAGAAGTGTAGGTGAACAAAGAGGGATTGTCCACAGATTCGTGAAGGTAGCAGGCCAGGTGGATAAGGTGGTTAAGAAGGCATACGGAATGCTTGCCTTTATTGGCCAAGGCATAGAATACAAGAGCAGGGAGGTTATGCTTAAATTGTATAATACTCTGGTTAGGCCACAGCTGGAATACTGCATGCAGTTCTGGTCACCGTATTATAGGAAGGAGGTGATTGCACTAGAGAGGGTGCAGAGGAGATTTACAAGGATGCTGCCTGGAATGGAGAATCTTAGCTATAAGAACAAATTAAATAGGCTGGGTTTGTTCTCCTTGGAACAGAGGAGGCTGAGAGGAGACCTCATTGAGTTGTATAACATTTTGAGGGACCTGGATATAGTGGATAGAAAGGGCCTATTTCTCTTGGTAGAAGGGTCAATTACGAGGGAGCATAGTTTTAAAGTGGTTGGTGGAAGGCTTAGAGGTGATTTGAGGGGAAGCTTCTTCATGCAGAGGGTTGAGGGGGTCTGGAACTCAACTTCCTGGAAGGGTGGGAAAGGCAGAAACCCTAACCACATTTAAAAGGTGCATGGATGGATAGGTTGGACAGATAGTCGTTGAAGGAAAGGGTGGGTGGGACTGGTTTGCAGCACGCTCTTTCCGCTGTCTACGCTTGATTTCTGCATGCTCTCGGTGATGAGACTCGGGGTGCTCAGCGCCCTCCCGGATGCACTTCCTCCACTTGGAGCGGTCTTTGGTCAGAGACTCCCAGGTGTTGGTGGAGATGTTGCACTTTATCAGGGCAGCTTTGAGGGTAACCGTTCCTCTGCCCACCTTTGGTTCACTTGCAGTGAGGGAATTCCGAGTAGAGCGCTTTCTTTGGGAGCCTTGTGTCTGGCATGCGAACAATGTGGCCTGCCCAGCGGAGCTGATCAAGTGTGGTCAGTGCTTCAATGCTGGGGCTGTTGGCCTGGGCGAAGCTCAATTATCTTTATCTTGGTATCTTGTGTAGCCTTACCAAGAGTCTCAATAGAACTCTCGCCACAGTAATGGATGTAATTCCTGGGTAGCCTTTAAAACTGTAGAGAAAATCATCAATTTTGCTGCATTGATCAACTTGATCACAAAATTAGACATCTGTTTGAAACCTAGTTGCATAATAATGCCAATGGAAGTTTCTCATCTGATTTACTGTGGGGTAAATTATGCAGTTTGGCATTCCTGGCATCGGACTTTGCAGAATGGGAGCATATTTTGAGAATTTAGGCACAGACATTAGTTTTAATGGACAGAAAATCATGGAGGTGACAAATTGGTCATGTTGCCCTCCATTCATGATATGTGTTCCCACTTGGCAAAGCTTTTTTTTTTGCACCATTTATTAACCTGATTTTCCCTCATCTGTACAAAGTTTTCATAAATTGATTGGAAAGTCATCTGTTGCATTTATACCAAACGAATAAACATTTGCTTTGTTATTACTGATCACTCTTTATCTTTGTTTCCGTAGGCTACTGAGTGTTATGTGCTGCAATCTGGATATTCTTTTACTTTTAGAATCCCAATACAATGTATCAGAAATTCTCTTGAATGCACAAAAAGAAAATGTTAGAGAAAGCTTAGAAAATCCAGGGTGAGGAAGTGGTAATATCCTTGGCATGCTACATGTTTTGTATTTAAAAAAATAAGTAACTTTTTTTTCCTAAAGTAATCATAATACTATGTATTTCAGGGATTTCATAATTGATGGTCTCTCTGTGGAGAGGAATCATATACTTGTCCGCATGAATCTGCTTGGGGGACCATCAGAACGGGTTTTGCCTCCAAGAGTTTTGCAGAAGGTTGGAAAAATCTCTTTTCTCCTATTTATTGTGTAGCTTCTTTTTTTATTTCACATGGAATAATGTGTGTGTTTTTATTGACCACACTGACGAGCTCATTGATTTCTTTGTCTCCTGCATCGATAGTATCTGTCACCTCCTCTTCTACTGTCTCTTGTGGTCTACCCAACACTGCAGCCTCTCCCACATCTAGTCCCCATAAGATTCATCTGCATGACACACATATCCTCCTCCCTCAAATTCTGCACTGACATGATAAATGGCTACCTTACCATTACTCCCACCTACCTCACGAAGCTGCTGTGACCACGCCTTCTTAAAAACCCTACTCTTGACTCCCCTCCATCCTCTCCCTTTCCTTGAATTTGTCATTGCCACCCAGCTCTTACACCAATTTTGGTTTGAATCCATTCAGTTTGGTTTCCATCTTGCCCATGCACTGAAAATGGTCAAGGTCATCAGAAACATCCTTGTGACTTTACACACTGTCTTCTTTGACCTCTTTGGCCTTCGATATGTTCAATAACCTTAGCCTCCTCCATTGCCTTTCCAACAGTCATCCACTTCTGTAGTACTGCTTTTTCTTGTCTCCATTCCGACTTGTCCCATTGTAATCAGCACAGTTGCTGCATTGAATTATTTTTCTGTACCTGCCAAGGTTCCATCCTTGCCCAGTCCTATTTGTTATCTTTGTGATGCCCCATAGCAAAGGTATTTTTAAGCACCAGGTCAAATTATACATGAATGCTTGTGAAATGACCTTGCCACAACCTTCTGCAAGCTCCTCCAGTTCTACATCCTAGCCCTTGCCCTTTGATCATCAGACTCTATCTTCCTGTGAGACCACTGTCTTCATGCCACCCCCCCCCCACATGCCGCCATCAGTGGCAGAACTTTTCGGCATTTCTGTCCTACACTCTAACACTTTTTCTAATGTCTCTGGACGTTTTACTCCATTAAAGATGCTATTCAATTTAGTGTTGCAGCATTAAATATTCTGTTTGGTATGACATAAGGTTTACCAGACTGGTTCCTGGGATGAGGAGATTGCCCTATGAGGAGTAGACTAGGCCTATATTCCTTAGCGTTTAGAAAATTGAGAGATGATGTAATTGAAACATATAAAATTCATAATTGGGCATAACGGGGTTATTGCTGGGAAAATGTTTCCCCTGGCTGGGGAATCCAGACCACGGGGTCACAGTCACAGAATAAGGGGTAGGCTATTTAGTACTGAGATGAGGAGAAATTTCTTCACTCAAAGGGTTGTGAATCTTTAGAATTCTCTACCCCAGAGCAGTGAATGCTCAGTTGGTGAGTATATTCAAGACGGAGGTCGATAAATTTTTGGAAACGAAGGGAATTAAGGGATTTGGGGATAGTGAAGGAAGGTGGAGTTGAGATAGAAGATCAGCTTCGATCTTGTTGAATAGCAGAGCAAGCTTGAAGGGCCAAATGGTCTACTCCCGCTCCTATTTCTTATGTTCTTATAATTTAGGAGTGTTGTGCTGATAATATGTCCAACCTCTATTAGTCCAGTTTGATAAGAACATAAGAACATAAAGAATAGGAGCAGGAGTAGGCCATTTGGCCCTTAGAGCCTGCTCCACCAGTCAATAAGATCATGGCTGATCTGATCATGAACTCAGCTCCACTTTCCTGTCCGCTCCCCCATTACCCTTTATTCACTTATCGCTCAAAAATCTGTCTATCTCCACCTTAAATATATTCAATGATCCAGTCTCCACGGCTCTCTGGGGCAGAGAATTCCATAGATTTACAACCCTCTAAGAGAAGAAATTCCTCCTCATCTCAGTTTTAAATGTGCGGCCCCTTATTGTGAGACTGTCCTCTAGTTTTAGTTTCCCCTATGAGTGGAAATATCCTCTCTGCATCCACCTTGTCAAGCCCCCTCATTATCTGATGTGTTTCAATAAGATCACCTCTCATTCTTCTGAATTCCAATGTGTATGGGCCCAACCTACTCAACCTATCTTCATAAGTCAACCCCCTTATCTCCGAAATCAACCTAGTGAACCTTCTCTGAACAGCCTCCAAAGCATGTATATCCTTCCTTAAATACGGAGACCAAAACTGTATGCAGTACTCTAGGTGCGGCCTCACCAATACCCTGTACAGTCGTAGCAGGACTTCTCTGCTTTTATACTCTTATCTCCCTTGCAATAAAGGCCAACATTCCATTTGCCTTCCTGATTACTTGCTGTACCTGCATACTAGCTTTCTGTATTTCATGCACGAGGACCGCCATGCACAAAGCACTGCAGCACTTTGCAATTTTTCTCCATTTAAATTACAATTTGCTTTTCTGTTTTTTCTGCCGAACTGGATAACCTCACATTTTCCCACATTATACTTCATCTGCCAAATCTTTGCCCACTCACTTAGCCTGTCTATATCTCTTTGCAGATTTTTTGTATCCTCCTCACAATTTGCTTTCCCACCCATCTTTATCTCATCAGCAAACTTGGCTGCATTACACTCGGTCCCTTCATCGAAGTCATTAATATACATTGTAAATACACCGCATCCACTGGTTCCCCTTTATCCACCCTGCTCGTTACATCCTCAAAGAACTCCAGCAAATTTGTCAAACATGGTTTCCCTTTCATAAAACCATGTTGACTCTGCTTGATTGAATTATGCTTTTCCAAATGTTTTGTTTGTGTGAAAATGTCCTTGTTCGGGTCTGTCATAAATACTTACTTGGGTTCGGTGACATCAGTTATTTCTGTAAGCGACTTGGTGCCTTACTTTTATGAGAGTTTAATGTCATGGTTTTATATCTACTTGTATGGTGCTTCCTGTCTCCTGACTCCCCATATGCTCTGACCTTACTTATGAGTCTGCAATGCAGAACAATATCGAACAATTTTGAAAATCCAAATCTATTGCATATTTAAGACCTTTAGAAAATAAAGAAGATTAGAAACCCAAAAAAAATAACATGCAATGACACTTTAAAAAAAAAAAATGGAGTGTGATAAAGAAAAGACTGCTGTAGTGGATTTCAAAAGAGACCAAGGAAAATTAAAAGACACAGTGCAACAAGGCTGTTAAATATGGAATAAAATGCAAAAGAAGTGCAGGGATAGGGAGTGCGGGTGGAAGTACAACTGGGATTGATAAAAAGCAAGATAAAAAATAGTGGATTTGACTAAAAAGCGATTTCTATTGGGAACATTGAAAAAACAAAGCACAGCCAGCATACTCTTTATTTAAAGGGATAGAAAAAGGAGGGCCAAAGGCAGAAGAACCAAGAGTATTCCAAAAAGGCAGTAGAATAGTGGCAATTTGAAAGAAAGCAGTTCAACCAGAGTTATTTTTTTTAAAAGTCAGGATAATAGGGGTACTTTTTAAAACAAAAAGCATCAAAACAAGACTACTTAAAAAAGCATGATTTTAAAAGAAAAAAAGTTGGGGAGATTTGTAGTGGACCTCTGAATCAGGGAGCAAAACAAAGGAAAGAATATAGGGCTCCAGGGTTTTAGCAGTAACAGGGAAGAGAGCTGGAGAGAGTCGGGATAAATGGTTCATTCTCTGGTTGGCAATCATTAACAAGTAGGATGCCGCAGGGATCAGTGCTGGAACCCCAACTATTTACAATCTATATAAACAACTTGGAAGAAGGGAATGAGTGTAACGCAGCCAAGTTTGCTGACGATACAAAGATGGGAGGAAAAGCAATGTGTGAGGAGGACACAAAAAATCTGCAAAAGGACATAGACAGGCTAAGTGAGTGGGAAAAATTTGGCAGATGGAGTATAATGTTGGAAAGTGTGAGGTCATGCACTTTGGCAGAAAAATCAAAGAGCAAGTTATTATTTAAATGGAGAAAGATTGCAAAGTGCTGCAGTACAGCGGGACCTGAGGGTACTTGTGCATGAAACACAAAAGGATAGTATGCAGGTACAGCAAGTGATCAGGAAGGCCAATGGAATCTTGGCCTTTATTGCAAAGGGGATGGTGTATAAAAGCAGGGAAGTCTTGCTACAGCTATACAGGGTATTGGTGAGGCCACACCTGGAATACTGCGTGCAGTTTTGGTTTCCATATTTACGAAAGGATATACTTGCTTTGGAGGCAGTTCAGCGAACGTTCACTAGGTTGATTCCGGTGATGAGGGGGCTGACTTATGAGGATAGGTTGGGCCTCTACGCATTGGAGTTCAGAAGAATGAGAGCTGATCTTATCGAAATGTATAAGATTATGAGGGGGCTTGACAAGGTGGATGCAGAGAGGATGTTTCCACTGATGGGGGAGACTAGAACTAGAGGGCACGATCTTAGAATAAGGGGCTGCCCATTTAAAACTGAGATGAGGAGAAATTTCTTCTCTGACGGTTATAAATCTGTGGAATTCGCTGCCTCAGAGAGCTGTGGAAGCTGGGACATTGAATAAATTTAATACAGAAATAGACAGTTTCTTAAACGATTAAGGGTTATGGGGAGTGGCAGGGAGGTGGAGCCGAGTCCATGATCAGATCAGCCATGATCTTATTGAATGGCGAAGCAGGTTCAAGGAGCCGTATGGCCCACTCCTGCTCCTATTTCTTATGTTCTTATGTAAAATTTCAGGAATGGATCTCTGCGTGGTTGAGTTGAGGAAAGTGAGGTTCGGGTCAAGGTCTGGAAGAGCGAATTTTTTTTTTGATTGTGTTTAAAATCAAATCTGTTTATAAAATGATAAGGATAATGGGCCAAATCTTACAGAGCGAGGAATCATGTGCATACGCCATTAGTTAAACTTTTTCCTGAACCTTTCAGCTCAAGCTTTGCATTGTCACTTGCTAGAAGTGCGAGCTGATAACTGGGCATCTGGGACCATAGTGAACAGTGGGACCAACAGTCTATCTCCTTAACCAAAGACATCTAAGGATAGAGAAAGAAACAATGGAGTAACGGAAAAGGAAATAGGGTGATTTGAGACAAATTAGATACAAAAAGGAACACTAACATGAATATCTGCATAGAAATATCTACATGGCATTGTTCAACGGAATGCGTGACCCATATACTGCCCTTAACATATCTACTAGTTGATCTCCCGTGGCGTGGCACACAGGCAGTTGTGTATAAGCAGGGTAAGGGAATAGTTGGACCAAGATGGGTAAGAGCAACATGAGAGAGGAGGGAAGGGTAGCGAGGGAGGAAGAAAGATGAGGATAGAGAGGACAAAAGAGGAAGAGAAGGCATGGAGAAGGCAGCAGGAGGCGAGGGGAAGGATGGTGGTGCGCTTGGGATTGAGGCAGATGACGAAGGGAGGGGTGAAGGGAAGGGAGCAGTGGGTGAAAGGCAAAAGGGCGATGAGGGGTATGTAAGAGGAGCAGAGGGGAAAAGAGGGAGTGAAGAAGCTAATAGATCGCTTAGTGGGGGAGAAGGCCAAATTGCAGCTAGAATAAGCAAGAATTTAAGGGATGGTGGGTGAGGAAATCTGCAGCACAGCAGGGCAGACAACCAGTGTGGACAAAAAGACCAGGGGATCGAGAGTAACACTGAATCCTCCAAACAGCTAGCAATGGGCAAGAAATGTGGCCTTGCCATTAACGCTTACATCCTGAGAACAATTTGTTTGAAAAATACAATAGGACATTTGAAGGTGGAGCCAGCAGGGTGAAGCAGCCCCAAAATATCAGTGGCACAACATGCAGACTCGACCAGAATTCTTTACCATAACTTCTCCATATACTATAGCAGGTATTTTTTGTTTGTGACATTTCAAGTTGAAAATCCCTATCACAGGACCATATACAGGCATAATTACTGCAAGTAATTGTTGACAAATTTAAAATATGTTTTCATATTCACAGTCTGACATTTTGAGATAGAATGTCGCAACCCACTCAGTATTTTTAATATTATATATCTTATGCCTGCATGCATTTCCTGTCAACTTTATCCATTATAAAATCTTGCAACGCCACCACTGTCACAGCATGACGCGTTTACATGACAGTTTCCATTATAAATATGGGCATATGGATTTATAATGGCGATATAAATGTAATGATAGAATGTAAGATTTTATAAAGGGTACTGAATATCGTCTGTGTGCCCTGGTCCAATTTATCCCTAGCCCTGTAACCCTACTTCACCTCGAGGTCTTTCTTTACTCTCCATGTAGAATTAATAGATATGTGAAGAGAAGGTATGACATACTGTAGAATTTTAGTAGTTATAGATAGTGCCTGTGATCTGCCTGTCCCCGGAATTTGCTGCCCCTGCTGGCTCCCATTTCAGCAGATTTTGACATCTCACCCTGCGCCACCCCATTTTCTGCCTTTTCGGCAGCAGCCATTGTCGATGTACTTGGATGATCAGCTCTTTTTGAGTTTGAAATAAATATTTAAATTTCTTTTGTCCTGGGTCACATTTTGAAAAGTTGGCCTGTCTTTGTTAAAATTATATATTCCTTCAAATGACATTGGAGAGGTAAACAGGCCAGGGAAATTCTGTAGATTATAACTTTTATGTGGAAGTTTGTTGTTTAATACTCAGGGATCTTGCGTCTGGTCAGATTAGGGTAGCTGCTGCAACTGTTTGTTATTTTCTATCTTCTGGGGATGTATAATTAGGCTGAACTGTGTAAAATCTACAAATGTCATTGTTTCTGTTCACATATCAGTCTACTGTTTAAGAATTCAATTTGGCAGTTTATTGGCTAAGCATGGTCGAGAAGTGTTTGTTCTACTAATTTCCAAGGGTGTGTGATATAATCGGTAGCCAAAGTACAGTAACAAGGGTTCAGTGCTCGATCCTTGGGCTTTAGAATCATAGGGCTCAAGTTTCGGCTCGAGTTGCTCCTATTTTTTTGGAGCAACTAGTTTAGAATGGAGTATCTTAGAAATTGCAATTCTCGGCATTTCGTTTGCTCCAATTCTAGTGAATTAGAATAGTTTTGTTTTAGAACAGTTTTTTTTTTCAAAAGGGGGCGTTACCAGCCACTTACGCCTGTTTTGCAAGTTTAGGCAGCGAAAACTTATTCCAAACTAACTTAGAATGGAGTAAGTGTAAATTTTTGTACGCTCAGAAAAATCTTGCCTACACTTTATAAATTAGGCGCAGGGAACGAGAGATAGGGGCTGGGGCAAGGAAGTTTACTAGCATTAAACACTTCATTTTTACAAATAAAGAGCCATCATCAATAATAAATGATAAATAAATCAATAAACCAACCAATAAATCAATCAAAAAAAAATCAAAAAAATATAAAACAAAAAAATGTTTTTTAAAAATGATAAAAAATCAATCAATAAATAAAAAATTAAGTTTCTACTCACCTACTGCAGCACCGGGAGCCCTCCAACAGCGTGCTTGGACGGGCCCCCCTCGGAGATGCCGATCGGGCGGGCCCTGCCGCCGACCAGGACTTCGGGCGGGCCCCGCCGCCGACCATCACGTCGGGCGGGCCTCGCCGCCGACCATCACTTTGGGTGGGACCCACCGGCGACGCCGTGGACTTCGAGCGGGGCCGGCCCCCAGCGAGATGCCGGGCGGGCGGGCCCTGCCGCCGACCAGGACTTCGGGCGGGCCCCGCCGCCGACCATCAGTTCGACCGGGCCCCGCCGCCGACCATCAGTTCGACCGGGCCTTGCCGCCGACCATCACTTTGGGTGGGACCCGCTGGCGACGCCGTGGACTTCGAGCGGGGCCAGCCCCCAGCGAGATGCTGGGCGAGCGGGCCCCGCCGCCAACAAGGAGTTCGGGTGGGGCCTGCTCCCAGGAGATGCCTGGCGTACCGCCGCACAAGAGGCAAGTACTGTCAGGCCACTCGACCCGGGATAGGGGCGACGTCCCGTCGGCCAGGTATAAGGTCGTTGCCCGGAGACAGGACGTGCTGGGAGGGCCAGGAGCTACTGCGCACGCACGCAGCCTCCACTGCACACGTGCACAGTTGCCGGCACTGTTTTTGGCTCAGAGCTATAGCTCCGCCCCCAGCAGCTCCTGCTGCACCGTGCTGAGCTGGAAACGGGCCTACAGATATCGGAGAATCGTGAGGTAAGTATTTTGCGTTTTTTCAGTTCTACAAATTAGGCGGGCCTCTCCGATGTGCGCCGTTCTAGTCGGGGTCCGAAACTTGAGCCCATAGAATAGTTCCGTTCTACCACCCTTTCAGGCAATTCATTCTAGATCCTAACCACTCGCTGTGTAAAAAAGTTATTTCTTATGTCACCTTTGGTTCTTTTGCCAATCACCTTAAATCTGTTCTCTGGTTGTCGACCATTCTGCCAATGGGAACAGTTTCTCTCTATCTACTTGTCCAGATCTCATGATTTTGAACACCTATATCAGATCTCCCTTCAATCTTCTCTGCTCCAAGGAGAACAACCCCAGTTTCTCCAGTCTATCCACGTAACTGAAGTCTTTCATCCCTGGAATAATTCTAGTAAATCTTTTCTGCACCTTCTCTAAGGCCTTCACATCCTTCCTAAAGTGCGGTGCACAGAATTGGACACACTACTCCAGCTGAGGCCGTACCAGTGTTTTATCCAAGTTCATCATACGATCCATGCTTTTGTACTCTACGGGCACGAAATTGGTGAAGGACCACGCCCGCCCAACTGCTGCCCAAAGGGTCGCTGAGGTACCGAACGGTAGGTTGGGCGGGATATTCATCGTGAAGGTCCTTCAAAGGGCAGTGGGCGGCAAATGAGAGACTTATGCCGCCTATCTGGGCGACAGCCAACAGGAGTTCTCATTCTCGGAGGCAAAGGCGCTTGCCGTCTAAGTGCTGCCGAGGATGGAGAAGGGCCCACGGAGGATCGAAGACCTACAAAGAAAAATCATCAGGAAAAAAAAATCATCGGAAGACCTTCATGTAAGTCGCTGTGGGGAAAAAAAAATGTTTACTGACCTTTTTTCAAGATCTTCATACCTACCTTCAGGGACAGACCAGCCTCCAGCCAGCGGTCCACCCCTGTTCTGCCGCCGACTCCTGCCTGCATGAAAATCGCAGCTTGGCTGACAGGAGGTCAGTTGCGCGACTCGGCCGTCCGCTGACGTCGACCGGCGCTTCTTGGCGGCTCTCTCCTCCCACCTGCTCCAGGTCAAGTTGAAAGTGGCACTAGGCAGATGTTGCAGAGGAATGTCGGTGACAGTGGGCAGTAAGTTCTTCAATTTCAGGCCTATACCTCTATTCATGAAACTCAGGATCCTGTTAGCTTTTTTAACTGCTTTCTCAACCTGCCCTGCCACCTTCAACAATTTATGTACATATACCCTTAGGTCTCTCTGTTCATGCACCCCCTTTAGGATTGTACCCTTTAGTTTATATTTCCTCTCCACATTCTTTTTACCAAAATGTATCACTTTGCACTTTTCTGCATTAAATTTCATCTGCCACGTGTCCGCCCATTCCACCAGCCTGTCTATGTCTTCTTGAAATCTATCACTATCCTCCTCACTGTTCACTATACTTCCAAGCTTTGTGTCATCTGCAAATTTTGAAAGAGCGCCCTATGCACCCACATCCAAGTCATTAATATATATTAGGAAAAGCAGTGATCCTAGAACTGACCCCTGGGGAACACCACTGTATACCTTCCTCCAGTCCGAAAAATAACCATTCACCACTACTCTCTTCCCATCAAGTAGCCAATTTCATATCCATGCTGCCACTGTCCCTTTTATTCCATGGGCTTCAACTTTGCTGGCAAACCTATTATGTGGCACTTTGTCGAATGCCTTTTGGAAATCCATGTACACCACATCAACTGCATTGCCCTCATCAACTCTCTCTGTTATCTCAGAGAAATCAAAGGCAAAAATCAAAAAGGGCCACATTACATCATAATTCTAAAAGGATAAAGAGTGTTACAAAAACAAGCCTGAAGGCTCTGTGTCTCAATGCGAGGAGCATTCGTAATAAGGTGGATGAATTAACTGCGCAGATAGCTATTAATGGTAATGATGTAATTGGGATTACGGAGACAGGGTGACCAAGGCTGGGAACTCAACGTCCAGGGGTATTCAATATTCAGGAAGGTTAGACAGAAAGGAAAAGGAGGTGGGGTAGCGTTGCTGGTTAAAGAGAAGATTAACACAATAGTAAGGAAGGACATTAGCTTGGATGATGTACAATCTGTATGGGTAGAGCTGCGAAACACCAAAGGGCAGAAAACGCTAGTGGGAGTTGTGTACAGACCACCAAACAGTAGTAGTGAGGTTGGGGATGGCATCAAACAGGAAATTAGGGATGCGTGCAATAAAGGTACAGCAGTTATCATGGGTGACTTTAATCTACATATTGATTGGGTTGGTTTTCTAGACCAATATGTCGAGGAACCAACTAGAGAGCAGGCCATCCTAGACTGGGTCTTGTGTAATGAGAGGCCCCTTGGGTAAGAGTGACCAGAATATGGTAGAATTCTTCATTAAGATGGAGAGTGACACAGATAATTTAGAGACTAGGGCCCTGAACTTAAAGAAAGGTAACTTCGATGGTATGAGAAATTAATTGGCTAGGATAGACTGGCAAATGATACTAAAAGGGTTGACGGTGGATAGGCAATGGCAGACATTTAAAGATCACATGGATGAACTTCAACAATTGTACGTCCCTGTCTGACGTAAAAATAAAACTGGGAAGGTGGCTCAACCGTGGCTAACGAGGGAAATTAGGGATAGTGTTAAATCCAAGGATGAGGCATATAAATTGGCCAGAAAAAGCAACAAACCTGAAGACTGGGAGAAATTTAGAACTCAGCAGAGGAGGACAAAGGATTTCATTAGGTGGGGGAAAAGAGTACGAGAGTAAGCTTGCAGGGAACATAAAAACTGACTGCAAAAGCTTCTATAGGTACATGAAGAGAAAACGATTATTGAAGACAAATGTAGGTCCCTTGCAGTCAGAATCAGGTGAATTTATAATGTGGAACAAAGAAATGGCAGACCAATTGAACAGATACTTTGGTTCTGTCTTCACTGAGGAAGGCACAAATAACCTTCCGGAAATACTTGGGGACCGAGGGTCTAGCGAGAAGGAGGAACTGAAGGAAATCCTTATTAGTCAGGAAATTGTGTTAGGGAAATTGATGGGATTGAAGGCCGATAAATCCCCAGGGCCTGATAGTCTGCATCCCAGAGTACTTAAGGAAGTGGCCCTAGAAATAGTGGATGCATTGGTGGTCATTTTCCATCATTCTATAGACTCTGGATCAGTTCTTGTGGATTAGAGCGTAGCTAATGTAACCCCACTTTTTAAAAAAGGAGGGAGAGAGAAAATGGGGAATTATAGACCGGTTAGCCTGATATCGGTAGTGGGGAAAATGTTGGAATCAATTATTAAAGACATAATAGCAGCGCATTTGGAAAGCAGTGACAGGATCGGTCCAAGTCAGCATGATTTATGAAAGGGAAATCATGCTTGACAAATCTTCTAGAATTTTTTGAGGATGTAACGAGTAGCGTGGACAAGGGAGAACCAGTGGATGTGGTGTATTTGAACTTTCGAAAGGCTTTTGACAAGGTCCCACACAAGAGATCGGTGTGCAAAATTAAACACATGGTATCGGGGGTAATGTATTGACGTGGATAGAAAACTGGTTGGCAGACAGGAAGCAAAGAGTCGGGATAAACAGGTCCTTTTCAGAATGGCAGGCAGTGACTAGTGGCTTACCGCAAGGTTCAGTGCAGGGCCCCCAGCTATTTACTATATACATTAATGATTTGGACGAAGGAATTGAATGTAATATTTCTAAGTTTGCAGATGACACTAAGCTGGGTGGCAGTATGAGCTGTGAGAAGGATGCTAAGAGGCTGCAAGAGTGACTTGGACAGGTTAGGTGAGTGGGCAAATGCATGGCAGATGCAGTATAATGTAGATAAATGTGAGGTTATCCACATTGGTGGCAAAAACAGGGAGGCAGAATATTATCTGAATGGTGATAGATTAGGAAAAGGGGAGGTGCAACGAGACCTGGGTGTCATGGTACATCAGTCATTGAAAGTTGGCATGCCGGTACAGCAGGCGGTGAAGAAGGCAAACGGCATGTTGGGCTTCATAGCGAGAGGATTTGAGTATAGGAACAGGGAGATCTTACTACTGTTGTACAGGGCCTTGGTGAGGCCACACCTTGAATATTGTGTACAGTTTTGGTCTCCTAATCTGAGGAAGCACATTCTTGCTTTTGAGGGAGTGCAGCGAAGGTTCACCAGACTGATTCCTGGGATGACAGGATTGACATATGAAGAAAGGCTGGATCGACTGGGATTATAGTCACTGGAATTTAGAAGAATGAGAGGGGATCTCATAGAAACATATAAAATTCTGACGGGATTGGACAGGTTAGATGCAGGAAGAATGTTCCCGATTTTGGGGAAGTCCAGAACCAAGGGTCACAGTCTAAGCATAAGGGGTAAGCCATTTAGTACCGAGTTGAGGAGAAACTTCTTCACTCAGAATTGTGAACCTGTGGAATTCTCTACCACAGAAAGTTGTTGAGGTCAGTTCGTTAGATATATTCAGAAGGGAGTTAGATGTGGCCCTTACGGCTAAAGGGATCAAGGGGTATGAAGAGAAAGCAGGAATGGGGTACTGAAGTTGCATGATCAGCTATGATCATATTGAATGGTGGTGCAGGCTCGAGGGGCCGAATGGCCTACTCCTGCACCTATTTTCTATGTTTCTAAAAAAACTCGATCTAGTTGGTTAAAAATGATTTGCCTTGAACAAAACCATGCTGATTTTATCCTTAATTAATCCACACTTGTCCAAGTGATAATTCTATTCCTGATTATTGTTTCTAAAAGCTTTCCAACTACAGATGTTAAACTGACTGGCCTGTAGTTGCTGAGTTTATTTTTACACCCTTTTTTGAACAAGAGTGTAACATTTGCAATACTCTAATCCTCTGGCGCCATCCCCGTTTCTAAGAAGGATTGGAAGATTATGGCCATTACGTCTGTGATCTCTTCCTTCACTTCCCTGAGTGTCCTAGGATGCATCCCATCTGGTCCTGATGACTTATCTACTTTAAGTGCAGCCAGCTTTCCATTACTTTGTCTTTTATCAATTTTTATCCCATCCAGTATCTCCTCTACCTCCTCATTCACTATGTCTGTGGCAACATTTTCCTTGGTGAAGACGGATGCAAGGTACTCATTTAGTACCTTAGCCATACCCTCTGCCACCATGCACAGGTCTCCTTTTTGGTCCCTAATCGGCCCCACCCCTCCTCTTATTACCTGTTTACTATTTATATGCCTATAGAGACTTTTGGATTGCCATTTATATTCGCTGCCATTCTATTCTCATACCCTCTCTTTGCCCCTCGTATTTTCTTTTTCACTTCTCCTCTGAACTTTCTATATTTTGCTTAATTTTCTGCTTCATACTCTCTATCTCTTTCATTATCCAGGGAGTTCTGACTTTAGTTGCCATACCTTTCTACAAATTACCTATGTTTTGGGGAAGTAACGACTTGCTCTGTGTCAGGGTGTCAGGGTTCACTTACAGGAGTGGTCTGAGATTGCAGGAAGTGGGCTGGCCAATCGCCAGGAGGGATGTAGATCACGGCAGGTCTCGCCTGGCCTGCATTTGTGCCTGGAAGGCTGTTTCCAATGGGGTTGCACAGGGCTCAGAACTCGGTTCCGTTTTGTAGTGTATAGTAATGATTTAGACTTAAATGTAGGGGGCATAATAAAGAAATTTACAGATGTAACAAAAATTGGCCGTGTGGTTGAAAGTGAGGAGGAAAGCTCTAGACTACAGAAAGATAGCAATGAACTGGTCAGTTGGGCAGAAAAGTGGCAAATGGAATTCAATCTGGAAAAGTGGAGTTAGAAACATTAGGGACATTCAAAATGCAGCTCAAGGCTTTGGTTAGAGAGTGACGGGATGAAATTGCGTATCGCCCTGTTTAGGAGCGGTAACCTTCACGAGGCGGGACATAAGAACATAAGAAATAGGAGCAGGAGTAGGCCATATGGCCCCTCGGTCCTGCTCCGCCATTCAATAAGATCTGATCTTAGCCTCAACTCCACTTTCCTGCCTGTTCCCCATAATCTTTGACTCCCCTATAGTTCAAGAATCTGTCTATCTTAGCCTTGAATATATTCAATGACTCAGCTTCCACAGCTCTCCAGGATAGAGAATTCCAAAGATTTATGACCCTCTGAGAGAAGAAATTCCTCCTCATCTCCATCTTAAATGGGCAACCCCTTACTCTGAAACTATGCCCCCAAGTTCTAGATTTCCCCATGAGGGGAAACACCCTCTCTGCATCTACTCTGTCAAGCCCTCTCAGAATCTTGTATGTTTCAATAAGATCACCTCTCATTCTTTTAAACTCCAATGAGTACAGGCCCAACCTGCTCAACCTTTCTTCATAAGAAAAGCCCCTCATCCTTGGAATCAACCTAGTGAACCTTCTCTGAACTGCCTCCAGTGCAAGTATATCCCTCCTTAAATATCCCTGCCTGGCGCAGAAGTCCTACCCCGCGACCTAAATTGGGGTTACCACCCCCGAGAGGAAGTGGAACATGTAATGTATGCACCTGTGAGTATGCCCATAACTTTGTAGAGCTGTTAACACCATCTTGCCGTCCGGAGGAGGCGGGGGTCGCCAATGGAGTGCTCTCTACGCGGGAGTCCTCCCTCTATTTATTGGGGACTTGGCCTGGAGGGCTTTGCATGGAGCAGTCCAGTGCAACAAATTTTTAAGTTGGTTCATGGGCTCCCAGGCCACCTGTAATATCTGCGGTCTAGATGAGTCCGTGTTCCATGTATATGTGGAATGTGAAAGGTTGCAGCTCCTCTTCGAATATTTGAAGGAGCTGCTCCTCAAATTCTGGTTGCACTTCAGTCCCACACTCCTGATCTTTGGGCACCCTGTGTGGAGGAGAGCGGGCAGATCGGAAGGCCTCCTCGTAGGACTGTTCCTGGGCACGGCCAAGGGGGCCATCAGCCGGTCCAGGCAGCGGGCGGTCGAGGGGGTCGTTCAGCCTGACTGCCTCTCTTCCGTGCGTACATCCAAGCCAGGGTGTCCTTGGAGATGGAGCACGCGGTGTCCACCGGTACGCTCGCGGCCTTCCGCGAAAGGTGGGCGCCGGAGAGACTGGAGTGCATCATTACCCCTGATTTTATATGTTTTAAAGTTTAATTTGTTTTATTGATGATTTTAGTGTCCCCCTCCCCTTTTATAGGGGGCACTTGTATAATGTATGGTCTTGGTGCCCAAAAAAAAACACAAAAAAGAATTTTTAAAAAACCCCAAAAAAACAAAAAAAGGGCCTTGAAAAATGTTTGGAGTGTCCCCCAGATCAGGGGGCACTTGATTTAACTATTTAATTTTGTTCTTCAATCAAAAGAGTTGTAGAGCTATTGACACCAACTTGCCGTCCGGAGGAGGCGGGGGTCCCCAATGGAGTGCTCTCTACGCGGGAGTCCTCCCTCTATTTATTGGGGACTTGGCCTGGAGGGCTTTGCACGGAGCAGTCCAGTGCAATAAATTTTTAAGTTGGTTCACGGGCTCCCAGGCCACCTGTAATATCTGCGGTCTAGATGAGTCCGTGTTCCATGTATATGTAGAATGTGAAAGGTTGCAGCCCCTCTTCCAATATTTGAAGGAGTTGCTCCTCAAATTCTGGTTGCACTTCAGTCCCACACTCCTGATCTTTGTGCACCCTGTGTGCAGGGGAAGCGGGCAGGTTGGAAGGCCTCCTCGTTAGGACTGTTCTTGGGCATGGCCAAGAGGGCCATCAGCCAGTCCAGGCAGCGGGCGGTCGAGGGGGTCGTTCAGCCTGATTGCCTGCCTCTCTTCCGCGGTTACATCCGAGCCAGGGTGTCCCTAGAGATGGAGCACGCAGTGTCCACCGGTACGCTCGCGGCCTCCGTGAGCGGTGGGCGCCGGAGGAACTGGAGTGCATCATCACCCCTGGCAACCAAATGTTAATTTGAACCACATGTCTAAAGTTTATTTTGTTTTAAGTTTGTCGGTTTTAGTGCCCCCCTCCCTCCTTTTAGCCAGGGGCACTTGTATAATTTGTGTTTTTGGTTCCCCAAAATAAAAACAAGGGGGCACTTGAATGAAAGTTTTTGGAGTGTGACCCCCCTTTAATCAGGGGGCACTTATTGTTTGCATAAAAATAGTTGTTTTGAAGAGCTGTTGAAGAGTCCATGTTCCATATGTATGTACAATGTGTGACTGCTCCTAGGTCTGGCCAAGGTAGCTATTAACCGGTCCAGGCACCGGCGGTCGAGTAGGTCATTCAGCCTGACTGCCTGCCTCTTCTGAGCCAGGCTGGGGCCACGGCATCCTGCATTCCCTCTCTATGTTCGCGCCAGGGTTTCCCTGGAGATGGAGCACACTGTGTCTATTGGTACGCTCACAGCCTTCCACGTAGTATGATTGTTCATTCTTTTGTTAATAAACCCAACTAGTTTTTAATAGCAATATGTTGCACCAGAGGGTCTGGAGTGCATCATCACCCCCGGCAACCGAATTTTAAATTGACCATTTAAGGTTCACAAAGTTTTATTTATTAATTTGTTGGTTCTAGTGCCCCTTTAATAAGGGGGCACTCGGCTTCATAGTTTAATGAAAATAGTTTAGAGCTGTTGAGTTGGGAGTGCCTTAGCCAGTCATGTGATGTTCACATGACTCATTAAAACCCCAGCCAGTTGCGTTCGGGGGATCCACGATGAAGCAGGTGGTTGTGAGCCTGGTGGATGAACTGGTAATGTATAGTGTGATTGTTAAACCTTTTGCTAATAAACCAACGAGTTCTTAATAGCAATGTGTTGCTATGAATTCTTGAACAAAGAACCCATGAAGCAAATACATTACAGAGCGCCATGTCATACGCTCCACATCCTGTCAGGGGTGCTAAGCGCGCGCAAGTCGTAAGGCTACGTGGTCTCTTCGCATAGCGCTAACGCGAGCACAAGGCCTTTCCCTTCCGTTAAAGGGGAGGCCACGTTATGAGCTTTGCATGGGTTTCAGGACGTACACTAGGCCACCGGGGATGCAGGATGCCGTGGCCCCAGCCGAGCACAGAAGCGGAGTGCTGGGCTGCACCATCGCGGCATGGACCCCGTGGAAAAACCACATGGAGGCCGGACTGGCGAGTCGGAGGACAACACAAAATGGCGTCGCACACCTTTAACTTTCACCCCACGAGTGGAGTGCGGTCCAGTTCACAACCCGCAAGGCTGGCACTGACATCACCCGCGAAAAGAGGTTCCCGTGCACGGTGATGACCTCATCGGCAGAAGCGCAGTGGCCCGGGGCTACTGGTTTGACGCCTTCGTTAACTTCCACGCAATTTCGCGGGAGCAGGTATGGCCCTCCAACTCCAGGCGAGAAATGGTTTGCGCCCTGTTAGCGTCTCCCCGGAGCCACTAATGGCAGTCGCAAACCATGCACATTTCTCCCCCTTAATGTATTAGTGAGTGATCTTAAAAGGTCAAGGGGCTAAAATTTCCCTCCGCCTGAAACGGGGCACACCTACTGATTTTTAATCCATGGGGCGGACAATCCAGAGAAATTCAGCTCTTTGAATTTTTTTTTGTAGCAGGGCGGAAGTGGTGTCCTTAGTGGGGCAGAAGTGCGGGGGTGTCGGAGCGGCTGTAGCTCCGAGCCATCAGCGGTCACAACGTCCTCCGATTCAGTCAAAGGGGCGGGCCACTGTGAACTCTGCAGCCACTTTAGTGGCAAACACTGGGCCACCAGGGAGGGTTTCTGCCTGGCCAGCGAGGCCACACCCGCGAGGCAATTACAGATGGGACAATTTCTAAGGAGGCAATTTCCCGTGGAATTCGGAAAGGGGGTCGCCGCCGTTCAGTAAGGGGTCGATGCGTACCTGACGGGGCGGGAAAACGGGCAGACCAGTGACGTTCTCCGCCGGGAAAATCGACGAGGGCAATTTTGAAAATATCGGCCCTTCCGCGCCGACCAAGCGGTGAGTCCTTTTGCGGCTCTTAGGAGTGGAACTAAACTAAAGAACCAGTGGGAACCTGTTCAACATGCGCCGTCTCCAGGCCAGATCCAAGACCACCCCAACCTCTGTCGTCAAGCTACAGTACGCGGACGACGCCTGCGGCTGCGCACATACAGAGGCTGCACTCCAGGACATAGTCGACGTATTTACTGAGATGTACGAAAGCATGGGACTTACGCTAAACATCCGTAAGACAAAGATCCTCCACCAGCCTGTCCTCACCGCACAGCACTGCCCCCCAGTCATCAAGATTCACGGCGCTGCCCTGGACACCGTGGAACATTTCCCATATCTCGGGAGCCTCCTATCAACAAGATCATCGACGACGAGATCCAACACCGCCTCCAATGTGCCAGTGCAGCCTTTGGCCACCTGAGGAAACATATAAGCATAGAAAATAGGTGCAGGAGTAGGCCATTCGGCCCTTCGAGCCTGCACCACCATTCAATAAGATCATGGCTGATTATTCACCTCAGTACCCCTTTCCTGCTTTCTCTCCATATCCCTTGATCCCTTAAGCCGTAAGGGCCATATCCAACTCCCTCTTGAATATATCTAACGAACTGGCATCAACAACTCTCTGCGGAAGAGAATTCCACATGTTAACGACTCTGAGTGAAGAAGTTTCTCCTCATCTCGGTCCTAAATGGCTTACCCCATATCCTTAGACTGTGACCCCTGGTTCTGGACTCCCCCAACATCGGGAACATTCTTCCTGCATCTAACCTGTCCAGTCCCGTCAGAATTTTCTATGAGATCCCGTCTCATTCTTCTAAACTCCAGTGAATACAGGCCCAGTCTCTCCTCATATGTCAGTCCTGCCATCCCGGGCATCAGTCTGGTGAACCTTTGCTGCACTCCCTCAATAGCAAGAACATCCTTCCTCAGATTAGGAGACCAAAACTGAACACAATATTCCAGGTGAGGCCTCACCGAGGCCCTGTGCAGCTGCAGCAAGACCTCCCTGCTCCTGTACTCAAATCCCCGAGTTAAGAAGGCCAACATGCCATTTGCCTTTTTCACCTCCTACTGCACCTGCATGCCAACCTTCAATGACTGATGTACCATGACACCCAGGTCTCGTTGCACCTCCCCTTTTCCTAATCTGCCACCATTCAGATAATATTCTGCCTTCATGTTTTTGCCACCAAAGTAGTTAACCTCACATTTATCCATATTATACTGCATCTGCCATGCATTTGCCCACTCACCTAACCTGTTCAAGTCATCCTGCAGCCTCTTAAAATCCACCTCACAGCTCACACCGCCACCCACCTTAATGTCATCTGCAAACTTGGAGATATTACTCTCAATTCCTTCATCTAAATCATTGATGTATATTGTAAATAGCTGGGGTCCCAACACTGAGCCCTGCGGCACCCCACTAGTCACTGCCTGCCATTCTGAAAAGGACCCGTTTACCCCGACTCTCTGCTTCCTGTCCGCCAACCAGTTCTCTATCCACGTCAATACATTACCCCCAATACCATGTACTTTAATTTTGCACACCAATCTTTTGTGTGGGACCTTGTCAAAATCCTTTTGAAAGTCCAAATACACCACATCCACTGGTTCTCCCTTGTCCATTCTACTCGTCACATCCTCAAAAAATTCTAGAAGATTTGTCAAGCATGATTTCCCTTTCATAAATGCACTTGGACCGATCCTGTTACTGCTTTCCAAATGCGCTGCTATTTCATCTTTAATAATTGATTCCAACATTTTCCCTACTACTGATGTCAGGCTAACCGGTCTATAATTCCCTGTTTTCTCTCTCCCTCCTTTTTTAAAAAGTGGTGTTACATTAGCTACCCTCCAGTCCATAGGAACTGATCCAGAGTCGATAGACTGTTGGAAAATGATCACCAATACATCCACTATTTCATGGCAGGAGAGCTCGGACACATGCTATGCTCCTCCTGTACTATGTGGAAACTCAGGGACGCTTCCGGTGTCCCTGACGACTACGTGTGTGGGAAGTGCATCTGCCTGCAGATCCTGACGGACCGCATTGCGGCACTGGAGCTGCGGGTGGATTCACTCTGGAGCATGCACGATGTTGAGAATGACGTGAACAGCACGTTTAGCGAGTTGGTCTCACCGCAGGTAAACGGTACACAGCCAGATAGTAAATGGGTGACCAACAGGAAGAGCAGTGCAAGGAAGGCAGTGCAAGGGTCCCCTGTGGTCATCCCCCAGCAAAACAGATACACTGCTTTGGGTACTGTTGGGGGAGATGACTCTTCAGGGGAAGACAGCAGCAGCCACGTTCATGGCACCGTGGGTAGCTCTGCTGCACAGGAAGGCAGGAAAAAGAGTGGGAGAACGATAGTGATAGGAGATTCAATTGTAAGGGGAATAGAGAGGTGTTTCTGCGGCTGCAACTGAGACTCCAGGATGGTATGTTGCCTCCCTGGTGCAAGGGTCAAGGATGTCTCGGAGTGGATGCAGGAAATTCTGAAAAGGGAGGGTGAACAGCCAGTTGTCGTGGTGCATATAAGTGCCAACGATATAGGTAAAAAAACGGGATGAGGTCCTACAAGAAGAATTTAGGGAGTTTGGAGCCAAATTAAAAAGTAGGACCTCAAAAGTAGTAATCTCAGGATTGCTACCAGTGCCATGTGCTAGTCAGAGTAGGAATGGCAGGATAGCGCAGATGAATACGTGGCTTGAGGAGTGGTGCAGAAGGGAAGGATTCAAATTCCTGGGACATTGGAACCGGTTCTGGGGGAGGTCGGACCAGTACAAACCGGACGGTCTGCACCTGGGCAGGACCGGAACCAATGTCCTAGGGGGGAGTGTTTGCGAGTGCTGTTGGGGAGGAGTTAAACTAATACGGCAGGGGTATGGAAACGTATGCAGGGAGACAGAGGGAAATAAAAGGGAGACAGAGGCAAAAGATAGAAAGGAGAATAGTAAAAGTGGAGGGCAGAGAAACCCAAGGCAAAAAATAAAAAGGGCCACATGACAGCAAAATGCTAAAGGGGCAAAGTGTGTTAAAAAGACATGCCTGAAGGCTCTGTGCTTTAATGCGAGGAGCATTGGCAATAAGGTGGACGAATGAACTACACAGATAGCAGTTAATGGATATGATGTAATTGGCATCAGAGACATGGCTCCATGATGACCAAGGCTGGGAATTCAACATCCAGAGGTATTCAACATTCAGGAAGGATAGACAGAAAGGAAAAGGAGGCGGGGTAGCGTTACTGATTAAAGAGGAAATTAATGCAATAGTGAGGAAGGACATTGGCTTGGATGATGTGGAATCGGTATGGGTGGAGCAACGGAATACCAAAGGGCAGAAATCGCTGTTGGTAGTTGTGTACAGACCACCAAACAGTAGTAGTGAGGTTGGGGACAGCATCAAACAAGAAATAAGGGATGTGTGCAATAAAGGTACAGCAGTTATCATGGGCGACTTTAATTTACATATAGATTGGGCTAACCAAACTGGTAGCAATGCAGTGGAGGAGGATTTTCTGCAGTGTATTATGAATGGTTTTCTTGACCAATATGTCGAGGAACCAACTCGAGAGCTGGCCATCCTCGACTGGATGATGTGTAATGAGAAGGGACTAATATTAGCAATCTTGTGCAAGGCCCCTTGGGGAAGAGTGACCATAATATGGTAGAATTCTTTATTAAGATGGAGAGTGACAGAGTTAATTCAGAAACTAGGGTCCTGAACTTAAGGAAAGGTAACTTCGACGGCATGAGGCATGAATTGGCTAGAATAGACTGGCAAATAATACTTAAAGGGTTGATGGTGGATAGGCAATGGCAAACATTTATAGATCAGATGGATGAACTTCAACAATTGTACATCCCTGTCTGGAGTAAAAATATAACAGGGCAGGTGGCTCAACCGTGGCTAACAAGGGAAATTAAGGATAGTGTTAGATCCAAGGAAGAGGCATATAAATTGGCCAAAAAAAGCAGCAAACCTGAGGACTGGGAGAAATTTAGAATTCAGCAGAGGAGGACAAACGGTTTGATTAGGAGGGGGAAAATAGAGTACGAGAGGAAGCTTGCCGGGAACATAAAAACTGACTGCAAAAGCTTCGATAGATATGTGAAGAGAAAAAGATTAGTGAAGACAAATGTAGGTTCCTTGCAGTCGGACTCAGGTGAATTTATAATGGGGAACAAAGAAATGGCAGACCAATTGAACAAATACTTTGGTTCTGTCTTCACGAAGGAAGACACAAATAACCTTCCGGATGTACTAGGGGACCGAGGGCCTAGGGAGAAGGAGGAACTGAAGGATATCCTTATTAGGCGGAAAATTGTGTAGAGGAAATTGATGGGATTGAAGGCCGATAAATCCCCGGGGCCTGATTGCCTGCATCCCAGAGTACTTAAGGAAATGGCCCTAGAAATAGTGGATGCATTGGTGGTCATTTCCAACAGTCTATCAACTCTGGATCAGTTCCTATGGACTGGAGGGTAGCTAATGTAACACCACTTTTTAAAAGAGTACGGAGAGAGAAAACGGGTAATTATTGACCGGTTAGCCTGACATCAGTAGTGGGGAAAATGTTGGAATCAATTATTAAGGATGAAATAGCAGCGCATTTGGAAAGCAGTGACAGGATCGGTCCAAGACAGCATGGATTTATGAAGGCGAAATCATGCTTGACAAATCTTCTAGAATTTTTTGAGGAGTGGACAAGGGCGAACCAGTGGATGTGGTGTATTTGGACTTTCAAAAGGCCTTTGACAAGGTCCCACATAAGGGATTGGTGTGCAAAATCAAAGCACATTGTATTGGGGGTAATGTGGATAGAGAATTGGTTGGCAGACAGGAAGTAGAGAGTCGGGATAAACGGGCCCTTTTCGGAATGGGAGGCAGTGACTAGTGGAGTGCCGCAGGGTTCATTGCTGGGACACCAGCTCTTTACAATATACATTAATGATTTGGATGAAGGAATTGAATGTAATATTTCCAAGTTTGCAGATGACACTAAACTGGGTGGCGGTGTGAGCTGTGAGGAGGGTGCTAAGAGGCTGCAGGGTGATTTGGACAGGTTAGGTGAGTGGGCAAATGCATGGTAGATGCAGTATAATGTGGATAAATGTGAGGTTATCCACTTTGGTGGCAAAAACACGAAGGCAGAATATTATCTGAATGGCGGCAGATTAGGAAAAGGGGAGGTGCAACGAGACCTGGGTGTCATGGTACATCAGTCATTGAAAGTTGACATGCAGGTACAGCAGGCGGTGAAGAAGGCAAATGGCATGTTGGCCTTCATAGCTAGGGGATTTAAGTATAGGAGCAGGAAGGTCTTACTGCAATTGTACAGGGCGTAGGTGGGGTCTCACCTGGAATATTGTGTTCAGTTTTGGTCTCCTAATCTAAGGAAGGACATTCTTGCTATTGAGGGAGTGCAGCGAAGGTTCACCAGACTGATTCCAGGCATGGCTGGACTGAAGTATGAGGAGAGACTGGATCAACTGGGCCTTTATACACTGGAGTTTAGAAGGCTGAGAGGGGATCTCATAGAAACGTATAAGATTCTGACGGGACGGGACAGGTTAGATGCGGGAAGAATGTTGGGGAAGTCCAGAACCAGGGGACACAATCTTAGAATAAGGGGTAGGCCATTTAGGACTGAGATGAGGAGAAACTTTTTCACTCAGAGAGTTGTTAACCTGTGGAATTCCCTGCCGCAGAGAGTTGTTGATGCCAGTTCATTGGATATATTCAAGAGGGTGCTAGATATGGCCCTCACGGCTAAAGGGATCGAGGAGTATGGAGAGAAAGCAGGAAAGGGGTTCTGAAGTGAATGATCAGCCATGATCTTCTTGAAGGGTGGTGCAGGTTCGAAGGGCCGAATGGCCTACTCTTGCACCTATTTTCTATGTTTTCTATTTCTAGGGCCACTTCCTTAAGTACTCTGGGATGCAGACTATCAAGCCCTGGGGATTTATCAGCCTTCAACCCCATCAATTTCCCTGACACAATTTCCTGGCTAATAAGCATTTCCTTCAGTTCCTCCTTCTCGCTAGACCCTCGGTCCCCGAGTATTTCCGGAAGGTTATTTGTGTCTTCCTTAATAAAGACAGAACCAAATTATTTGTTCAATTGGTCTGCCATTTCTTTGTTCCCCATTATAAATTCACATGATTTTGACTGCAAGGGACCTTCATTTGTCTTCACTAATCTTTTCCTCTTCACATATCTACAGAAGCTTTTGCAGTCAGTTTTTATGTTCCCAGCAAGCTTCCTCTCATACTCTATTTTCCCTTTCCTAATTAAACCCTTTGTCCTCCTCTGCTGAATTGTAAATTTCTGAATGTTTGAAGACCTGGCCCTTAAAACTGCCACCAAGCTCATGGTCTACAGGGCTGTAGTAATACCTGCCGTCCTGTATGGCTCAGAGACATGGACCATGTACAGTAGACACCTCAAGTTGCTGGAGAAATATTACCAACAATGTCTCCACAAGACCCTACAAATCCCCTGGGAAGACAGGCGACCAACATCAGCGTCCTCATTCAGGCTAACATCCCCACCATTGAAGCACTGACCGCACTCGATCAGCTCCGCTGGGCAGGCCACATAGTCCGCATGCCAGACACGAGACTCCCAAAGCAAGTGCTCTACTTGAAGCTCCTTCATGGCATGCGAGCCAAAGGTGGGCAGCGGAAATGCTACCCTCAAAGCCTCTCTGATAAAGTGCAACATCCCCACTGACAGCTGGGAATCCCTGGCCCAAGACCGCCCTAAGTGGGGGAAGTGCATCCGAGAGGGCGCTGAGCACCTCGAGTCTCAACGCCGAGAGCATGCAGAAATCAAGCGCAGACATCGGAACGAGCGTGCGGCAAACCAGTCCAATCCACCTCTTCCCTCAACGACTATCTGCCCCATCTGTGACAGAGTCTGTGGCTCTCGTATTAGGCTGTTCAGCCCCCAAAGAACTCACTTCGGGAGTGGAAGCAAGTCATCCTCGATTCCGAGGGACTGCCTATGATGATTATAGAAAGGGAAAATTTCGGCCCCAAAAAGTCTTATCTCATTTTTAATTTTTCTTATGTTCAAAATTCAGTGTTATTTCAGAGCACATTAGCCATCTTTCTTCATGCAGTGCATCACTACACTTTGATCTACTTTGAAACAACATAAGTATTTCTTATGTTCTTATTTTGAGTGATTAAGGAGTAAAGGGTTATGGGCAGCAGGCAGGAAAGTGGATTTGAGTCCATGATCAGTTCTTATTGAATGGCGGAGCAGGCTCGAGGGACCAAATGGCCTACTCCTGCTCCTATTTCTTATGTTCTTTTTGTTCAGTGGACAGTGAAAATTGTGTTTTTTTTTCACTATTTCAAAGACACAGCAGAGCTGATTTCCATTACTCTAATGTCCCAGGAATGCCAGTATGAAAGACACAGCAACTAGAAACTTGGATGGAGAAACTTCTGATTGCATTTTTTGCCTGGTGCATTGCTGAGAGACGCTGCTATGTAAATATCACAGTTATGATATTGTTATGACCAGACTTCCTGGTTTTGCTACACACATCTAAAACACAGTGCCACAAATCTACAATCGCACTGTGTGATACGTGGGTGGATTTAGAGAATTTATACAAGCACGCTGAATTTTAAGTTACAATTCTTACACATTGGATTTTCTGGATATCCAGCATCTAAAAATACTTTGTGATCTTGTCACCTCCAACCTTTGAACGGCATAAAGTCATCAGAGGGTTAGTAAGACCCTATTACTGGAGTGATGAGGCATCTGTTGGGAACTATGCAGGAAATGACTCCCACTCCAAGTCTTTGAATTCTGTACACCAAAACCCCACCATGCAGGATATGCACTCCTCCAAACATTGTCATGTTGCAGAAACTGCTGGGCACATCGCCCCATGATTACAACAATCAATCATGGCAGAGAATATAGGCACAGGAGTAAGTAATTCAGCCCCTCAAGCCTGTGCCATCATTCAATCAGATCATGACTGGTCAACTCCATTTGATCCTCCTTTGATCCATATCCCATGATACTCTTACCTAACAAAAATCTGTCAATCCCAGTTTTGAAAACTTCAATTGTCCCAGCATCTTGAGGAGGCAAATTCCAGATTTTTACTATCCTGCGTGTGGAAAAAATGTTTCCTGATATCACACTAAATGGCCTACCTCTGATTTTTAGATTGTGCCGCCTTGTTCTGGATTCCGCTCCCAGAAGAAATCATTTCTCTGTACCTACCCTATCGAATCTCTTAATCGTTGTAAACCGCTCAATTAGGTCACTCTTCAACCATCTAAACTGAAGGGAATACAAGCCGAGATTATGCATCCTGTCCTCATAATTCATTATTTTAAGCATCATTATCATTCTGATGAATCTGCACTGTACCCTTTCCATGGCCAATAGATGTTATTGGAAAAGAAAATTGGGCGGGGACTGCCAATTTATTGTTGCTCATTTTGCACTACTGCCGAAGACCAATTTCATCCCAATTGTTTCTTATCTTTCAACTAGTTTCTTATACATTCCCAGGGTTTACCCTACATCCTCACAACTATGAGCTTAATGAATTACTTTTCATGAACTTTGAGAAAGGCCTTTTGGAAATCAAGGTATACCATGTCATAGGGCTAATCGCTATCCACTTGGGTTGTCACTCTCAATGAACTTTTATAGTTTTCTCATTCTATGGTTCATATAGCAAGCCTGTAATGATGGAGGGAATCATTATTCTTCTCCCTCTTCTTGAGGTGTTATTTGTTCAGCCTCCAGCATTGTGTTGAAAAAAGAATAGCTACTTTATAACATCATCATAATTATTCCAAAGAACATCCTGAACACACAAGGTGTTCACTCAGCCATCTCCCAAGCCTGGTAGGGTGTGAAAATTACTAATACATTTTCATTTTGAGGAAATAGCTTTTTTTTGGGTGGGAGGTGGGGAGCAAACTGAAGCTGCAGGGTAAAGCAAGCCTTTGTATGTTGTGTGGGAACACGGTTGGTCACATACAAATGCCTCTGCTGTTATGATGTCACAAGGCATAAGTTATATGATTTTCTCAGTGAGGAGTGGCTCCTGCCTGACCACTCAATTGGAATGTGATAATGTAGTGGTTATGGTACTGGGGTCTTCAACCCAGAGGTCAAGAGTTCAAATTGCACCATGGCAGTTGTGAAATTAAAATCATTTGTGGACGAGCACCAGAAAAGCATCACCATGAAAGCCGCTGAACCTTTTTTGGAAAAACCCAACCTGTTCAATAATGTCTTTCAGGAAGGGGAACCTGTCACCACTATGGGTGTTTCCATTTCCACACTCTGACCCTTAGTACCCTCCAAAATGGCTTAGTTGTTTAAAAAATATATTTCAAGAAGGTAGCCCAACATGAGCAATAAATTTGATTTTGGCACCGTTGTCACATCCCAAGAGAATGTTTAAAAAAAATTAATGTTTCTTTGTTGTCATTTTAGTGTTAAGAGTAGAATGTGCATTAGGGAACTATTGAATAAAGAAATATTCAGCTCACGAGCAGGCTGACACAGCCCACGCACAACTTCATTACTCATGGATTACACAGTTAGGTCATGAATTTATTAACATCTTGCCTTATCAAGCAGTATTGTTGAATTAATGCTAGTAAGTGCCACATTGGGGAGATTATGAGCTACGAATTTCTATTCACTGGGAATTTGATTAAAACTGTCCACTCTCATTTTATTAGAATCCGTAACAGCATCAGAGAGAGATGTTAAGAATTTGTTCAAACTGAGAAGGACAGCGTTCTAACAGATCGTGTCACTAAAATGCCCCTTCTCCTTGGCTTGTTAATAAATTTGCTCAAATATTTGCCCGGTAGCTTTTATTTTCTCCTCAACATTACTATTTTTCTCAGCCAAACATAGCCTGATGATCTGCTAAGTCCCATTTTGTGGTAACACTCATCAGTATGCTCAAGATATATTTGCTAGAGTGTTTCCTTTGTATGCTACATGCTTCTATTAGTTGTCAACTTTATACAAAGAATGTGTAAATTACTGTCATAGAGAAATATTAGTAATCCTGTTGAAATTATAATAGTTTTTCCCTTAGGGCTTCGACATTTTATACATAGACATCAGTACAATATAAGAATGGTGCCAGCTTGGATAGCTATGTAAGCTTTTGCAATGATGGAGATATTAAAAGGATATCTATTATTCTGCATTTTTTTTCTAATTCAGTGGCTTTGCATTACAATATACTGTCTTCAATGGGAAAGCAGTGAACCCTGAAAACATCATAGACCCAAGATGCTGTTTAAAAAAAAAAATCAATAAATGTATAAACTGCAACTTATACTGTGGGGAAACATTGCTTTAAATCTATTTTTCCAATTTTGTTGTACTCTTTTTTTTTTTCAGGGAAATGACCCTTATCCTTGGCCACTATTTTCCTCCTACCCTTTGCCAAAATGTTACCTTCGAGAACTATCGAAAAAACTTGCTCTAAAACAAGGTAAGATACCTATAAATGACTGCATTAGTAGCCAGTGACATTCTCTTAAAATATGCAATAGTTTCTGCCTCAATTACTCCTTGTGCAAAGTATCCCTGGCTCTCTCAACTCTGAGTAAAGACATTTCTTCTAACCTCGCTCCTCACTCTTTTATTGATGTTCCTCTGTCACTGAATCTCCAACCACAGGAAATAGTCTTTCACTATTCACCCTATTCAAAACATTTCATAATTTTAAAACCTCTATCTTCTTCTTTCGTATGGTAGAGCAAAGCAAATCAAATGTCAATATCTAAGTTGAATATCCAGGCTAAAGCTTCCGGTGTAAAAGAATGGGTCTCTTGTAGGCTGCCTGCAAATTTCCTCTGAGGGCAGTACTCAATGATGTACTCCAGGGTCTGATTAGGAGCTCCACAGTCGCATGATGGGGATGCTTTAATCTTCCACCTATGGAGAAGGTGGCAACATCTATCATGACCAGTTCTGAGGCGATTGATAGTTGTCCACTGTTTGCGAGGAAGGTTTGATCCTTCAGCTTGTACTGTGGGGTCCTGTATAAGGAATCCATCCCGTATGTCGCAGTTCTTCCAAGCATTTCGCCATCGGTCATCAAGGCTGAGGGGTGATCGTTAAAGGGCTTCGGCAATGGTCCAAAAAGGCCTTCTAGATTTGAGACTGGTTGGAGGTAGGTTGTTCAAGTCGGCCTGGATCGGCATGTCTTCGCTGGTGTAGCGGTTGTATTCTCTGAAGACTGCGTATTCGCGGCATAGGTATGGTGGTGCGATGTTTGCAAGCACAGGGAGCCAAGGTGTTGGTGTCGCTAAAAGCGAATCGGCGATAATTCTCATCATGGAATTCAGTTGAACATTAACAGATTTGACATGCCGACTTGATAGCCATGCCTGAGAGCAGTACTCTGCTGTAGAGTACACCTGGGCGAGTGCTGCCATACAGAGGTTTGAGCGTCTGCTCCCCATGTGGATCCGACGAGTTTCTGGATCACGTTGATCCTACTCTTTAGTTTCTTCCCAAGGTTCTGGAGATGTTCTCTATATGACCTCTATCAATCATCTCTTAGCCTTTTCTGCTCCAATGGAAATAGCCCCAATATCTCACCCCACTCCTCAGAACTTTTGGGCCATAATTTGTTGCAGGAGTGAACCTAAAAGCGTCAGCCATTAGTTATATTTTCCCTTAACCATTTAATCTCAACAATATTTTGCGCTGCAAGTTGCTAAAAAGCTCTCAGCAAGGAAAACTGGATACCTGGGACCTGAGTGGACAGGGCAAGTAACTCCATAACCAATTAAATTGAGAAATAAACAGCGCGAGGACTGAGAAGTAACTATAAATTAGAGTGGGTGGGTTCAATGTCAAATCAGATACAGAAAGAACGATTTAATTAAGAGAGAAAGGAAAAGTTGGCCAGGAATTTGTGGTCTGCAGCAAGGTGAAGGTGTTTGCTGCTGGCCCTGAAGTATGCTTTGTACAAGGATCTCGTGATCCCTGTGTCAAGAACTTTGGGTTTTGTGACATTCAATTCAAATCAACAAAGTATAGTGGTAATTCCCTTGTGCGAACTACTATGATGTCAACAAGCTGTCTGAACAGCCAATGAAACGCAGAATTCTCACAGACCGCAGGCTTAAACCTGGCGTGCTTAGGACCCAGCACTAGGGTTGAATTTCCCATTGGTGATGTTAAGTCAGCGTTACACGTTGATTGATGCCACATGCCGCAATTTCTTTCTGCATGACACTGCCAGGGCGAAAACGGCGGCTGCCACAGGACCCGCCACCAGCTGGTGACAGAGCGACCGCTGACATTTTAGCACCATTTCATGGCGCTACAGAGTGGCGTTGAGGGGACGAATTTTCAGCCCTAAGTATTTTTCCATCGAGGATCTATCTCATGGCTGGGGAGGTATTTCCTTAAAGGGGTAGGGTGAAATTCGAGAGGGTAATGAACTCTGAGCTGCTATCATCCTCTTCTAGTGGCTGATCACAGAACAGCAAATAGTGCATGTTTATGATGCCCAGCTACTTTAATCAGCAAGGATGTATTCTTTCATTGCCTCTTTTGATCCTGACAATATAACTTAGTATGTTTTTTTTTAAACTCTCGACTTGAGAGAAGTCCTGGCCTTCTGGAGACCTTGCAATGAAAACACAAACTAGACTATGAACGGGTCATGTGGGGAATCATGAGGATAAACTTGATATTTTTTTGGACTAGCTTTAATATTTACAACTTTTTATAACAATGTGGTATGTAAATTCTCCTCCTTAAAAACAACCATGGCAATAATTGCTACTTAATAGTGTTCTCCTTTAGTGCACAGCAGTATGTCCAGTGTGAATATTGCATATAAATTAGACTCTGAAAGGAAATTATTGTTTGAGCCTTCAAACCAAGCATAAAATAAGGGAGAATGGCAGACATTTATGTCATCTATGTGATGAGTCATTCTTCCTTGTTTTTATGTAAATTTTAATCTGGAAGCCTATAAGTTATTGGCTCCAAACCAGTATGGCCGGTTTAATCATGTTTAAGAAGCTCGTTGCCCTTTTGCTGAAAGTGAGAAAATTGTATTTCCATAATCATGGGCCAATATTTTGTATGCAAAGTTCGCTTATAACTGACAGAAATAATGAAGTGGCATGTTTGATGATGGTGCTCAAAAATGTCTTAATGAAATGCACTGTTTTAAAAGGCTCAAAAATTAAAATCATCATCAAAAGCTTCATTAACCAATACCTGCATAAAATGTAATGATGCCAAATTAACAAGGTATTTAATTTAATCAATTAACCTTTTGGAATGATTACATCTGTATCCATCTTGGGTGTCAGCTTTGACTCAGCGGTAACACTCTCACACCTGAGTCAGAAGGTTCTAGGTTCAAGTCCCACTAGTCTG